>NC_134561.1:29585539-30185539 GCF_025594145.1 Primulina tabacum | reverse complement strand
AGAAAGAAAATCAACTGTACATGCAAACACCAACTCCAAGCTCGGTGTTGGAAAAATCCACAAGCCTATTATTATCGTGCTGCCTAGGCCGATAATTCAGCCGTCGCTGATTTGATTGATTTGAACCAAAAATAAAAAGAGGTAGCTGCAACCTCCATATGGAAGGTGCATGTGCAGCTAGTACTGAACAAATTAGAGGAAGAAGAAGAATGGGACACCTATAGAACCGAGGTTGTCCAAGAAGAAGAATACGAAGAGGATGAACTTCAAGTTGATGAATTGAGGATCAAGGGACATAACGCTTTGTTGTTACAAATGCAGAAAATAGCAAGGATCTACAACAGAAGAATCAACAAGGAAAACTTCCAGGAAGGGGATACTATATGGAAAACTATACTACCCATGGGGACAAAGGACAGAGACTTAGGCAAATGGTCCCCAAATTGGGAATGACCATATAAGGTACACAAGGTCCTAGACGACAATGCATATTGGCTAGTTAGATGGCCAACCACACAAAAGATGCATAAATGACAAGTATCTAAAGCTGTACTTTCCAAGCATGAGGGAAGAAATAGAAAAAGCGAATGAATAAAGCAAATGGAGGTCGATATCCAGCGGGGAGTTGCCCTTTGGGGCCACTTTGGCATTGTTTCGAATAACGAAAATCCGAGTCCTTAGTAGCTTTTGTTCTAGTTGGAAGGAAATTATATGGGATGAGAATTCATACCACCAAAACATGGCTGTAAAGAGTTCCGGAGAAAGAGGAGTTAAAGTTCACCAAACCAGACAACAACGAGGAATGAAGAAATAACATAGCAGAATCAGAACATTGTGCAAACAACAGAATAGAATGGAAGTGTTGTTTTAACAGAAGAAATAACATAGACATTGTGCAAACAACATTGTACAACCCTTTACAAGAACATAGGCTCTGATACCAACTGTAACGCCCCAGATTCGACGACTGTCCTCACTGTATCAAGACGGGTCTTTCCAGCGTGCTTATGTCCTCAGTCACACGCACCCTGGGAAACTTACCAGGAGGTCACCCATCCCAAAATTGCCCCAAGTCAAGCACGCTTAACTTTGGAGTTCTTATGTGATGAGCTACCAAAAAGAAGATGCACCTTCGTGATATGAGTAGTACAAATCAAATCTTTTAAGCCCTCTTCAACTGTACAGTCCATTACATTGAACAGTCTCGGAATCCCTCTCATTCCCGTGTGGGTCGGTTCATTCATGTTCCCTCCACCTAGAAGCCTGCCAGGAGCCGCTCATTGTCCGTGCAACTGATGGCACCGGCGATCACCCCCCGCCCTCTTCGGCCCCGAGCCTCACATGCCCACCAGCTTCCGCTTGGTTAATCCCCGAACCACACCGTACTAAGAGAGGTCGGCTCTGATACCAACTGTAGTGGCCCGTGTTTCGTACTTGAAAATTTGCGGAATAATTTAAAATTTTCTCTTTAAATAAATAAAATGCCTCATTCATAAAATATACTGATAAAAGATTCAATGTTTAAAGTAGCAGCGGAATAAAAGCTTTAAATGTCGAGATAGCAGCGGAAGTAAATATTTGTTTCAAAGCAACAACTTAAAATAATTCATCGCGATAAAATGAGTTTGCATAAAATAATAAATAAACTGATAAATGAGGTCCTCGGGTTCCTACTACTGCCGACCCAAGATGGCTCACTGGTCCTCGCCCTTGGTCCCGACCTCATCAGCACCTACAACAATCAAGTCTAGTGAGTCTAAAGACTCAGCATGCATATATCGTGAATAACGAGTAAAATATATCATAAAGTTTCATGTCGGGTAAAAATATCATGTCGTAAAGCATAACGTGAAAATATCTTGTCATGAGTAATTATAAATATGTGCATAACTGAACTTAAAATCGTAAGTGAAATGCTTGCTCAATAGAGCCCTGTCATGATATAGCATATAATAATTTTCTGTTGAGAATATGTTCTACGCAAGTGGCCCATAATGTGAAATGAATCGTCTGATCAGACTAAACCACAGTATACTGGGCGGTAGAGATCATCACAGCCTTTGGACTGGATATCCGTACCCATACATGAACATGAACCGGTCAGTAGCCACCGGATGAAGTAATAATCTCATGATAAGCTGCAATCCCATGAACGTGAGGTGGCCACAAGCAATATCGCATATATCTCAAAAATGAATATTTTATATTTTTATGCACGTAATATAATTAAATTCCTGAGTTATTTTACAAATTTGGCTTGGATCGTTCTCAGGATCGCTGCGACCTAATTCTAACATGAAAAACATGCACATAACTTGACTTGACCATACAAATAACTTATCTTGACCAACGCTTCAAAAATCGAACTAAAAATGAGACTATTACGCCCAACAAACTTAATATTTAACCATGACTCTGTACCAACCCGAAACAACATCAATCATCATTAAGTCATGATTAAAATACACCTAAAATACTGGAAAATAATTACCAAGGGCTGTAATACACGAAAATTGTGCATGGAGGCCAAAATCATGAAACGCTCTTTCGAGAGTCAATTTAGCATATTGCACCGTAAATTCTCGTACGACCTCTAAACTTGACCAAATCACAAACCGCCAAAAACATGACCTTCCTAACTCAATAAGGCACTGTCCAGTTCAAGGACATAGGCTAAAAGCCAACCAAGAACTCGAAACACACCTCTGAACTGAAGGCAAAGTTGCTGTCCAGAAAATTACAGCAGCAGCTGTTGTGCTTCCTTGCGTCGTTTTCAAGGCTAATGGCCATTGGGGCTTGAAACACCGATCAGAGCCTCTTACTAACATCCTAAGGTATGGTTTGAACCATGGCTAAGGGCCCTAGGCCAAACACAATTCCTGCCAACACCTACGACAATACAAGCTTCACCCGAGAACACACACATTGCACGCGTGGGGGCGTTTCTTGTTTTGCTGTCAAATGAAGGATCCAATGGCTATGAGGTTAACCATGGTCCATGGTAGACATGCTAAGGTGTTGTATGAGTCATGGTTAAGGGCTAAAAGCCAACCACAACCCACTTGACGCCTAAAAACCAAAACTCAACACACTCAACAAAAAACCAGAATTTTAAAACCGAAGGGGGGTGTTCTTGTTTATTTTGAAAACCGATGGGACCATGAACCAAGACATGAAATGGAATCTTGGTCATGTCCTAGACATTTCAAGGAAAGATTCTAACCATGGCTGCAGCCTCTAGGGCAGCCAAGATCAGAATCTTCACCTTAGACAATAAGTATGCAATTCGAGACACAAAATGACATGTTGGGGAGTTGCTCTCCAAAACGTGATGCAAGGGGGGAAAGGCTGAAACAAATGGACAACTCCCTTCCTAACACACCCTATATCATGTCTAAAAGCAGCCTTGAGTCCCTGGAAGTCGATCCAACCCTGTAACCACAAAAACAGCAAAGAACGTGAAGTGCATGTGGGAAGAGCCGAAAATTATGTACCATGTTTTTCGAAAGTTCTTGAAATAATTTTGGTTTTGTCATAGATCAAGCACATGTAATGGTTTAAAAATAGATATATAACTTGATTGAAGAGCAAAGAAATAATATAGACATGCCTTGGATTTGTTTGAAATGAAAACAAATCGATTACGACAAACGCGGCGCGGCGGAGACGGAATTCTCTTTTCTTGCTTGTTTTCTCTGTTTTCTCTCTTGATGGCTCACGATTATTGGATGAGTTTTCTTCTGAATTTTCCTGCTAGGTGGAGTGAAGAAGGTGGTGAAGGCTTGTGGTCAAATAAGGTGGTGCATGGAGGAGTAAATGATGTCAAGTTGGGGGGAAACATGTATGATAAATGGGTGGTCTTTGTTTTGTTGTTGGGGGAGTTAAATGGTGCCAAGTTGGGGATTGTGTGGAGTGGAGAGGACCGAGACATGTCTTCCCAAATTTGTGTAGGATTTGTTTAAGTTTTGCTAAGTAGAATCCTATGTTAGATAAGCTTGATTAAAAGGTTAATTAAGCATAATCTTGATTAATAAGAAGCCTACAATTAAATTGGTGATTAATTAATTAAATTAGACTTAAATCCACTTGATTTCATTAAAATAAATTATTTCTTAGCTCGGAATAAATTTAAGAATATTTTTGGATCATAAAATTCATCTCCGATTTCCTATCTCCGGTCCGATCTCGCGTATATATCTAAAAAGTTAAAATTTAAAATACGCGATTTAAAATCCTTATAAAAATAACGTAAATGATTTAAATGCAATTAAATCAACAAATTCCTAAAATAATAATCATTTAAAATTAAATAATAGATATTATGCACATATTTACGCATATTGGTTTTTCGGGTACTACAACACTCCCCCCTTTAAATAAAATTTCGCCCTCGAAATTAGAACTCAATAAATAAATCTGGAAAGCGACTCCGCATCTCTGACTCTGGCTCCCAAGTAGCTTCCTCATCGGAATGATTAAGCCACTTGATCTTCACTGATTTGATCACCTTGTTCCGAAGCTTCTTCTCCTTACGGTCTAAGATCTGCACTGGTCTCTCTTCATAAGACAAGTTCGAAGAAATCTGCAATGGTTCAAAGTTCAACACATGATAAGGATTCGCTAAATACTTCCTCAACATCGACACATGGAACACATTGTGTACTCCGGCCAGATTCGGCGGAAGAGCAACACGATATGCTAATGTCCCAACTCTGTCGAGGATCTCAAATGGTCCGATGAACCTCGGACTAAGCTTTCCTTTCTTCCCGAATCTCATGACACCCTTCATCGGGGCTATCTTCACGAAAACATGGTCGCCAACGGCAAACTCTAGATCTCTCCTCCTCCGATCGGCATAACACTTCTGTCAACTCTGAGCAGTCCTCATCCTGTCACGAATTACGACTAGTAGATCAGCAGTCTGCTGAACGATCTCTGGTCCTAACTCTGATCTCTCGCCTACTTCATCCCAATGAATAGGCGATCTACACTTCTTTCCGTACAGTGCTTCATAAGGAGCCATACCTATAGACGGCTGAAAGCTGTTGTTATAGGTAAACTCCACTAATGGCAACTTCGATTCCCAGCTCCCTGAGAAATCGATGACACAAGCACGGAGAAGATCCTCCAAGATCTGAATAACTCTCTCTGATTGACCATCTGTCTGAGGCTGAAAAGCTGTGCTAAACAACAACTTCGTACCCATCGCTGAATGCAGACTCTTCCAAAATGAGGAAGTGAATCTCGGATCTCTGTCAGAAACAATAGAGACTGGGATACCGTGTAATCGGACTATCTCACGGATATATAACTCGGCATACTGAATCATGGAGAAAGTCGTCTTAATAGGCAAGAAATGCGCTGACTTGGTAAGACGATCAACAATCACCCATATAGCATTCGAACTTCTAGCCGACTTCGGTAAACCAACCACGAAATCCATGTTAATGTTCTCCCACTTCCACTCGAGAATGGGAAGTGGCTTGAGTAAGCCGGCTGGTCTCTGATGTTCAGCTTTCACAAGTTGACAAGTCAAACACTCGGATACAAATCTCCGGATCTCTCAATTCATACCGGGCCACCAATATAACATCTGCAAATCCTTGTACATCTTCATACTGCCAGGATGAATAGAGTATGGTGACATGTGGGCCTCGGCTAATATGTCTGCTCGAATAGAATCGCTACTAGGAACCCATATCCTATCTCCTTAACGAACAATGCCATCACTCAATGTGTACAAAACACTGCCCTTCACCTCATCTCTCTGCCTCCACTTCGCCAACTGCTCATCAGATGACTGACCGCTGCGAATACGGTCTAATAAAGAAGACTTAATCGTCAAGGTAGATAGACGGGGAACTCTACCTCGAGTATAAATCTCTAGATCAAACCTCTGAATCTCACTCTGAAGAGGCCTATGAACTGTCAAATGAGCCATCACTGCGACTTTCCGGCTCAAAGCATCTGCTACTACATTAGCTTTACCAGGATGGTAGCTAATTTCACAGTCATAATCCTTGACTAACGCCAACCAACGCCTCTGACGCATATTCAACTCTTTCTGCGTAAAGAAGTACTTGAGGCTCTTGTGGTCGGTAAAGATCTGACACTTCTCTCCGTATAGATAATGCCTCCAAATATTCAAGGCAACTACTACGGCGGCCAACTCTAGATCGTGGGTAGGATAATTCTTCTCATTTGTCTTCAACTGACGAGAAGCATATGTTAATACCTTCCCATGCTGCATCAATACTGCGTCCAAACCGAGCTTTGAAGCATCGGTATACAATACAAAGTCTCCAGGCCCTGACGGTATGGCCAATACTGGTGCTGAGATAAGGGCTTGCTTCAAAGTATCGAAGATCTTCCGACACTCTTCGCTCCACACAAATTTAACATTCTTCTTTGTCAACGACGTGAGTGGGACTGCGATAGAGGAGAATCCCTGAATAAACTTCCGATAATATCCTGCTAGCCCAAGGAAACTACGGATCTCTGATGCATTCTGCGGCACAACCCAATCCCTGACTGCTGCAACTTTCGCTGGGTCCACCTCAATACCACTGCTAGAAACGATGTGGCCTAATAATGCCACCTTCTCTAACTAGAACTCGCACTTACTGAACTTCGCGAATAGCTTATGCTTCTGTAGGGTCTGCAAAACTGTGGTTAGATGTCTGCTGTGATCCTCTTGATTCTTAGAGTAGACGAGAATGTCGTCTATGAACACTATCACAAACTGATCAAGATACGGCTGAAATACGCGATTCATGAGATCCATGAAGATCGCTGGCGCATTTTTCAAACCGAACGGCATCACAAGGAACTCGAATTGGCCATAACGAGTCCTAAAAGCAGTCTTGAGAACATCGGCGTCTTTCACCCTCAACTGGTGATAACCAGAACGCATATCAATCTTTGAGAAAACTGAAGCTCCCTGCAACTGGTCAAATAAATCTTCAATCCTCGGAAGTGGGTATGTGGTCTTCACTGTAACCCTGTTCAACTCCCGGTAGTCAATGCAAAGCCTCATCGTGCCATCCTTCTTCTTCACAAACAAGACTGGCGCGCCCTATGGTGAAAAACTCGACCGAATGAACTCCTTGTCGAGAAGTTCCTGAATCTGCTTCTTAAGTTCTGCCATTTCTGTCGGCGCTAATCGGTACGGTGCTTTTGAGATCGGAGCCGTACCTGACATAAGCTCAATAGAAAACTCCATCTCTCGCTCGGGTGGCATACCAGAGACGTCCTCAGGAAAAACGTATAGAAAATCCCTAGCAATTGGGACATCGGAGGCTGACTGACTGGGTGTCTTCGGAACGGATATAAAAGTTGCCAAAAACGCTCGACACCCTCTATGCATGAGCTTCCTAGCCTGGACACAAGGTATAATGCGCGGTAAAGGAAAGTACCTGTCTGGCTCGAATAAGAACTGCTCCATCCCAGGCGGTCGGACTAGAACGGATCTCCGTTGAAATTCGATCAAAACTCTGTTTCTTAGTAGCCAGTCCATACCCAGAATGATGTCAAACTCTGGCATCGGCAGTACGATCAGATCCGCATAAACAAGATTACCATGAAGATTGAGGTCTATGTCTCGGATCACGTTGGTAGCTGCCATCTCCTCTCCCGAAGGCAGTACTACTGAATAGGCTATAACGAGCCCAATGGTCTTGACCTTGAGAAAATTAGCAAAGGTCTCCGAAATGAATGAATGAGTAGCCCCTGAATCTATCAAGGTTTTCGTAGGTGACCCGGCTACAAAAATTCTCCCTGAAAGGTTGGAACGTCAAGCTGAACCCAATAATTAATAGAACTAACTTATAGACATGCAAAGGTCAAAGTTCTTCTAACTTAAATTCCCGAAATAACACTGATTAGAGCATGCAATCCTATCATCAATTCTATGTTCAAAATCTCAACCCAAAATCTCAATTCCCAAAACATTGAATTTCGAATATTAACTTAAAGCTTTAAGATACCTGTCATGAGCATGGTGTCTGGGTTCGTCTCTGCTGCATGGAGAGCAAAGACTCTGCCTTGGGAAGGCAGGCTCCCCTGAGGGCATTCCTGCAGCAAGTGGTCTGGACTACCACACTTGTAACACTTCCCTGACCCATACATACATGCTCCAGCATGGCGGCGTGTGCACCTAGGACAGACTGGGTGCTCAAAAGTCCTCGGGACTGCGCGTCCCTACTGCTGCTGCTGTCCTCTGTTCCTGGGTGGGCCGTAGAAAGGCCTCTTATTCTGGGGCTGCTGCTGAGGAGGAGGGCGGTGTGGCACGGGGACTGGTCGCTTGCCCTGGCGATCCCTCTCAATGTCAACCTGATCTTGCTCTGCAGCAAGAGCTCTGGAAACAGCGACTTCAAAGGTAGTAGGGCCAGCCACCCTAACATCGCGGCGCAAGATCGGCCATAAACCATCCAGAAAGTGCCTCAGCTTGGCACCGACATCGTTCGCAATCAGGGGCACAAAATGGCAACCCCTCTCAAACTTACGGAAGAACTCTGTAACGGTCAAGTCTCCCTGCCTCAGGGTCATGAACTCCCTGGTCAACCTGGCACGCACCTCGTCAGTAAAATATTTGGAGTAAAATACCTCCGTGAAGCGCGTCCATCTCAGAGTAGCCAAGTTCAAGGCTACGGATACTCCTTCCCACCATAGGCGTGCGTCTCCTCCAAATAGATATGTCGCACAACGATCTCTGTCCGCATCCCCAAGCTCCATAAACTCACAGATGACCTCGAGGGACTTGATCCAGCCCTCGGCAATCATGGGATATGTTGTCCCTGAGAACTCCTTCGGTCTCATCTTCATGAATCGCTCATAGGTCACCTCAGGTCTAGGCGGCCTAGCTACCGCTGCATCACTGTTCCCCGCAAACTGTGCGAAGAACTAAGTCATACCCGCCATCATCTGGGTATGCATATCAGGTGGTGGAGAAGGTGGCGGTGGACCTCTATCCTCATAACGGTTCTGAGTCTCATTAGCCTCGCTTTCAGCACCCCTCGGGCGGTCAATAACTCGTCTAGGAGGCATACTGTACCATGTAAAATCCTTACGTAACCAACATGCAATATTTCTACTATTTTTTTTTGAAATTTAAATAAATATTGCATGATCATAATCTGAACATAAAATATTTCATGAAAACATGCTGTTAAAATATTTCATGCTTTAAACAAAATGCGTAAATGTAAAACTTACAGCCCGAAGACGTGACTTCGTGAGCTTCTCGAGGTCAGTAGTAGTACAACCCTTTACAAGAACATAGGCTCTGATACCAACTATAACGCCCCAGATTCGACGACTGTCCTCACTGTATCAAGACGAGTCTTTCCAGCGTGCTTATGTCCTCACTCACACGCACCCTGGGAAACTTACCAGGAGGTCACCCATCCCAAAATTGCCCCAAGTCAAGCACGCTTAACTTTGGAGTTCTTATGTGATGAGCTACCAAAAAGAAGATGCACCTTCGTGATATGAGTAGTACAAATCAAATCTTTTAAGCCCTCTTCAACTGTACAGTCCATTACATTGAACAGTCTCGGAATCCCTCTCATTCCCGTGTGGGTCGGTTCATTCATGTTTCCTCCACCTAGAAGCCTGCCAGGAGCCGCTCATTGTCCGTGCAACTGATGGCACCGGCGATCACCCCCCGCCCTCTTCGGCCCCGAGCCTCACATGCCCACCAGCTTCCGCTTGGTTAATCACCGAACCACACCGTACTAAGAGAGGTCGGCTCTGATACCAACTGTAGTGGCCCGTGTTTCGTACTTTAAAATTTGCGGAATAATTTAAAATTTTCTCTTTAAATAAATAAAATGCCTCATTCATAAAATATACTGATAAAAGATTCAATGTTTAAAGTAGCAGCCGAATAAAAGCTTTAAATGTCGAAATAGCAGCGGAAGTAAATATTTGTTTCAAAGCAACAACTTAAAATAATTCATCGCGATAAAATGAGTTTGCATAAAATAATAAATAAACTGATAAATGCGGTCCTCGGGTTCCTACTACTGCCGACCCAAGATGGCTCACTGGTCCTCGCCCTCGGTCCCAACCTCATCAGCACCTACAACAATCAAGTCTAGTGAGTCTAAAGACTCAGCATGCATATATCGTGAATAACGAGTAAAATATATCATAAAGTTTCTTGTCGGGTAAAAATATCATGTCGTAAAGCATAACGTGAAAATATCTTGTCATGAGTAATTATAAATATGTGCATAACTGAACTGAAAATGTAAGTGAAATGCTTGCTCGATAGAGCCTGTCATGATATAGTATATAATAATTTTCTGTTGAGAATATGTTCTACGCAAGTGGCCCATAACGTGAAATGAATCGTCTGATCAGACTAAACCACAGTATACCGGGCGGTAGAGATCATCACAGCCCTTGGACTGGATATCCGTACCCATACATGAACATGAACCGGTCAGTAGCCACCGGATGAAGTAATAATCCCATGATAAGCTGCAATCCCATGAACGTGAGGTGGTCACAAGCAATATCGCATATATCTCAAAAATGAATATTTTATATTTTTATGCATGTAATATAATTATATTCCTGAGTAATTTTAAAAATTTGGCTTGGATCGTTTCCAGGCTCGCTGCGACCTAATTCTAACATGAAAAACATGCACATAACTTGACTTGACCATGCAAATAACTTATCTTGACCAACGCTTCAAAAATCGAACTAAAAACGAGACTATTACGCCCAACAAACTTAATATTTAACCATGACTCTGTACCAACCCGAAACAACATCAAATCATCATTTAATCATGATTAAAATACACCTAAAATACTGGAAAATAATTACCAAGGGCTGTAATACACGAAAATTGTGCATGGAGGCCAAAATCATGAAACGCTCTTTCGAGAGTCAATTTGGCACATTGCACCGTAAATTCTCGTACGACCTCTAAACTTGACCTAATCACAAACCGCCAAAAACATGACCTTTCTAACTCAATAAGGCACTGTCCAGTCCAAGTCCATAGGCTAAAATCCAACCAAGAACTCGAAACACACCTCTGAACCGAAGGCAAATTTGCTGTCCAGAAAATTACAGCAGCAGCTGTTGCGCTTCCTTGCGTCGTTTTCAAGGCTAATGGCAATTGGGGCTTGAAACACCTACCAGAGCCTCTTACTAACATCCTAAGGTATGGTTTTAACGATGGCTAAGGGCCCTAGGCCAAACACAATTCCTGCCAACACCTACGACAATACAAGCTTCACCCGATAACACACACATTGCACGCGTGGGGGCGTTTCTTGTTTTGCTGTCAAATGAAGGATCCAATGGCTATGAACCAAGCCATGCAATGGCATCTTGGTCACATCCTAGACATGTCAAGGAAAGGTTCTAACCATGGCTACAGCCTCTAGGGCAGCCAAGATCAGAATCTTCACCTTAGACAATAAACATGCAAATCGAGACACAAAATGACAAGTTGGGGAATTGCTGTCCAAAACGTGATGCAAGGGGGGAAAGGCTGAAACCAATGGACAACTCCCTTCCTAACACACTCTATATCATGTCTAAAAGCAGCCTTGAGTCCATGGAAGTCGAGCCAACCCTGTAACCACAAAAACAACAAAGAACGTGAAGTGCATATGGGAAGAGCCGAAAATTCTGTACCATGTTTTTCGAAAGTTCTTGACATGATTTCGGTTTTGTCATAGATCAAGCACATGTAATGGTTTAAAAATAGATATATAACTTGATTGAAGAGCAAAGAAATAATATATACATGCCTTGGATTTGTTTGAAACGAAAACAAATCGATTACGACGAACGCGGCGCGGCGGAGACGGAATTCTCTTTTCTTGCTTGTTTTCTCTCTTTTCTCTTTTGATGGCTCACGATTATTGGATGAGTTTTCTTCTGAATTTTTGTGCTAGGTGAGTGAAGAAGGTGGTGAAGGCTTGTGGTCAAATAAGGTGATGCATGGAGGAGTAAATGATGTCAAGTTGGGGGGAAACATGCATGATGAATGGGTGGTCTTTGTTTTGTTGTTGGGGGAGTTAAATGGTGTCAAGTTGGGGATTGTGTGGAGTGGAGAGGACCGAGACATGTCTTCCCAAATTGGTGTAGGATTTTTTTAAGTTTTGCTAAGTAGAATCCTATGTTAGATAAGCTTGATTAAAAGGTTAATTAAGCATAATCTTGATTATTAAGAAGCCTACAATTAAATTGGTGATTAATTAATTAAAGTAGACTTAAATCCACTTGATTTCATTAAAATAAAATATTTCTTAGCTCGGAATAAATTTAAGAATACTTTTGGATCATAAAATTCATCTCCGATTTCCTATCTCCGATCCGGTCTCGCATATATATCTAAAAAGTTAAAATTTGAAATACGCGATTTAAAATCCTTATAAAAATAACGTAAATGATTTATATGCAATTAAATCAACAAATTCCTAAAATAATAATCATTTAAAATTAAAAAAATAGATATTATGCACATATTTACGCATATTGGTTTTTCGGGTACTACAATAATATATACGGTGCATGCTTGGTTTAAAGGAAAAATTACGTATATGCATTATTTTATTAAGTGATGAATGTGATAACACGTTTTGAAGGAAGTGATTTAGTTGTGACTAATACGATGACACGATGACATGATGATATGATTGGAGATATCGTGAGGGAAAAGGCCCCAGAGGGAGCCCGTTTACGGGAGAAGGCCCCAGAGGGAGCCCGATGATCGTATTTCCATTGACATGATATGATGATATGATAGGCCAAGGCCCAGTTGACGGGTGAGAGTATCGCTGGTGTCCCCGCCGCTCAGTATTGTGGTTACACGTAGATGGATCCATCGATTGACATGATTACATGATGATACGAAAGTCACAGCTAATGAACTGAATTCAATTAAAAAGAAAATGTATACGTATATGATGACATGAGATGACATGCTTTAATACGATATGATTTTACACGACACGTTTACGTACATGATAACAAGAGATGACATGTTTTGACACGTATATGATGATATGAGATGACATGATTTGACACGACTTGATTTTATACGACATGTTTATATTCATGTTTTTAAAGTTCATGAAAGATATGTTTACTAATATGATGATATGAGATGACATGCTTTGAGATGACATGATTTTACACAACACGTTTACATTATGCTTTTAAGTTCATGAAAGATATGTTGAGTATGATATTTTTCACTGCTGTGTGCTAGGTATATGTACTTGTTATTAACGGTGGAGGTGTGTTGAGTCTATAGACTCACTAGGCGTGTGTGATGCAGGTGAGCTTCATGATGAGGAGACTGGAGGTGCCGAACTCTGAGTAGGCAGAGTTGGTGCGGTGACATGACCCGAGGACCACATGTTTTCCGCATTATGATTTATGAGATTGAGAGGAGATGAACATTTTCTTACGTTGATGAGTTTAAGATTTTTACTCGTTTATGTTTACGTATGATTTTGGATGAGTTTTATTATTTTAAACTGCAATATTTTTACGGTAAGATAATTACAATTATTTTAAATGTTATTTCGAAAATGTGAGCTTTAAAAAAAAATATTTCCGCATTTTTAAAAATGAGCGAGACGTTACAGTTGGTATCAGAGCAAGGGTCCTGTATAGGGTTGTGCCATCGCCAGTTTCTGCAGCTCAGTCTTCAAGCCTCAAGTCTGTAAGCTTTTATGATTTTAAATGTTTTAAATGATTTACTCATATCACCTGCATGTTAACACGATTTAAGCTTTATCATGATCTACGATATATGTTTAACTGCTTTTGTGATTTAAGTATTTACTATTTTAAAAAAAACTATATTAAATTGCATATTGGTTACGTTTGGAATTGGACGTGTTTAAGAATTCGAATATTGGGCTTTAGGAGAAGTTGATAATGATTTGATTATATTGATTTTTAGGTTAGAAGTATTGATGTTCTACTCTTTGGGGTAATAAGTTAATCTTGAAAATTATGAATGTTTTTAGGACTTGTAGAATTTCTAAGAAGTTACTGATGGTTTGTGGTTGTTAGTTGAATTAATTTTTGAGGATTCCAGGTAAGAATTAATGATTCGAAAACTACGAGGATCTTTGAAAGTATAAAAACGTAGAATTTATTTAGGATGAATGCTCTACCTTGTGGGACCTAAAGATTGAATTGCATGGATTGAGAATTTTAAGGACCTAACTGTATTAACCAATAATTTAAGGTCCTAGCTAAGTGCAACAATAAAAATCTAAGGAAATTTTTCAAATTTACCAAAGTTTGGGATTAAATTTTTAGTTTTGAGAATTTTAAGGTTTAATAAGGCCAAGACGAAAATTTTATGGAAAAAAATGCAAACTTCGAGGATTTATAGGGTCAAAATTGTAATCTTCGAGAATTTTAAGGACCAAATTGCAAAATTTGAAATTTTGAGGATTAAATTCGAACTTTTGAGAAGCACTTGGGTAAAATCAGTAATTTTCGAGGTTGTGAGAATTGATCTTGGGTCTAATAATCTTAAGATTATTGAATTTTATGTTACGAGAAACCTATAAAATGATATTAAGAACGCCAAGAACTTTATGGGTAATTGTGGAATTCTCGAGATTAAGGACAAATTGGATAATATTCGAAGAAAGTAGGAATTATTTTTGTAATTTTTAAGATATTTGGGGACTTGTTTAGCAATAAGTGAGAAGCAAATGGTTTAAAGTATATGATTTTTTTGATGATTTAGGCTTGAAGGGATATTTAGAACTTTGAAACATCTGAGTTATAATGTCATAAGAAATGCTAATCAAGGGCTTCGTAGGATAGATTAACATTTGGTTTGAAAGTTTAAACGCTAGTGAATTAATGATGTGGCAAATTAAAAATTTAGAGTGTTTACAATTTAAGATAAAGTTGAGTAATTAGTTAAGTTATAAGATTCGACAGTAAGTTAACTTATTTTTGGAAACCTAAGGTTTGATGTAGGTTAAGTTTTAATCATGATCTTAAGAGTTAAAATTATACTTTTGTTGGAATTTAATTTGGCTAGTAAGTTGGGAATGATTGATGGTTGGGATGTTTGATAGACGCAGGTAAGAAGTGAGGTAGACACCTTGTCTTGAGAAATTTTGTAAGTAATTAAGCAACTTGGGAATAAGTGAATATGTTTGTTGGAATTATGTTATTCAAAAACTATTTGGGTTGCGTAAGTTTGAAATTCAAATTTATGGGATATTTGTTCATAGGGAAATTTTGGGTGAAAAAAAAAGGAATTAATGGTGTTCAACATAAGTTATCAATGAATGAATATTAAGATTTTTATCGAGTAAAAAATCTAAAATCTTAATATGGAAATTCTAGAACTCTATAGGTTATAGGTGAAGTTGATTTTTTAAAATTATTCTAAGGCTAACATGAGATAACATATTAAGTTTTATACGCTAGTACTAATTAACCATTAATGATACGTAAGAATGCGACATTTGTTCCAATGGGGAAAGTCCAATGGTCTTAGGCCTCAACTTTGTTGCAATTGAGAAGATAATAGTTTAAGCATGTAATTGGTGCTAGAATGATTCTTTCAAATAGGTAGAAGTTCGATAGTGTATATTTGGGTTTTATGGATTAACGCTACTCGAATTTAAAGATTTGCAATAATTTAATATTTGAGATGTACTTGTGAATAATTAAGTTATGTAAGGTTGGTGCCATAAGATAAAGATTCGATTCAAGGATCTTAGGCGAATATCATTATGGGATTGAGATGAGGTGTAACTTTTAAGTGTATCACCGAAGATATAAGTCGATCAGTAAAATCTTGGGGTTATGATTTCTTAAGTTGCATAAATGATAATGTAATAGGTTGATGAACATTATGAATATTGTATAAGAAAAGTAAAGTGCAATAAGTTTGGATATACATCTCTAGTATGAGGAACTGCGAGATAAGTCAAATTCGGGTTCATAATAAAATAGAAACTAGGTCATCATGGGTAGTTATAAGTTGAATTTCGCAAACGAGGATTTAGAAGGTAGAGTTTATTAGAATTGAGGAGACGTAAGGACAACTTAACACTTATTTTATCAGAGTAGCGCAGCGGAAGCGTAAATTATTGGAATATTAGATTAAGAGTCTAAAATTTCTATTTATCGAGGATAAGCGAATTTCGGGGACGAAATTCAATTTAAGGAAGGGAGATTGTAACGTACCGAAAATCAAAAAGTCCACGTAAACTACATGCATGCAAGTTATTAAATTTTCTTTGGTATTTTATTAAATTGTTTTAAAGTTTTAAATGCATTTTTACTTCATTAATTTGTGTTTAAATATTTTTATGCATTTTATGCATAATTTATGCATGGTAAAATTTAATTCATGAAATTTTAAAGATTCATTCATTAAAGATTTTTAAGTTTCATTTCGCGCTCGAACGAGGAACGTAGACCGGAGAATTTTCAGGAAAATTATTTTAATTACATGATTTGTTTTTAAATATTAATTTAAGATATTTTAAAGGTATTTTCCAAGAATTGGGATTTATTGAGTATTTTTAGCCGCAAGATTTTAATTTTTATCGGTACGCAAATTTTAGCGAATCGGGGAAATTTTTGAGGGTTCGGCTAATATTTTCAAAATCTTTCCAAAACGAAATATTTTTCGGGATTGTGTTTGGATTTAATGGGCCTACTTTTAAGCTTATTGGACTTAAAACCCTTTTTATTTTTAATTAAGGCCCATTAGTGCATTTTAATTAACCTAAACCACCATTAAATTAAACCTAAACCTACCCTACACCAATTACCCTTCCCACCATCCGACAACCCCTTACTCCTTCATTATATAGGTGGGTTCAGCAGCATTTCTTCTCTTCAAATACAGCTGCTTGTCTCGGTTCCAATCATTCGTGTAAATTAATCCAACCGACACCCCTTCATTACACATTATTCCCCAGCTGTATATCCTCTCGGTTTTCAGAGCTTTCATCAAGAAAGCTTCGGTTTTCTCTTTTCTTGCAAGGAGAAATTCATCCGGCGTCTCCTCTTCTCGTTCTTGTTCATCAAATCATCCAGGCACGCCACGTACTCTTATTTCTTCATCATTTACGTCATATATATGCTGTTGTGTGTTTTATGTATGTGTAAATTCCTATCCAGCCATGCACAAGGAAGCTTTTCGGTTTTTGTTCAAGCACATGCATCATTTGTTTTCCACTCACGTTTTCTCTGATTTGTTGCAAAAGGTCGGCTGTACTGGGTGCTGAGGGGTTGTTTTCACCGAGAAAGAAAGAGTAGGTAGGCTGGAGATGAAGCTTGGTCGAGCTTTGTTGTAGAAGTTGAAGGCCGATCGGATGAGAGCTAGTGTGAGGGCTCGATCTACGCTCCTTTTACACCAGCTGTGCGAGGGCTTGTTTCAGCCAGGGACCAGACCCTGGTGGTTCTGAGATGGGGCTGGGAAAGCTCGAACCACGCTGGATTAGACGGATTGAACGATCGATCCATGTTGGGAAGGGTAGACGCGCGCGGTAGGAACTCCTGGGTGTGTAGCGGTCGTGGGCCTTGTGCAGCTTGCATGGGGCTGGAGCCGTGTGTATAGTGTGTCAAGTATGGTCCCAAGGTGGTCAAGGGGAGGTCGGTTTATGGCTGGTACGTCAGGTGTGGCTAGTGGCGTGAGTTTTTGGAAAAAAGAGTGCGAGGAGGCGATTTAGGAAAGGGCCGAGAGGTGGGTTATTTTCTGGAATTTCAGCCGTGGGATTAGAGGACTGATGGCATTGTTTTAGGTGCATTATAGTGTTTTTAAGGTATGGTAAAAAAAGTTGGGAAAGTTTTGGTTAAGTTTCGAGTCGATTCGGATTAAAACCGGACCCCGGTTCAAGTTTTAAAATGAATCGGTTAAGTTGTGAATTTGGCTCAATTTTATGTCTATAAATGCTTGTCAAAATGTTTTGGGACATTTTAAGGAGTTTGGTAAGCTTCGGATCAAAATAATGAGTTTTGGATTTGTCCGAGATTTAGTCGCCGCACGAAACGTTAATTAAAAGATTAATTGAAACGCATAGATTTAAGCTTAATAAAATTATGGGAAATTATATTTAAGTTCAAATAATTATTAGAAGTCTAAGTTTTTAATTTGGGAATTTTATGCTTAGGTTTGGTTTAATTCGGGATTAAAACGCATTAATAGGTTATATTTAAAGATTAATTTAAAAGTCATAGATTTAAGCCAAATAAAAATATGAGAAAGTTCTTGTAAGCTTAAATAATTATTTGGGACGTGTTAGAGTCAATGGAATTAAAAAAATGTCAAAGAAGTGAAATTTTATGTGTATGGGCAAAATGGTAATTTTTGGGTTTCCAGGGGCAAAATGGTCATTTTGCACCTGGGGTGAGCTGTTTGTCCTGGCAGCGCCCTGAGCACATTTTATCATGTTTTAAATGTTTATGCATCATGTTTACGATTATTACGCAATTATAATAAATACGGTTCATGCTTGGTTTAAAGGAAAAATTATGTATATGCATTATTTTATTAAGTGATGAATATGATAAAACGTTTTGATGGAAGTGATTTAGTTGTGACTAATACGATGACATGATGATATGATTGGAGATATCGTGAGGGAAAAGGCCCTAGAGGGAGCCCGTTTACGGGAGAAGGCCCCAGAGGGAGCCCGACGATCGTATTTTCATTGACATGATATGATGATATGATAGGCCAAGGCCCAGTTGACGGGTGAGAGTGTCGCTGGTGTCCCCGCCGCCCATTAATGTGGTTACACGTAGATGGATCCATCGATTGACATGATGACATGATGATACGAAAGTCACAGCTAATGAACTGAATTCAATTAAAAAGAAAATGTATACGTATATGATGACATGAGATGACATGCTTTAATACGATATGATTTTACACGACACGTTTACGTACATGATAACAAGAGATGACATGTTTTGACACGTATATGATGATATGAGATGACATGATTTGACATGACTTGATTTTATACGACATGTTTATATTCATGTTTTTAAAGTTCATGAAAGATATGTTTACGTATTTGATGATATGAGATGACATGCTTTGAGATGACATGATTTTACACAACACGTTTACATTATGCTTTTAAGTTCATGAAAGATATGTTGAGTATGATATTTTTCACTGCTGTGTGCTAGGTATATGTACTTGTTATTAACGGTGGAGGTGTGTTGAGTCTATAGACTCACTAGGCGTGTGTGATGCAGGTGAGCTTCATGATGAGGAGACTGGAGGTGCCGAACTCTGAGTAGGCAGAGCTGGTGCGGTGACATGACCCGAGGACCACATGTTTTCCGCATTATGATTTATGAGATTGAGAGTAGATTAACATTTTCTTACGTTGATGAATTTAAGATTTTTATTCCTTTATGTTTATGTATGATTTTGGATGAGTTTGATTATTTTAAACTGCACTATTTTTACGGTAAGATAATTACAATTATTTTAAATATTATTTCGAAAATGTGAGCTTTAAAAAAAATTATTTTCGCATTTTTAAAAAATGAGCGAGACGTTACAATAACTATTTCAAATTTTAAATTAAAGTAGCAAAAAATAATGATTTTTTTATTATTAAAAAAACTATGAAAACGAAAGTAGGGTAAAATGGGAAACACATGAAAGTGCGTTGGATGGAGCGGTCAGTTTTCATGGAGCGGAAGTGGAAGACCAGGGCATCCCGGGCATGAGTGATAATAATTGGTGGGACCTACATGGAAGGTGACGTGTCATGTTCGGCGCAGCCCACGCACGTGAGGGAGTGGGTGCATTTGAATTGCTGATGTGCGTGAATCATCCCCTCTCATCATCCGTTTATTTCATTTATTTAGGATTTAGGATTTTATATGACTACAATATTTGATATGATTTCTCTTAAATAGGGAGAAATTTATGAAAAATCTAAAATTTCATATTTTCATTCTAACTGTTTTCATAATATTTCGCTAAAAATTGTGCCATAATTTGAATTTTTTAAATCACCATTCCTCTGTAAATTTCTTTCATCCAATTTGTTTTCTCAGCATGTCAAAATAGGAAGAAGACTGTTGTTCAAATGATCAAGAATCAATTTTGTGAGATATATATATCTTATATCCATGAAAAAATATTATTTTATGTCAAAATATTACTTATTATTATAAATATGAGTGTTATTGATATGTCTCACGAATAAAGATTCGTGGAACTTTTTCGCAAGAGACCTACTGTTTAATATTATTTTGTATATTATTATAGATTATTTATCTTTTATACTTAACTCTATAATATGGGGTGTACTGTAAGGTTCAAAAATACGATAACGTAATCCAACTACATACAAATATAGGGAAAATAAAAAATAACTAATTAAATGGTTTTAATGGCATGAATAAATTATGATATGCATGATTACATGTTTAAAAATAGGATTTTCTGTTAGAATGCATAAAACTGTGTTTTAAAAGTTATTCGAGACGCGATCGAGAACGGAGATCGTGGACCATAGGAAGGAATATATTTTTATTAAATAATTATTTTTTTATTGTTTAATATATGGTATATGTTATATGGTATTTTCGAAAATGACGTGTTTTGAGGTGTTTTTATACGTCGAGTCGTATTTTAAACCAATATTCGATTTTTGATAAAAATATGAATTTTTTGAGAACTCGGATATTATTTTCACTAACTTTCCTAAACAAAATATTTTAAACATTAACTAATGGGCTTAATGCGCCTATATTATACTATGTTAATGGTCTTAAGCTTACACTAGGAGTTTTAATTACTAAATAAAATGCCCAAAAGCCTTACCAAACCCCATAAACCCCACGCCCCTTCCCCTAAATTTTACAAGGACTCTTCCATCAGCCTCTACACGAACAGACACACACCACACACCAACCCTCACGTGGATTTTAAAGGAGAATTCAGCAAGCTTCTCCATTCGTCGACGTTCTTCGCATCTCAACTTGTTTTTCGTGCATAAAATACGCAAAGACACGCCTTAATCCCTTTTTCTCATCCTTCACACAATAATATATGCTTGATAGATGTTTGCATGCAAAAACATGATAAACTTGATGCATTTTCATTTGTATGGATACACATGCATATAACTCATGATTTTGTGGTTCCAAACTTGTTTTAATGATGCACAAAGGGCTGCCATGGTAAGGTAACTTGGAGGGACATTTTTCCAACGTGTTGAGGGTCCATAGAAGCCTAGACAAGGGCTGTACAATTAGGGGAGATGAGTTGGACGAAAATTGCGTGTTTTGTGCACTAGGGTTTCGAGTAGGTGGAACCAAGACGTGCGGCTCGAACAAGGCTTGACCAGGGCTCGGGCTGGACGCGGTTAGGTGTTAAGAAGAGTCCTAGCATGGCTAGGACTCCTTGACAGTGGCAGAGGAGGAGTCCACTAGGGTGAGCACTTCCCCGTGCGTGCGTACAGGTAGTTGCGCGAGCCTGCAGGGGTTCAGAGCTGGCTAGGATGGTCTAGGCTAGGTCTGAGGGTGGTCCAGTGAGGGTCAGGAGGGGCTATGGTGGTGGCTCGGGTGAAGAGTCCTCGATGAGTTGGAGTCCTAAGTTCCTTGGTTAGGCCGCGACTCTTGTCTTGTGCAAGAGGCTGCAGCGTGGGCTAGGAGCTAGTTAAATGGGTCAGGGCTGGATGGTAGAGCCCCTAGGTGGTCTGGTCAGGGGATGGTTTGTGGTGACTCGGGTGTGGTTCAAGAAAAAACGACAATGGCTCGAAGGAAACTAGCTTAGGTTCGAACTAGGGCTAGGGAAAAGAAAAAGGGGCGAACCATGGTCCACGGGGGTCGGTTCATGGTTCACGAGGGTTTCTTAAATCTAAAAAGTCTATGTTTAAAATTTGAGAAGAAAATATTAAGCTTTGAATTAATTTGGGAATTAAACGGTTCACGAATTAGTAAATAGGGAATTAAATCGAAAACCTCGAATTTAAACTAAATAAAAATATTAAAAATTAAATTTAAGCTTAAATAATTATTTGGGATAATCTCGAGTCAATAAAAGTGAGAAAAAAGTCAAAATCGTCTAGGGGCAAAACGATTATTTTACACCTAAAAATGTTAGACGTCATGGCAGTGCGCTGAATGCTGTAAATAATCTTACTATGTTTATTTTAAATGTTTACGAAATTATATGATTAAACATTAATACTAAAAGACATGTTGCATGCTTCGTTTAAAAGAAAAATTATTTATATATGCATGAATTTTTATAAGTAATAGGAATATGAAAAGTTGAAGGAGGTAAAGTGATTGTGACTAATACGATGATTATGATGATACGATGATATGTAAAGCAAATGCTCAGTTGACGGGTGAGAGTGTCGCTGATGTCCCTGCCGTCCAGTACTGTCGTCACACATAGATGGATCCATCGACCTTTAGCTGATACGAAAGTCACAATTAACGATCTGAATTCAATAAAAAGAAAACGTAACATATATGATGAAAGTAAATATGATATGATATGATGAAATAAAAAAATGTTTAAGTTTATACATGTTCATGAAAAGCTATTTTAAGTATTGCATGTGGATGTATAACTTGTTATCATGGTTATGGTTTGCTGAGTCAATAGACTCACAAGGTGTAATCAATGCAGGTGAGCATGATGTTGATGGTAATGGAGGATTTGATGATTGAACTAGCTGGACTGAAGGTGCAAATGACCCGAGGACCGTCGCTAGTTTTCCTCACTTGTGTTTATGACTTATGCTAATGATTTAAGTTACTTTTAAGATTTTATTTCTTATGATGCTTTTGAGAGGATGTTAGAGTTAAGTTTATTTTTAAAACAATGTTAGGTTAGATTGGTCGACGTTTTACGACTTTACATTTGAATTACTTTCTTTTGGATTTTAAATAATAGTTGGTTGGTTTAATTTTTAAAATGGTGTCAAAATGTTATATATATTCGGCCGAAAATATTATATAATGAAAAAAAATTTCTAGTATATTTTAAAGAAAAACGAGTAATTAACGTTTTATGCACTTTTTAGAAGGAGTGTGTCTCTTGTGAGACGGTCTCACGAATCTTTATCTGTAAGACGGGTCAACCCTACCGATATTCACAATAAAAAACAATAATCTTAGCATAAAAAGTAATATTTTTTCATGGATGACCCAAATAAGATATCCGTCTCAATAAATACAACCCGTGAGATCGTATTACACAAGTTTTTGTCTTTTAAAAGTCCAATTTGAGGTGTTTTATAGTGGCCTTTTGGGTAATCTTTATTTTTTTTTTAACTAAAACGACTAAATTTGAGGTAGACTTGAATAAAATAAAGATTTGAGATTGGGCAGAACACAATTCTCTCAACAAACTTGGAGATTCTCAGCATAATGATTTTACAATTATGCTAATTAATTATTATGATGACAAGAAAACGTCTGGCCATGCTAAGATACATGAATCTTGATCTAATATATCTGTCCATTGAGTTACATGTGGAATTTGTCACATTTATATGATTTGATATAAATTGCATGTTTTTTTTATCATATGTGCAAAATAAAAATATATGATCAATCGAGAGCATTTGAAATATCACAATTGGGTTATGCTAGGTTCAAAATATCTGAGTAACGTCGTTACGATGAGTTCTATTTTTTTTTAAATTAACAAAAAACAAACATTCGATCCTAGAAAAAGTAATGATACCATCATAAGATCTCGGGTCATGGATGACTCGGGATCTTAAATGGATACCCAAATCAGGGTAAGTCTGCAGGAAGGGTTCATCAGAAGCCGGGCAGGTGCAAGTGTGTGCCCGGGACACTTTTTCCCCAGGTAATCATAAGTCCGGGTTCTCATTCAAATTCCCGATCATTGGCTCACTACCCGGATTGCCTCGTATTGAAGGATCTTTTGCTGAGCATTCTTTCGGATGCTTCAAACAAAATATTCTCTAATGAGCTGCAATTGCTCGTGTTCTAAGAATATTAACACCGATGAATTAAATCGATTTTGGTTAAAAACCAAGCGGAAGAAACTCGAATATTCATTCGTGAAGAAAACTATTATATTAGAAAACGTTTTAACTTGTGTAAAATGAATAACCGAAAAGGGTAGATTAGTTTTTGCATTCATCAGTTCAATTATGGTGACAACTGAACTGACGAATACTCTAACTGATCCAAACAGTTTGAAAACAATAGTTAATCAGTTAAATACACAAAATATATTTATGAATGTTCGTAGACTTCAACTGCTCCTACGTCACCCCTTGTACCGCCTCGGGTAGGATCCACTAGAAGAATTTGATTTATACAACTCTTTGTACAAACCCACTCAGCTAGGACTTACACTACTGCCTAAACTGAACTCCTAGCTACGACTGAAGGCAGCACCTTCCAGCCAACATTTCTTTAACGTCTATGTGTCAAAGACTACATACACAAGTTTAACGTCTTTGTGCAAGACTGTATTTGAGTGGTTGAGAGAATTTGTGTGTAAGAACTGAACAAGGATGTTCTCACACACTGAGGGAAAATTTCTTCTAAACTAAGCAGATAACACGTTAAAGTGTCTCTCTGGGCTGAATGCTTTTGAAAGCAGATGTGCAATGTGCGTGTCCTTTCTTTTCTCTCTTGAAGAAGCTTTGTGTATAGAATCTCGTTCTTTTTCTTCTTTTTTTTTTCTGGTGGTGTATATTTCTGTATTTATATTTGAGTCTTTACCGATCTTCTCTTTATATAGGCGGGAAGACTGAACATACAGTGAGACTCATTTATTGTATCCGTTGCATCTTGAATTCATTTCTTGGACTTTGTGTTTCGACTTTTCGATTGCCCTTCTAAAACGTTTTTGTCTTTAATGCTCTGATGAAACGTTCATTATTGTCCTTGGGCTGGACAATGGATTTGTACCTTCACGTAAAGCTGGACTCCACTGAAAGAGTTTGTCTTCATCCATAACTGAAAGATTATGACTGATGCTTCGAACTGGTCAGTTGAATTGATCTTCAGTTGGGCTAGTGAAATCAGTTGACTCGTTAGTTGAACTGATTTCACTCTTGTTCAGTTGGACTGATCAGCTGGGTTTCTTCATCAGTTGAACACTTCTTCGGCTGGCCATGCTTCTGAGGTTCTCCTACTGAACCACGTATCAACTGGACAATCAGCTGGGCTGCTCAATTGACGTAACAGTTAGACTGATTCAGTTTGTGCGATCAGTTGGGTCTTCAGTTTGCGATGTAAACAGCTCGTGAGTAATCCTAGATGCTGCATACTAAGGTAGATTATTAGTAACACAATTAACAAGTTTTGTTATCATCAAAATAAAGATTGCGAACTTGAAAAGTTCTAACACCTCGGTAACAGTACTGCACTCAAGTGCGAGAACTGGTAAAATCTTACCTCGATAAGTGTACCAGACAGAATCATACTGATGTGACACGATGGAAAAGTAGGTCAGCATGACAGGAAGTCAACATCCAAGGCTACAAGTGATAAAAGTAGGCATTGAAAACAAGGAAAAGTTATCATCTTCCTTCCTATAAATAAACAGGTTCTTCTTGCATTAAACACATTGAGTCGCATATATTTACACCAGTAGCATTTATTTCTCTCCCAAGCTACACTGGTTATTTTCATCATTTTCACCTGCTGACTTAAGCATCGTAGTGGCCACGACGGACACCCCTCTGGCGCCCATTCACGAGCTCATCTTCGTGTTTGCAGGTTACATTTGAAGTCATATCCCTTGCTCATTTCCCTAATCAAAAACTCTTATCATCATCCAATGGATCGCCCCGACCCAACTCACTCGATTCACTCGGATTTCATCATTTGCGCCATCTGTGGGAAAGTGAGTATAAGACGAAGACATGGCTCCTACAAGAAGGACAAACCAAGAAAATTCCAGGGTTCCTGGAGATGATCTCCTTGTCTTTGGTCAAGTTGGTCCCCCACCTGCGGGACCTCCACCTTTCAATACTTTGTCCCCAGAGGATCTAGCTCGGATCATATCCGATGCAGTGGAGAAGGTTGTGGCAAGAAGAGCCCTTTCTCATCGTGCTACACAGTCTGGAGGGGAGCAGGAGACAGAGAAGGAGGTGAGGGAGGAGGAACTGAGGTTGGAGGAAAGGGATTCCATTGCCGGTTCTAAATCTCCTACTGTGACAGAAGAGTTTGAGGAGCTGAGGCAGAAGAAGAGGGTTTTGGAGGGGCAGATAGGTGATAGGAGAAGTGCTCGAGGGATTAGTAAAGGATGCCCCTTTGTTGATGCCATTTTCCGGGATCCTCTACTCGGGCATTTCAAATCTGCCAAAATCAAAGATTATGATGGCAACGCTGACCCGGAGGAGCATTTGGCCCGGTTCGAGAACATGCTCATGCTGCACTGTTATGCTTACAAGATCAAGTGCAAAGTGTTCCTAACCACTTTAATTGATTCAGGCCAGAGGTGATTTGAGGAGTTGGCTCCTCAGAGTATACACTCTTTTGAGGATTTTCAGAAGGTATTCTTGCATCACTTCAGTAGCAGCAAGAAATATAAGAAAACTGCATTCAGTCTTTTCGAAGTGAAGCAGAGCTCAGAAGAGAGTTAGAGGGCCTATATCCGAAGGTTTAACCGAGTTGCTCTGGATGTTCCTTTCTGTGCCCCCGAGACCAAAATTACTGCATTTACTCAGGGCCTACGGGAAGGTGAACTTTTTCGATCAATAACCAAGAAAGCGCCTGGGATTTCGAAGACTTGTTGGCCGGGCAGAGAAGTATATTAGTATGGAGGAGGCACAGAGGCAGAAGAGGGAGGCTTCGAGGAGAGAGAAGGGTGACCAGGTGTCTAGGACCGAGGAGAGAGGATTGAGAAGAGGTAATCCCAAGCATTTTTCTCATCATGTGCCCTTGAAAATCGCCCGGGATCGGGATGTCTAAGAGTGTAGCAGGGACATGCACACCCCTCCCCCCAACAATTTATCAGGCCCGAAAAGAAGGGACATTTTATTTACCCTTCATAAAGTGTGTTTTCATAACAAAGAAGACTACCGAACGCTGAAAAGAAGTTGTGTCCCGCCTGCTATCCAGGGACATAATCCACCGAGTAAGAGACAGAGGTTGCCACCATGGACAAGTCATCAGCCAGGGCTTAGTGCCCGGGAGGACTCGAGATATGCTCTGGGTAAGAGGAAAAATGCGGAGCCCGAGAGAAAGAAAGTCTCATCTCCTGCCTTGTGGGTGATAAAGATGATCTCTGGATGATCTACAGATGGAGACTCCATCAAGCTCGGAAATCCAGGAGTAGGAGAGAGTGCATGGAGGTGGAGGGAGTGAGGAGGAGCGAAGCCGTTATCAGCTTTGGCCAGGAGGCTCTCAAAGGTGTCAGCCTCCCTCATAATGATGCCCTGGTTATCCAATCCCAGGTATCAAATTATGACATCATGAGGGTATTCATTGATTCGGGCAGTTCTGTCAATTTTATTTTCAAGGAAGCCCTCGTACAGATGGATCTGCAAGGGTATCAATTGGAGATGGTGGAGAGTGCTCTGTTTGACTTCGCTGGCCATGCTGTCTATCCGGAGGGAGAAATTATGTTGCCTTTAACTTTGGGCAACAGGGAGCTGAAGAAGACTGTTATGACCACTTTCACTGTTGTGGATGCCCATCATCTTATAATATTATTCTGGGGTGGCCGACCATGAATGAGCTAAGGGCTGTAGCATCCACATACCACCAGAAGATTAAGTTTCCAAAGTGAAGCCGAATGGGTGAAGTCTGGGGAGATCAACCTTCTTCCCGATAGTGCTATATGGAAGCGGTCCAGGTGGACCAGAAGAAGGCTCGGAGGGAGGAGAAGAGAGCAAGTGGTGGGGAGGAGGTGGAGAGGATAGTAGAGAAGGGGGAGGTTCAGTTTGTGGCGGAGGAAGAGCAAGAAATGATGGAGATTGAGCTAGGGAAGGAGATTCGGGTGGCCCGAGATCTTGACTCGGCCACTCAGGTCAATCTGTTGAATTGTTTAAAAACTAATATCGATGTTTTTGCTTGATCTCAATAGGAACTAACTGGTATCTCATCCCTGGTGGTTGAGCATAGCTTTAATATCATTACAGGGTCTCAGCCAGTTAAGCAAAAGAAAAGACATTTTGGGCCAAAGAAGAATAAAATAATTTATGTGCAAGTCCAGGAGCTATTGAAGGCTGGCCATATTCGAGAGGTACAATTTCCTACTTGGCTCTCGAATATAGTGTTAGCTCCTAAAGATTCAGGAAAATGGAGAATGTGCGTGGACTTCCGAGATCTTAACAAAGCCTGTCCAAAAGATCACTATCCTCTTCCCAGGATTGATCAATTGGTGGATTTTACTTCAGGGTATGAATTACTCAATTTCATGGATGCTTACCAGGGGTATCATCAAATTTCTCTGGCCAAGAGTGATCAAGATAAGGCCAGTTTCATTACCTCGGGAGGCATATTTTGCTATGTTGTCATGCCTTTCGGGTTAAAAAATGTCAGGGCCACATATCAGCGTATAATGAACAGGGTGTTTGAGAAGAAGTTTGGGAGAAATGTGGAGGTATATGTTGACGACATCCTGGGAAAATCTAGGGAGATTTCTTGTTTCATTTCTGATTTAGAAGAGAATTTTGCCACTCCCATGCATTATGAGATCAAGCTCAATCCAGCCAAGTGCATAATTGGCGTGAGGAGTGGTAAGTTCTTGGGTTTTGTGGTAACTGACCGGGGGATCGAGGTGAATCCTAAAAAAGTCAAATCAGTGCTGGACATGTCATCTCCTCGATCCATCCGAAAAGTGAAAAAGCCGACCGGGAGAATTGCTTCACTTTCCCGGTTCATATCCCAATCAGCACATCAGAGTTATCCATTCTTCCAGGTCCTTCGGAACGCACGACTATTTGGTTGAGATGAAAAATGCGAGCAGGCCTTCCAAGACCTTAAGAATCACCTGGCAGAGATTCCTGTCTTAGTGAAGCCAGATCCCGGGGAAAAATTGTTTGTATATCTGTCCACTACGGAGTATGCTGTCAGTTCAGTACTTATAAAGGAAGAAGGCTCTGATCAGAAGCCTATTTATTATGTCAGCCATGCTCTCAGAGGACCCGAGCTCCGATACAGAGAGGTGGAAAAGATAGTCCTGGCTTTGGTTATGACTGCCCGGAAATTGCGACCTTATTTTCTGTCGCATCATATTATTGTGCTTAATAATAGTCCTCTCGGGAGGGTTGTGACTCATTCAGAAGTGTCTGGAAGAATGATCAAGTGGACAATGGAGCTGGGAGAGTATGACATTGAGTACACGCCCCGTGTTGCAGTCAAAGCACAGGCCCTGTCAGATTTTTTATCCGAGATGATTCAGCCTGATGAGGAGGAGGTTTGGAGAGTATTCGTGGATGAGGCTTCTAGCCTTTCTAGATGTGTAGTGGGAGTGATGATAATAGCCCCCCGGGAGAAAAGATTAAATTGGCTATAAGAATTGACTCCTAGGTGACTAATAATGAAGCAGAGTATGAGGCTGTTCTCGCTGGTATTCGAGCTGCCTGGGAAATTGGAGCTTCCCGGATCATTTTGTATTCCGATTCACAATTAATTACCTAGCAAATAAATGAAGTTTATGAGGCTAAGGATGACAAAATTCTTAAATATCTAAGGCTCATTAAAGCCCAGACAGAATCTTTTTTGGATTGGGGTATTGAGCAAATCCCCCAGGATGAAAATGCAGAAGCAGATGCTTTAGCCAAAATGGCCGCCACTCTATCAGAAGTTAATACTCGAGAAGTATTACATGTTACCCGACTAATTCTTTCCACGGATGAGGAGATATTGCCAGCATCATAGGATTCTTAAATGACACCCCTGATCAAGTTGATTGTCAACAATGAATTACTTAAAGATAAAACTCAAGCTCAAAAGATCAAAAGACAAGCTCCCAGGTTTGTTCTTTTAAATAACATCTCATACAGGAGATCATTTCAGGGACCTCTGTTAAAATGATTATGTATAGGAGAGGTGGACTATGTACTCTGAGAAATTCATGAAGGCTGCTGTAGAGAGCATCTGGGAGGAATAGCGTTGGCCCGAAAAGTAATGCCTGATGGATTGGTCAAGTATTAGCCAAGACTTTGCTCAAGTGGTCCGGGCATGTGATGGTTGTCAACATCATTCTAATTTTCAGCACAACTCGGCCACTCTTATGAAGCCCATCTGGGCATGTTTCCCTTTTGATCAATGGGGAATGGACATTGTTGGTCCATTTTCCGTCGCCCGAGCTCAGAAGAAATTTCTTTTGGTAGTAGTTGATTATTTTTTCAAGTTGGTAGAGGCCGAGCCCTTGGCAAGAATTATTGAGAAAGAAGTGTTGAAGTTTCTGTGGAAGAACATTGTATGCCGGTTTGGAATTCTCAAGATACTTATTTCAGATAAGGGAAGGCAGTTTCAAGGAAAAGAGATCACGTCCTGATGCCAAGAAATGAAAATCACTCAGTCTTTCACTTTTGTTGCTTACCCTCGGGCTAATTATCTGACAGAGGTTGTAAACAGAATGATCGTTCAAGCCTTGAAATAGGCTACAGGGTAAAGAAAAAGACTTTGTGGAAGAATTGCCTAGCGTTCTCTGAGCATACAGGACTACTCCCCGAGCACCTACTCAAGAGACTTCTTTCAACCTGTGTATGGTTCTAAAGCAGTTCTTCCTATGGAGATTGGGCAATCCTCTGCTCGGGTAGAATCTTACCTAGATAACAACGATCAGAGCCGGGCGATGGATTTAAATTTGGTGGAGAATAAGAGAGAGCGGGCTATGATTCATATGGAATCTTATCGGGGTCGGGTTATGAAATCGTATAACAAGCGAGTCTGAATCCGAGATTTTCAAATAGGCGATCTGGTGATGAAAAAATTCAAATGGAGATGTTGGTAAATTGGAAGCTTGGTGGGAAGGACCCTTTAAGATAATTCAGAAAGTTAGCTCGGAAGCTTTTTATCTGGAAGATGCTCAAGGACACTCTCTTAAGCAACCATGGAATGTATTTCATTTGAAAAAATATTATGTTTAAAGATGTAATTATTGTTTGAAAATTTAATGAAGTTCTTTTCTTCTCAGAAAGTGCATCAAATAAAATATCTAAACCCAGGAGATATAAAGCCCCGACCAATCTATAAGTCCCGGCATCCGGTCCCCGGCACAGGACTCCGTACCCTAGTTATCTAATAAGCCCAGGGCTCAATACCCTGGCTTGGGGCTCCGCACCTCGACCACTCCAAGTCTCGGGATCCGGTCCCCGGCCCAGGTAATAAGCCCAGGGCTCAATACCTTGGCTCGGAGCTCCGTACCTCGACAACTCCAAGTCCCGGGATCCGGTCCCCGGCCCAAGGCTCCGTACCCTGGTTATCTAATAAAGCCCAGGGCTCAATACCCTGGCTCTGGGCTCCGCACCTTGACCAATCCAAGTCCCGGGATCCGGTCCCCGGCTTAGGGCTCCGTACCCTGGTTATCTAATAAGCCCATGGCTCAATACCCTAATTCGGGACTCCGCACCTCGACCACTCCAAGTCCCGGGATTAGCTCCCCGGCCCAAGACTCCGTACCCCTGGTTATTTATCAAGTCTAGGTCTTTGTACCTTGGCTTAAGGGTTCTACACCTTGAGCATTTACTAAGTACATGGATTATTACCCTACTCAGGGCTCAACATCCTGCCTATTTACTGAAAGTACCAGCTATTTTGCGACACTTGGAAAAATTCAGAGATTTAACATTCACAAGTAGTATGAATATTACGAAATCTAATTATTTCTAAGGCCGAGTATATATGAATTATTAACGAGTTATTGGAAGCAAACAATTAAAGAGAAAAGTGAAATTTCATTAATAAAAGCCCGAAGGCAAGGGATACAAGAAAAGTCGGAGAAAAAAAGGAAAAGTACAAATGTATGCTAAATCTATGGGACTGGACTCTGGTTGTTCTTCCTCTTGGGGGTCCTCCTTCCCTTCTTCTCCATCCTTGGGAAGGGATACTATGGCTCGTCCAAAGTTCGAGAAGTTTTCCCTATCCTCAGGCAAAATCATGGCTTTTTAAAATTGTTCCCGGCATTTGTCAAAATAGGTCTTGAAGAGAGGATAGGTCCGATCCTCGATGGCCGCCTTGAATTCGAGAGATTGGAGGAAGGAGGCCTGCCACTTGCCTTTATTGTACTCAGCAATGGACAGGGCGCTTTCAGCAGTCTCGGCCCGGAACATTTGTCTTTCCAGGTCCTCGGACAAATGATTATTCCTTAACTCCAGAGCAGAGAGGTGTCCTTGTAGAGTCTCCACCTGGGCAAGGTTTTCATCATTATCACTTCGGGCCTTTTCCAGGTTTTCATTAGCCCAAGCCAATTGTTGATTGGCCATGTCTAGTTGCTAGTTGGCCTTGTCTAAAGCAGCACGGAGGTTAGCCACTTCATCCTCATGGGTGGATAGAGCCCTTGACAGTTCCCCTTGTAGCCGCTCCTGAAGATCTTGGAGTGACCGGGCTCGATTATTCAAGATAGTGGCTGCCGCAACTACCTCTTCAAAAGCTGAGATCAGTATTTGAACACCATGTACAAAAGGAGTTGGTAAAAAAAATAAAAACTAAAAAAGAAGATAGCATGAAACTTACAAGATCCGGTTTGATCCTTCGAGAAATTTTGGGGTAGGCCGGGAGCTCTTCAGATGTGCCTCCTCGGCAGGAATTAGCATCTGCTTGAGCAGCCTAAGCCCGGTTGGAGTATCTCCCTCTAGAAAGAGACTGCCTCGGGTAGGCTACTCAGTTTGAAGGGGCTCGCAGAGTGGCTGATTTTGCTGGAGAGGGGTTGATTGGGTTGTCTGGGAGCTGCCCTGGTTTTCCTCCCAGTTGCTCTCGACCAGAATAAGTACTGGGCTTGTCACAGCCTTTCTCTTCCTCTGAAAGTGGGGCACGTGGTCTTCAGAGTCTTCCCGGGATTCATCCCGAGTCGCCTCTTTTTCTTGTCGGGTCTCTGCAAGGACAGATTCAGTCCGCCTGGCCGCTTCGTCCTCGACCTGCTTCTTTTTCTCAGCAGCAGCTCTCTGGGCTGCCGCCTTCTTCTCTCGGGAAGCCTTCTCATCCGCCCACTTCCTAGCAAAGGCCTCTTATATTTTGGAGTTATCTGCACAAGGAGAAGAAAATAGGTTAGTATTATTGAAAAATAAAGGACGAAAGATAAAGGAGGAAATTCATAAAGAAGAAAGTTACCGGGTTGAGCGCTTGAGCCAGCAACTTCTTCTATTACCCGATCTATAGGGTCTTCAGCTTGAACACTCAACCCTCATTTAAAATAAGAGTGGAGGAAGAAAACTTTTTACCCTCCACCAATTCTTGAATTCGGATGTACGGCTCTTCGAATTTATAGGAGCGGGGAAGGACAGGTTGTGTGTGGAGGGAATGAAGAAATCCGGTTAGACGCGGAAGGGGAGTTGGAAGTTGTATATAAAAGAAGCAACCTTTCCATCCCTTCTGGGAAGAAAGGATATCATCAAGGAATCTTGATTTTAACTAGGAAGACAGGGAAAAGGCATTGTCGCCCAGCCGACAAACAAAGAAGTAATGAAGGATAAGAGGGGTAATAAGAAGGTCGTGCATTTTGAAGAGGATATAGCCCGAGGCCATAATCCGGAAAGAATTAGGGTGAAACTGATTTATAGGTACACCAAAAAAATTGGCAGCTTCAACATAGAAAGAACGAATGGGAAGCGAATACCATTCCTAACCTAGTCTCTGAAGAAAGTGGAGAAACCAGGTGGGGGATTATCGGCCCTGTCAGAGGGGCCGGGGATTAAGATGGGAAAAAAAGAAGGGATAGATCCCGAGGCCCGGAGTTCTTCGTCCGCCCCCCATTTGCAAATTGCTGCTCATTAAGGAGAACCAAGGAGTTCCCAGGGAGGAGGACTAGAAGCCAGGATTTTACCCTTACCCTTACTCTTTTTCAGAGCTCGGGAAGGGCCAGAGGACGAAGGTTTGAATTTTTTGGTTTGTGATTTAGAATAAAACTGGGTAAAAGAGCGTTTTGGGGGAGAAGGAGAAGAATCAGAGCACATTGCGGTGGACTCATCGCTAGGTGAGCCTCGCGCATTCGCTCCGGAGGTGGAATTAGAAATTTGTAAAAAGATGGGAGGAACACTTACAAGGATTACGGAGTGAAGGAGTTGTTGCTAGAGATTAACTGGAGTCGGAGGAAGGCACCATACGTCAGAGAGGTTGAGAGAATTGAAAGATTTCACAGATTGTAAAAGTGACAAGAGAAGAAGGTATGTTATTATATATAGGCGTGGGGGAGTGATCTCCACCGTTGATCTAAAGGTGGATTGGATGGATAAGATGTATCGCAGAAATTGTGCGGGTATATGAAAGGATGTGCACGAAAATCGAAGCGTGTCAGACTGATCATATTCTCGGAATACAAAATGTTTTCCACCATTTAAATTCTAGGGCACACGTCATCATGACATCAGCCCTACTACCCGAGAATACTAAGCGACAAAAATATCTAAAGTCCGGAAGACGTGAGGCCCCGACATCTTATCTTAAAGTCCGAGAGACGTGAGGCCCCGGCACCTTATCTTAAAGTCCGGGAGACGTGATTCCCCGACACCTTATCTAAAGTCCAGGACACGTGAGGCCCCGGCATCTTATCTTAAAGTTCGGGAGACGTGAGGCACCGGCACCTTATCTAAAGTCCGGGAGACGTGAGGCCCCGACATCTTATCTTAAAGTCCGGGAGACGTGAGGTCCCGGAACCTTATCTAATGTCCGAAAGACGTGGGGTTCCGGCATATTATCTTAAAGTCCGGGAGACATGAAGCCTCCGATGCTTTTATAGACAAATTCATTATCTTTCCGTTGAGGTCCAAACATGACCAATCGGGACAGCGAGTAAGACTCTAGCCCGACTATTTAAGGGATGGGTGGTGATACCCTCATAAGAGCCCGGGTCATGGATGACATGGGATCTTAAATGGATACCCAAATCAGGGTAAGTCTGCAGGAAGAGTTCATCAGAAGCCGGGCGGGTGTGTGCCCGAGACACTTTCTCCTCGGGTAATCATAATTCCGGGCTCTGATTCAAGTTCCCCGTCAATGACTCACTACTCGGATTGCCTCGGTAACAGTACCGCACTCGAGTGCGAGAACAGGTAAAATCTTACCTCGATAAGTGTACCTGACAGAATTATACTGATGTGACACGATAAAAAAGTATGGCGGCATGACATGAAGTCAACATTCAAGGCTACAAGTGATAAAAGTAGGCACTGAAAAAAGGAAAAGTTGTCATCTTCCTTCCTATAAATAAACAGGTTCTTCTTGCATTAAACACATTGAGTCACATATATTTACACCAGTAGCATTTATTTTTCTTCCAAGCTACACCGGTTATTTTCATCATCTTCACCTGCTGACTTAAGCATCGGAGTGACACGCCGGACACCCCTCCAGCACTCATTCACGAGTTCATGTTCTTGTTTGCAATTTACGTTTGAAGCAATAGCCCTTGCTCATTTCCCTAATCAAAAACTCTTATCATCATCCGGTGGATCGTCCCGATCCAGCTCACCCGATTCACCTGAATTTCATCAAGTAACACTGAAATTTGGTTGTAAATAACAAAATATTGTCCAACTTTCCACTAACCCTGCCCAACTCAAAGCAATTGAATACACGTATTTTCGAGGGTTAATGTATTGTACATCCGTTGAATTTATATTGGCAATCAGGTCAATTTCTCCATGGGCTAAAAGTCATCCATTCTGTTACAAAAATGTTATCCCTCCTCCAGTTGTTCATTTACCAAACAAAAGAAAGATGATGAAGCAAGCTAGCCACTTTCAGCCTGATTTTAAACCAAAATAAAAAGTATGTATATATGTATCTATATTATTATATTATTAAGTGTGAGGCTCTTAGAGTAACTGTTTTAAAAGGCATCAAAATATTTAATTTCATAATTACCCTTCTTACCCAGCTAAAACCATCATCAAGTCACTCCATATTTTACATAAAAACTTAAAAAAGACTTACATTTTAAATCAAACAATTTTTCTAAATTGAAAATAATTTCGTGTTAATTGTTTAGTATTATTTGTTCAAATTAAAAATGATAATAACACATACAACGCGTGTGCATATTTTTACTAGTTATTATAACTCAGCAACACCATAGAACAACTGTTTCGAGGTCATGGTATAATTTTGGACTTACCTAAAATATTTTTTAGAGCAATGTTTGAGATATTTATTGTTTAATATTAAACATAATTTATATCAAAATGTTTTTTAAATATAGATATATTAAGTCCATGTCATACATAATATTCGTGTAATATGTTACACACACATTGTGTGTACTATATATATATATATATATATATATATATTAGCTGTTTAATATACGTTAAATATTTGTTTATAATCTTGACTTCCAAAATTATGAAATTCGAAAATGTTACAAGTACATGGTTCACCCCATTTTAAAGAAACTGATGCTAAATAGGTCGAATGTGACATTCGGAATCCTTGACGGAGGTGGGGTGATGTCTTGTTCAATCTCGAGTGGAATGATGGTGCGATAAGCTTCTCCTTCTCACTTTTCTAAAAGTCGGCGCTTAGGAAGCTAGAAGGTTGCCCATCGTCCTGATTTTTAGATATTAATCGGTTGTCTAATCGCCACTTAGACGGCTCAAAATTCGTTAAAGTAGTCGCTTAGATTAACACATAATATCTAATTTTTTAATTTTTTTTTAAAAAAGATTATTTAACATATTTGTTCATCAATTTGTATCGAACGAAGATGATGAATATTATGAATTTTGAGTTTGAATTCGATAAAAATGAATTATCAGAGAAATATTAAGATGAACAAGAAAAATCAGATATTTAGAATAAAAAACTGCCTAAGACCGAAAAACCTACCTAAGTCAGGTCTAAGCAAAACGTCTATAGACATTAGATGGTGGATGGCCGCCCCCTACCCCTTTTCAGAACATTGATCCTTCTACACGATGGCAACAAAATTCTAAAAGTTTGATGTAGCCTTCCGATAGGTTAAGATGTGTAGTTTGAACCTTGTATGGGAATTAGGGATGTCAATGGGACACTGGTCAAATAGGCCACACGACATGCATAAACCCGATAAGTAGATCTAGAAACGAGCATAACGGGTTTTAATGAACCCAATTTGATATATATTAATAATATATTTATATTTCATATTTTATTATATTACATAATAAATGTAATAAATGTTATAATTTTTAAAATTAATTCACAATATTCTCGTTACTTGTTACTAATTAAGACAAAAACTTGTATGTAACGACCTTAAGAGTCGTATTTTGTGAGATGGATCTCTTATTTAGGTCATCCATGAAAAAGTATTACTTTTTTTACTAATAATATTACTTTTTATTGTAAATATCGGAAAGGTTCGTCTGACAAAAAAAAGATTCGTGAGACCGTCTCACAAGAAACCTACTCACTAATTAATTATTAAATTATTATTGTTTTGGATGTAATTCTGATCAAGGTACTATATTTTTAGTGTTGGAACATTTCATGTTCGCAATCTTAATTTTGATGTTAACAAAACTTGTTTGTTTGTTTTTAATAATCTACCTTAGTGCGCAGAGAGCAGAAACTGAAATACTCAGTTACGATCCAAAACTGAAGCTGTCGAAGACGTCAACTGAAAGCATCAACTGATCAACCAAACTAGACCAGTTCAACTGATGCGTCGTAAATGAGTTCAACTTATTGTTCAGTTGATAGGTGGTTAAGCAGGAGAATCTCAGTTCAACTGAGATCAGTTCAACTGAACAAGAGTGAAATCAGTTCAACTGACGAATCAACCGATTTCACCAGCCCAACTGAAGACCAGTTCAACTGACCAGTTCAGAACATCAGTTATGGAGCAATCAGTTGCAGATCAAGACAAGTTGAACTAAGTGGAATCCAGCTGTACGCAAAGGTACAAAAACTTTTGTCCAGTCAAAGGACAATAATGGACGTTGCATCAGAATTTAAAGACAAAAGTGTTCCAGAAAGAACAAGACAAATTTCGAGGAACAAATTCAAAATGCAACGGATACAATAATTGAGTCTTACTATACGAACAAACTTCGCGCCTATAAATAGAGGGTGAAGATCAGTGAAGAAACATATAATACAAGAGAGAAAAGAAAAGGACACGCTTCAAAGTTATATCAGCTTAAGAGAGAAGCTTTCAGCCCAGTCGAGGGAACACTTAAACGTGTTATCAGCTTTAGATTATAAGCATATTTCCCTCAGTGTGTGAGAATACTTTCGGGTAGCTTTCAGATATCAGTTCTCACACACACACACACCACCACTCAAGTACAGTCTTGCACAAAGACGTTAAACTTGTGTATGTAGTCTTTCTCACATAGACATTAAAGAAGTGTTGACTGGAAGGTGCTGCCTTCAGTCTAGTCTAGGAGTTCAGTTTAGGCAGTAGTATAAGTTCTAGCTGGGTGGGTTTGTACAAATATTTGTATCGATCGAAGTCTTCTAGTAAATCCTACCCGATGTGGTAGAAGGGGTGACGTAGAAGCATTTGAAGTCTCCGAACATCCATAAACATATCTTGTGTATTTAATGTTTTAACTATTGTTTTCAAACTGATTTAACTACTTAGAGCATCCGTTGGTTTAGTTCTCACCATAACTGAATTAATGAATACAAAAACTAATCTAGTCATTTGGTTATTCAGTTACACAAGTTATACAAATATATCAGTATTTCTTAACGAAAGATTATTTCGAGTGTTTTCCGCTTGGTTTTATACCAAACTCGATCTAATTCATCGGTGTATATATTCTTAGAACAGGAGCTATTGCAGCTCTTGGAGAATATTTTGTTTGAAACACCACAAGGTGCTCTGCAAACGATCCTTCATTTAGTGTGTAGTAGAATTAAAAAAACGTGTCAATACCCAACGGGTTTCCGAGTTCAACCCGGATTTTGCGACAGGTCCAATTTTTTTCTCGGCGTAGTGGATCCTACAATTGGCTCAAGCATGGCGGGAATAACTTTTTCCCAGTTAATACATCGAAAGACCATAAAATGGTAAAAGATGAGAGGTTATCAGGCAAGATTTTGTAGTATTTTCGTATCTATCAAGAGGAATCAATTTCAAGTAAAACACAACATAAAACGAACTCTGACTAACTTGTTCTTGAATTTGGCCTTCGACAAGATATATATCTCATACAATAACATCACCTCAGATGAAATGAAAAAGAGCCAACTCGGGGACGAGCGTAATTTTGCGTTATGTTTCCAAGATGATATCTAAAATAATCAAAACTTCAAATGAAACGACCTTAGATCACACCAGTGGAGATGCTGGAAGTTGCATAAATCTTGAGTGAATGCTCGGGTACACAAGTAAGACCTGTCATACCAATAGAGTGCAAAATGCTTCAATGGTAAATCGAGCATCATGAGAATAGTCATCAGATAAAAGGGACTAGAAAGGTAATAGTAAGCATCTGTTGATTTCATTCGTTTATGGGAAAAATTCAAATGACTCATGTAGATACAAGTGATTTGTCCATCAATATCAAGTTTGTAATGTAATCAAGAAGGATCCAAGGGGGCGAGCGCAGGCAATTACCCCCATCTTCATATGGAAAAAATACCAAACTTTACATGCTCTCTCTGAATTTATCGATTTTCTGATTTATTATTGTATTTGCTCTTCGGTATTATAACTAAAAATATTCATCCTCCTCAAAATGCCTAGATCCAATTCTCTAGTAACTTCCATATTTCTAGGTAAGAATGTTCAGACTTCTGGGACACCAAAAGTGTTGCTATATAATTTGCATGCACACTGGATTGAAGAAAAGAATTAGAATTTGAATCAAATAAGTATTGACTTCATTGTAAAGATCAAGCAATTTCAAGGATTGGCTCGTGAATTCATCTTATCGTTGTACCGGTCTCGAACAAAAGAAATGGAGTGATAAGAAGATAACAGGTCTCGCTGAAAGCTATAACTCCGTAGAATTAAAAGAAGACACGTAAGACATGACTATAACGTAGAACCTAAAAACAAGTACTCTGTTTATTGACCACTTCATGAAATGGTATTCTACTAAAGTTGTACGACAGCAGCATTAGGATATGGAAAGGCAGAATAGAATAGAGCCAGGAACAGATCTGATTAAGAAATATTATCGCTTACCTTTCTCTTTGACATCTATTTGCAGAGAATCAAGAGTAATAATGCCATCTGTCAATGGGAGAACTTCAAGCTTGATGGTTGCCTGAGAGTGAGAAGGGACAGATCTGGTGCAAAGAGAAATGTATTTTAAATGTGATTAAGACAAGATTGAGTCCAAGAGGAAAACTGGATGAGAGATGATTACCCAAGTGGAACTCTACTCTGTAACCATAAATGTGTACAACCAAGATCGTTACTAGGCACCACATCAGATAAAGAACTGTGTTCCTCATTCAACGGAACTGATTGTAGATCATCTTCCACTTTCTGTCCTTCATCCATAGTCACTGAACTCAGGTGCCGCACAGCAGTTCCTCGCCTATCAGTATTTGTTCTCTCTGACAACTCAACAGAAGAACCAAAAGGACTTAGTGGTGAGGACGGTGAATTACTCAAAGACACCACAGAAGGAGGAGAAGTAAATGATGCAGGGGCAAGAACTGTCAGCGTCAGATCGTCTGATGTCAAATTTGATGCTTGAAGAGTTAAGACCTGAAGATTTGAACAGCATATGATGAAGTTTAAAATTTCAGATGGAAGAAATTGGTTGCTTGTATTCGTATATAACCTGAACTGGAAGTTGGGTCCCATCTGACCCATGTGTTTGCTTTGACATTTCAGATGCAACGGAGATCATAAGATCTCTCGAAATCCGAGGCCGCCAGCTTGTCGTCTGCTTGAAGAACAACTTAGATTCTACAAATATGGAGACAGAGTATAAGTACAGTGATTATAAGGTTCTCTTAAGAGTCATATTGGAAAAGAAATTTTGAACTTATACCAGTATAGTTGCATCGACATGATAAAAGAATAGCATATTGATCAGCTGATGAAGCACTTTGTTTTCCTTCAGCAATGGAGAAGTTTTGCCGACTTGATGTGGCACTTCCAGCTGGCAAGCGCGATGGTAGTAAATTACGGCCACTATTACCCTTGGAACCTCTCCACAAAGAAGTTGCTGGTTTGAGAATTAAAGAATGTTCTTCGCCTCTCCTGTCACAATTTTATAGCACATTTAATCTGTCAACTTTTGGGTCAAGCACCAAGTAAAAAACAAAAGCAAGTGGTCATCTGCCAGTTAACATCACAAAATACTACTTATGGATGAGGAACAGCAAGTTAAAAAATGATAAAAGTTCATAAGAGAACAAATGCAAGCTTCTATTGCAAAGGAAAACAACTCTATCCCCTTTTTAAGTGAAAAATTCTTTTCAAAGAAATAGATCCATATACACTTAGGTATAGTTTGGTACACTGCATAAGAGAGGGAATGATAAATAATCATCTTTCTTCCACGTTTGGTACCTTTTTAGAAAGCCTATGATATTGATAAATAATTTTACACAAGGATAAAATATCCCTTTTATGATATGTAATTAATTTTAATTTAATAATAAAAAACATCACACATAACTTAATTGCCCTCAATATATAAAAATCATAAACCTTATATATGATCAAGTTCTAAATTAGTATCACTAGATGATAAATATATAAATGATTTTTATAAATCTCTGTTAGTAGGTAGAAATTAAAATTAAATAAATATTTTTATTTATTTTTATATATTATATAATATGATAATTATATAAATGAATCGAGATATTTATATAAATGATTTTTATAAATCTCAATAAAATTATTAGTATCACTCAATTAACCTTAAAAATTGATATTTGACTTGACTCACAAAATCAAGAGCTCAATTATCACATTATATAATATATAAAATTAGGTAAAAATAAATAAATCATGCAAGCACTGTCGAAGCATGAACATATAAGAAATATGAACTCAAGCAACATCTTTGAAATTATAAAATTTATTATGATAAGGTTAATTTTGTCATTACAATTTAATATATAAATTTAATCACTCTTATTAAAATCATATCAAACATTAAATATAATATCCTATATCTTATTTATCTTTAACTTATACTTATATTATATATCACATGGTTATCCTATCATATGTACCAAACTATACCTTAAGTGTTGAGGTGTATGCTGTATTTTTTAGAGCTTGGGAGATAAGTTATCACATCCGCAGCACCAAAATTTATAGGCTCCAAATCCCAGGAAGCACATTTATCATTAAATTTCAGCAGATGTTTACATGAGAAACAATTATGCCTCATCAGAAATCATGGATAAAGTACTTGATGTATATTATGAAACTTTTTTATTCAAACGTTAGCCAATGAACACCACCCCAGAAAGAGTATCCTTAAGATATGAGATGATAGAAAACATTTCTGTAATCCAATAGAAGGAAAGGTGAAAACAAAATAAAGTAATCATCTCGAACAGGTAAAAGTCGGGTTCTCATGCAAGTTTGAATTTACACACATGAATTTGATAGAGAGAAGAAAGTGAAAGGAAGAAATCATCTCGAACAGGTAAAACGAGGTTCTCATGCAAATTGAATTTTCACATGATTTGATAGAGAAAAGAACGTGAAAGGAAACCTCAACGAGCTTCGCAATCCCGGGCTTGTGAATTTACAGATGTAGAGACATGCAGCAAACATGTCAATAGAGGAAGTTCCTGATTTTCAAGTTGCAGTTTGCAAGTTAATATATTTTCCGAAAGACACAAACCTCAGTGCTAAATTTGGCAAACGGTAATCATTTCCAGCTTCTATGCATGTAATCGGTAAATTTAACGGTGGTCCATCAGCTGATGTCTCTTCAAATGTTATTGTTATGGCATCTATAAACACCACAATATCTGAAGCATATTCTGGGGAAACATTCTGCGGAGAAAGAAACATTAAAGAAACATTTTATATCAATTGGTGTATTAGAAAGAAGCCAATCAGAAAAACTTGGGCTTCTCCTACGGAAAAGGCATTCATAAAAACTAACTAATCTTCAATCAAGCTAAGAAAAAAATTATGCGGGCAGGACTGAGGAATAGAAATAGTAAAAACCATACCTTTACATGAACGCAAAGAAGATCATCCGTATTGCAATCAACAGATACAGAATTGATTTCTACGGGTTGAATTATTTCTATATTTTTCCTCCACCTTCTCCCAGGTGTAAAAGTTCCTTCTAAACCACACCTAACAGAAAATCTTTCCGGCTCCAGTGGTACACCTCGGAAAGATAGAAGTCCTTCGTTTCTGCTTTTTTCACTTTCTACAAATTTACGGAATGAAAATTGAATCCAATCTTCTGGTTCAAAACTTGGCTTTGAATTAGGAGTTGTGACAGATGAAGGCGGTGGTGCTGAATTTTGAGGAAGTGAGGACATAGAATAACTTCTAAAATTACCAAAAGAGAATAGTTGAGAACCAGAAGACCCAGATATGGTAGGTTTTGTGGGCGAGTTCCGAATACTTGAACTAGAGCTCAACACAGGAGGCGATACCACTCGAGCTGGTGGAAGACTAGAATTATCCACAGGAAGCAACCATTTTAAAAGATCACCAGAAGTTTCCAGCTTCTCTGAAGCTGGAGCATGCATGTTCTCCATAATTGAATTTCTTTCTTGATACATTTCAAATTGAAGAATCTCCAGGATGGGATCTCTCACGAAGTCAACACCGATATTTACCTGTAATAGCACCTGCATCCTTCCAAACAAGAGACCGAATTCAAATAAGTATCGATACCTACAAATCAAGGCAACCACAAACCATCGGGTAAGAAGAAAAAAGACAGTAATTAAATAAAACAAGAACTAAGAGGGGAACAATTAGCTCCGGCTTTCAAATAAAACAATAGTTAAAAAACCAAAAGTCCTCATAATCTTGCAAGTGTAAAAATTAAAGTAAAGACTAGGTAAATGAACAAATGCAAAACTTCTAAGTGTTTTTGTGTACATGTGAATAGCACGATTTACATGTTTACACTTTGTGTTTGCTAAACTTTATGTTTCAACTCATCTATTAAAAAAAAAAACTGCCTGATAAAAGTCACAAGACTCATAACTGGTAGATTCTACTTTTAAAGCTAGGCCTCAATGAGCACCCACATACCCCACACAATAGTGATTGCCATAACAAATGAGTAAACCATCACAAAGATGTCCTAGCTCAGACCTGAACTGCATGGTCGATGCTCCAGGCATCATTAATACAAGAATTCCTAAAATCAGGAAATAGTATAACATGGGTAAAAACTTTAGTATGTTCCAGCTTTAGGATCTTAGTAGCTAATTACACAGTAATGAGAATATGTGTATGAACTGTAAATTAAGATATATAATCGATTAGATAATCTATGCAGCAAGTACATCTTCTGATATAAGAAATAAGACCTATGAAATTCTTTGTGGTCTCTGTGAAACATACCACTATGTCTCCATTTGGAAGGGAACAGCATTTGGCAGCATCTCTTACTAACCCCCCTGATGTACGAGCATCAAATTTTCCTCTGTCAATAGCCGCATTAGTTGAATTCTTCTTTTTCATAATCCTTTCCGTTTCTAAAGAATCTCCACTCAAATTTTTTTCAACTGTTTCAGAAGTCATGAGTTCGGATTTATGCACTCTTCTTTTAGTCCAAAGTGGTTCATATGACTGCGCAATTCGAGCAAAAAAATGTGAACTTTTGAAATTTTGCAACAATTGTTTTGTCTGCCGTCTGTAATCTTCCATTCTGAGGAGAGATTCACCGGTTGGAACATCTTTTTGAGGCTCAACCCCTTCCATCCCATTTTGATCATATAGCCCACCAGCACTCAAGTCCACTCTCTGAGTAACTGGATCTTTTGGACCTTCAATGTCTCCATTTTGTTTATCATTGCCTTTTCCAATCCAATTTTTATTCATAACAGCGGCAACTTTAAATGGTGTAATAATTTTAGTATCTTGCTTACATGCAGACAAACATATTAGTATATGGATTTGTTCACCTAAGGACAAAGGCAAAGCATATAAGAAAGAAAAATTCAAGGACCACAAACATAAATTTGAAACTATACACGCGTGCCAGTGAGAAGAACAAAAGGAACAAAAAATAGTTACCAGGAAAAACAAATTTGCGATCCAAAGAGCGAAGAGAAAGTATATCCGGTGCTTCCATCCATTTCTCAGGAACTTCTTCTGAGAAAAGCGAATCAAGAATTTAAATTAGATCATGCAACATTGCAACTTGAGCACATCCCATGGAAGATAAATCAGATCCTTTTGCAGGATATTTCCAAACAAAAACTCAAAGCAGCAAGACAAACTTATAATCCCCATTAAACCAATTATTAATAATATCCAAAAGTAACGAAACCTAAAATCTGATTTAAGTGAAAGTACTTACGAATGAAACTTCTTCTCTTGGCATTACATAAAAAGTCAAATTTAAGCAGATCGCTTGAAACAAAAATGCTGACAAACAGATATAAGCTTATCCAAATATGAGAGTCTCTGCCTTGATGATTGGGGCAAGAAGCCGTAATTCACTTTTTTTATTTGAATCTTGACCAAGAAAAGAAAGCAACTGAATTTAGCTTTGAGAATTTCACATGTTAAGAGTGCAGAACATCAAGATTTTTTTTAGTTCCCTTTTCGCACAATTATTAATGGCTAGGAAGTTTCCTATTCGTTTACTCGTGACATTGAAAAACTTCAATTTGAAGGTGAAAAGTTGCTACAAAGGCCAACACTTTCCAGAGTGACAAATTGAGAAAGAACTGAATGGATTAGAAAGAGATAACCTAGCATTTCGTTCAAGGCATCTTTCATGAAGCATTCATGACTTTCATACAAGTAAACATTTTCTCAGACTGTAAATAAAGAACTCGGGCATCATCAGTTTCATTCCATCTTATAAACTCAAGACTAGCATTCTAATTTTTCCACTGGAGCTTTAATCAACAATGGGCTTGGACCACAGCTCAAAATTAGCATGACAAAGCTTATAAGTAAACACTTCATGGTCATGCTGTCAATTTAGCTGCTATCAAAAGGAAATAAAAATGCAGATACCACAATATCTATTTTTTTAAGGAGCAACATTTAATTTTCAATACAAAAGAAATGTCAATTTTACAGACACAGTCGCTTGCTTTCACAGCGAAAGCATGAAAATCAACAAGTTGATTGAGCAACAGCAAGAAAACCTAGATTCCATCAGTAATTGGTCGTCTTAATTAATATGTATGGCAGACATAGACAAGCATCTTACTTGATCAGAGATCAAGGATTAAATACTCGATGCAACTTTTCAAAGGGTGCCAATTTACCAGTCTCAGAGTTAATTTCTTTCCATATTTTCAGTGGCGCGTCATTAACTTAGTTCCTGATAAAGCACCAGATTTTCGGAAAGCCAGCAATGTGAAGATAACTAACAAGACAGCAAAAACAATGAATGAAAGAAAGAAACGAACTAGTTCATAAGATGGGTGGCTAAAGACTCTATACCTTCAATCTGCAAATCTTCATTTTTCACTTGATAAATATTTAAAAAAAGAAAAGAAATACAGTAATATACAAGATATTGTTGATGATAACGAACAAGATAAGAAAAACTACATAAATGATAATGCATGATTAAATGGAGCAAGCATTTAAGATAGAGCAAGGAGCCTTACTACATGGAATGATTATCAACCCATCATTTTCTGCAACATCTATATGGCTATTAACTTGAGAAGTACTCTCTCCACTAGAACTTATGGCGCTGCCATTTTCACCTGCATACTCGTGATTTTCTGCATTGCGATTTCCGGAAGGTGTACTCTCTGGAAATGAATCATCAGAAAAAAGACCCTCTAACGTAGTAGTGGGTCTTGACTCATAATTTACCTCTAGCTGAGTCTCTTGAAATGACGGCAGCTCCTGAATTGCCGTCTGACTTTGAGACCTCATCATTAGGAAATTCATTTCCCACCAAAAATTCTTCCTGTAACACCAAACAAGATTGCAACTATTGAATTAAAACATTCCATACTTCAAAGAAATCTGAACTTCATTATACAACCAATGACATAACACACCATACGTTTTAACTTAAAACTCTTTTGGCACCACCATCCACTTACATATATTTTCAGAACACAATTTTCAATCTGTTAGTTGGGTAAAGAACACCAACAATGACATTGTGGCTGATACATATGCATTTCCATACACATAATGCTGGATTCAAAACATTTATTTCCAATCAAACATAAATAACAAGGTTTTTTTGAAACATTTACGTACATCTACTCTGTCAAACTAACCCAAGGCTTCAACTTCAACAATTCACATCCATCAAAATTCAAAAATCACACATATTATTCCGAAAATTCATAACACGTAGATTACGGATGAATTTAGATGCAGATGACAATATACACAAACAGCAGATTCAAACAATCGCGAAATTCACCTGCTCGTATCTGAGATCGATTACGGATCGCCAAAACAGAATCTAACAAAGAGATCAACTACGATGCTCTGAATTTTGAAATAGAATTGAATTTGGAACTAGATTTGAAAATGATTTAGAATTCGGTTGTGATTGGTTTATAATTTAAAATTTTATTTAGAATTTATTTTTTGTTTGAAAAAAATAATATTTAAATTTGAAATTTTAAAATTTTATTAAAATAATCTTAATTATTTTTTTATAAATCAAAATTTAAAACATATCATTTACATTATTTAAAAATTAAAAATTTAAAATTATTTTTATCATATATTTTTTCATATCATTTAGTTATATATTTGTGTTATATAAACTATGTAAACTCTTGTATATTTAATTAATTATTATTAATGAACACAAAATAAATTATTAAAATAAAATAATCAAACATAGCATCTAAATATTCAAATTTAAATTCTACGAAATAAATTATTTTAAAATTAAAAATTTAACCACATCCTAGTTTTATAAATAGAAAAATAAATTATTATTGAACAAAGAATTGTTCAATATTAATCACAAGTATAAGAATAGATGTTAAAATCAAATATGCAAAATAAAAAATAAATAAATTTGTCATTTAATCTAACCATGACATATAAAAATTATAAAAGGATAATAATTAAAAAAAATTTGTTATGGATCTTTTTTTAATTTTTTTCAAATCTAAATTCCATCAAATCTGACCAATTTTTAGAAGATTTGTTTATACATACTGAAATATCCCTTAAAATCCAATTTCATTTTTAAATCTAACTAACCAAACGGTTAAAACCAGGATTTACAAATGTAAATCCCTACAAATTCCTCCAAAACAAATGGAAAGTAATTTCACAAAAGAAAATTAAATAATATAACATAAATGTATTTTTTTTTCTCTTTCAAAAGTATAAATTAAAATATAGTTTGATTTGTGTTTTACAGAAATAATTTATTTAATTGTGGTATATGGACAGAGATATCCACTTTGAAAATGCTTTTGGAAAATGAAAAAAAAAATTAATTCTAAATAATTTATACGTAAAAATTATAGAAATTACTTTTTATAATTAATTAGAATCAATATTTTAAAAGTGTAAAGTTTTCTTCTATTTTTTAATTTTAATAAAAATTAAATGTGATGTGTACCTTGACAATTATTTATATATACTGGTACAATGATGCATGCAACGTACAATATTTTTTTATAATTTATTTAATTTATATTTAAATGATGATCAAAATATAATTTTAAGAAATAATGAGTGACTATACTACAATTTTGATATATGAATTAAAAAAATACATAGAAAATAGAAATGAATAAAAAAAGACTCAAATAAAAAATTGAACCTCCGACTTAATGTCTAAAAAACTAAGTTACATATGACTTGCATTAAAATTTTAATACTTTATTAATATATATAGTTTTTAAAACAGACCATGAAACTAAAAATTAGTTATTTTAAATGTTTCAAATATATAATAATATAATATAAATAATATAGATATGAGTAAGATTTTGTAAAATTGTTTCCTAATTTTATAATTGTTAGACGGTCGACTCGATCATGCAACAAAAATACTGGCTACCATGGCAAAAATTTGATCTATTCGATTTAATTTGTGATCATATTGGACGAAAAAACCTGACTCCGCGATTCTATGCTACTCTCTCCTCTTACCCATACACAGGCTATGCACAACTGAAGCTCACTTCTCCGTCGGTTAGCCTTGAATGCAGACGGATAAGTGACCAAATGCAATGGCCAATCTACTGTCGGTTTTGGCTTTCGATTCCCCCATCATTTTCCAGATCCGGATCTCCAATCTCAAAGCTCTTTATTACTCGCTCATCATGGCGGCCGCTAAGGCTCCGATTACCATGAAAAAAAACCCTCACGGTAATTTGATTTTTGTTCCAATTGTTTCATTTTTAATCGTTTGGCTGCTTATTTGTGTATTTTTATTCGATTTTTTTGTTGATAATTGGTTGATTTGTGTTCTTATAGTTTGGCGAATTGGAGGAAATTGTGCGACTGTGTAATATCCCAACATTTTAGCATTTTATTGTTTATAATATTATTTTTGGTTGGGTGATCAGGAAATATGTTTATTGGAATGGTTATTATATGGTCAATGTTTATGGTTATTGTTTTGGTATTATGTTTATAGTTGGTGATGTTTATGGAAATGAATGGGTAACATAGAAAGTTGATCTTGAGCCAAATAGGAAATGGAAGTGCAGAAACGGTATAAAAATGTGGCAATAGTTGTGGTTTTTAGTATAATGTTTTGTATATTGATCCAATTGATGTGAGGCCACTTTCATTAGAAAGATAAGATATAAGGCTATAACTTTCATGTTTTGAGTTTTGTTCAAATCATTAGGGAAGACTAGCCAAAAGTGGCCCAAAGTGTGTCGTGTGTATCGTTGTTCCTGCACTGACACATGTTGGGAGAATGAGCATAACTTTTTACTCCGACCTTCAAATGACATGAGGCTAATTGGAGATGCAAGAAAAGACATAGGACTACAACTTTCATGTTTACCACTTTGGCTAATTCAGAAGAAAAAGTACAGTTTTGGCCCTTGGACAGTGGGTACACGGACCCATACACGGACCCCTACACGTGGTCCGGGTCTTGTCAAGCAAAATGTGTGATTTCCAGCGTGTACACGGACCCATACACAGAGGGGGGCACGGGGTCCTTGTCTATGGCATAGAAAACACGTTTTTTATGGATTGAAAGGCTTATATACCCATTTATAGATACTTTTCCACACTTCTCTCCTTTTCCCTCATTCTCCATCGGTTCTAGCTTATATTAAGGCTTCCGCATTTGTGATTTCTTTAAACTTAAGTGTCATGGGAGTGGGTTTTTTCAGACTGTGTCTTATATTTGTATTGTGTAATTAAATTACAGACCTGTTTATTTGTTTTGATTTTTTTTTTTTTTGGTGATTTTAGATTGTGGTGTTGGGATTGAATGTTCAATTATTGTGGCATGATTGCGACTATAAGCTTAAATAATAATTTGGGATAGTCTCGAGTCAACAAAAGAGAGAAAAGTCAAATCGGGAATTTTTCGAGTCCAATGGCAAAACGGTCATTTTACATTTGAGTAGTACAAAAAGGGTTGACAGTGTCCTGAAAAATCATAATGCATGCTAAATGATAATTTAAAATGTTTATGATGAAAATATGAGATTTTATGATTTATATAAAGTTGTGCAATTTTTACTGTTAAAATGTTATTTTTCGAATGTGGAAAGTACACGATATTTTATGATTAAAAAGAAAAAGAAAAATATTTTGAAGGATGTGAATTGACTGTGACAAAAAAGATATGATATATGATTATTGAGAATATCATAAGGGAGAAGGCCCCAGAAGCCCAACAATCGTATTTTCATTTACGTCGGTGCCTAGTGCCTGCCCTCATGCGCAATGGTGAGCTAAGACTGATCAATCGACCACATGATACAACTAGTCACTTTCAAAAGGATCAAACTTCACCCAAAACGATAAATGATGGAAAGCTTTATGATTTGACGATTTATGATGCTTACAGATATGATACCTTATTTTGAATAAAAGTATGGCTTTTAATTTATGTGCTTGTATATGTATTATTTGTTACTCATATTTACAACGTACTGAGTCATTAGACTCACTAGGTGTTGCATCTTTTTAGCAAGCACACGATTGTCAAGTTTTAATATATGAAAGTAAAGTATCGTTCCCACGAGGAGTGTATAACTAAAAATATATCAGTGTTTGTAAATAAATAGTCACGACTTTATCTAGAAAAATAAATAAAAAGTTTGGTTTGCTTGAAAATGAATTAATCGCAAACAAATATTAATCTAATCACTGAATCGAGAAAATATCAATGAGAGAAAATATTTAGAGGAATGATTTCACTAAGTTTTCAGAATCGATTTAATTCATTAGATTTCAATATTCAAGAATCAAACTATTGTAGTTCAACGATTATCCCCCAATCGATTCTATCAGCAACTTCACGATTACTATATCCATTCCAAGAGCTGCCAACTCGATCATTATGTTGTTGAATCTCTCATCAATTTCATTTATTGTCTCTTCATCTTGTTATTATTGAACTTTTGAATGTCCAACATCATCTTATTCTCCTTAATTTGGTCATTTTCCTTCATAAAGTTGGGTTAGTTTTTCCCTGATTTTTTTGGCAGTTGAACATATTTATTTTTAATTAATATATTTTTATCTAGTGTTTTATAAAAGATATCTTTGGTCACGTTGTCCATATTAACATTCTTTTATCTTCAGCAGTCCATTATATACTTGACTTTTCTACCATTTGAGGAGCACAATCTGTTACAGCAACAGCTGTGTTTGTTTTCATAGGTCCATCTGTGATGGCATACCACATGTCGTCATACTGAGCTGATAGATGTACATGCATTCAAGTTTTTCAGTCATTATATTCTTCTTTAGAAAATATAGGGATTTTTTTAAAGGAAGTCATCAGAGTATATCAGATATTAAGATATCATAATAAATCTCTCTAATACTATTTGTTAGGATCAAAATTAACATTTTAAAGGGGGTTAAATAATCTGTTAAGAAAATATAAAAAATAATTCAAAAATTAAACCATGTTAATAACTAAAACTAATATTTCAATCAAACTAAGTAAAATGAACTACTAAAATACTAAATGCGAAAATAGCTCAAAGAACCAAGTGGAATGTGATATACTAAAGTGCAACATATCAGTTCAGATAAAAGCAGATTAAGCACGTAGGATAACTAGAAAAAAATTGAGGTGAGGATTTGTTTATGAGAGTTTGAAGACTAAGCTTCTACATCTCTCTTTGTTTCTCTCCAAAAGATTCCACTAGAAGATTTGATTGCATAAGGCCATGGGCCTGCCACTTATGGACCCTGCAATCACAGTCTCTGGACCTGGCCCAGCTTACATTTACTCACAGAACTCACCATCCCTGGCAGCGGTGTACGTGCTAAGGATCAAGAAAGAATTTAAAAGAGGGTGAATAAACTCTTTAAAAATATTTGCTTTAAAATTAGCTTTCAATCGCTTTTAGGCAGTTGAAAATTTTTCTTAATTATTAAAAATATGAACAACTTGAAAAATACAGAAAATAATTCACAATTTCTAATGATAACTTCAGTTGGTTGGCTAGCTTGTTAACAAGAAACGGTTCAAAAAGTAAGTGCACACGAAAAGTAAAGACGCGGGATTTTTATGGATGTTCGGAGATAAAAACTTTTATGTCACCCCTTCTTCCTCTTTCGGAAGGATTCCACTAAAAGAATTTGGCTTTACAAACTTATTGCAACAGCCCACTCCAATTAGGACTTATCACACTGCCTGTTTTGGAACTCTTAGCGATCACTTTACACTTCTGGATTTTAAGAACCCTCAGTTCACCAGACAACACAATCAATCAAATAACCAAAAGGTTACTGATAAAAGAAATGTATGTTTTGAGTAGCACGAAATTGATCCTTGAATGATCAGATATCTTTCTGCTTAGTGCATGATTGATGAGCGATGAAGTATATGAACTTTAAGAGCGCTCACATCTTTGAGTATGCAAGCTTCAGTAGTGTGTCAATCGCGTGGTTGAAAAGCTTAAAATTGATCGAATTTCCTTCTGCATTCTTCAACTTTTCTTTTATAAGATATCATTCAAACAGTCAAAAAAGATGAATAATGTAAACCTGTATTGCTGGAGTGATGTGTCACTATCAGCTGCAACTTCATTAAATATTCTCCAACAAACATTTAATGTTCTATTTGCTTGTGTAACTATGAATCTCGTTCCTTGAAGAGTTGCGGCTGAGTATCCCTTTGTGTTGACTGTTATCTTCATAAGAAATTGAAGGATATATAAGCAATCTTTTTATTCTTGGATAGTGACATTAATGCTGATCTTTATCGAGACTCGTGCAGGATATGATTGCCTTATAGCGGTGCACAACCATTGAATATCCTGAGCCGGTCAGAGAATGTCTTTCATTAGGTGAGCAATAAATAGCTCTTTAAGGAAGCGGTTTGAAGACTTTGAACAACCGGTTAAAAGTCTTCTAAACGGTTGAAAGTTTTTCAAGCTGTAGGTGGACAGTCGGTTGAAAGTCTTCTAAGAGGTTGAAACTTTTTCAAGTTGTAGGCGGACATCTGGTTTGAAATTTCAAGCGCTCGGAGACCAAGCGGTTGAAATCTAGATGGTTGAAATGGTTCATGTTATACAAGGAAGGTTGCAGCTGATTTCTGAAACATTTAGGTGCTGTTTTAATTTTGTCAAACACCAAAACTTTAGGATAATAATAATTTCTTAACACGTGCCTCCCCAGGTTTCGATCCCATGACCTCCTGACTAAGTACATGGATCATTGAAACTTGGTATCGATTGAGCTACTAGCTCAATTGGTACTAGGTTTAGCGCAATTGGTACCAAGTTTCAATGATCCATGTACTTAGCCTGGAGGTCATGAGATCAAAACCTGGGGAGGCACATACACCACTGTCAGGGGTGGTGAGTTCTGTGAGTAAGTGCAAGTTGGGCCGGTCCAGGAACTGTGATTGCAGGGCTCATAAGTGGCAGGCCCAGGGCCTTACAGATTGATACAACATTTTGTACAAACACAATTCAGCTCGATTAACAAACTCTATGAGCTGAAACTCCTAGAAAACTACTCTCTTGATTGATACAACATTTTGTACAAATAATCGTTCGAACAATGATGAGATTATTGTGTGAAAATTTGTTTTTTTACCAAGTAATTGAATCCATATGCGTGTTTACGTTTTCTTTTGAGTTCACACCAACTACATGCACTTTTGTCATGCTCATTGATACTCTTTGATGCATAGAGAAAATTTACGTGCTTTTTGATATGTAATAGATGATTGGATTCAAAATTTTTTTTATGTTCACTTGACACTAAGATAGATGTTTGGAAGCACAAAAATGATTTAGGTGATTATTCAAATTATTTGGCATGATTTTATTGTTTATATTACATTATTTGAAGCTCTTTTGAGCCTAAATATAAAAATAATGGGATGTGGATGTGCACTTGATCAGCCCATATGAGTTGGTTGTGAATTAAGAGTAATCTAGAATTGCTTTTGTATTTTCGAGATTCAATATGGAAAATATTGACTTAAGAATTATTTAGGAAAATTTTTAAACCGTTTCTGTCTTTCGAGTCTACTAAATACATCATTTTTACCCCAAAAGTCCCATTTTGAATGTTTTAAAAACCAAAGAATGTGCCAAAGTTAGACAATTGTTCCACATTGGTATTACTTCTAAATCTCACATCGACTATCAAAATTTTATCTCATACACTAATTTTTACCTAAAATTTTGAGAGAAATAAGCCTCTTTAGCTATTAAAATTTTTTAATAACTCTCATGTGTTTACAAAATATAAGAAGGTTTGAAGTAGTTGAGGAAAATCATGAAAGAAAGAACATATTGAAAAAAAAAAGATGAAAGAAAAAAAAGGAAGAAATGTTCTTTAAGATGTGGTGATTAAAAATAAATATAGAGGATTTTTGTTGAGGATGATGAAAAGTCAATAATGGATGGAGAATTAGAGATAAAAGAGTGCGCTGCATGATTGAATTGCTTATTTTCTCTCATTTTTTCATCTCTTTGCCTTTATTTGTAGCCAAGATCTGAAGCCTAATGTTATAAGCTTAAAAGACTTATTGACCATGTCACATTTATCCAATTTACTAATGGATAAAATGTGCGAGAGTTGAGCCTATGGAAGCTTGAAAAACACTGTCAACAAGTGTAAATTCTAATCACTTGATTTGAGAGACATGGTTATTTTATCTCTAAGGCCAGTAATAATTATGTTATTTCCTGACTTGAGTTTGCTATTCGTATTTTCTCCCTTGTTTCTATGTTATTCTTGTTCTTTTCTTTCTTTTTGTTTTGTTTGATACTAGCAAAGTTCAATTTTGGGGTATGATCACTGGTCGGAAGTGATATTTGATAGGTATAGCCTCTGGCTGGTTATGTCTGTCATTATCTCTGTTTTCTGCAATAGCTTGGATCTCTTCTTTTCTCGCTTTTCTTAGTCTTCGCGCAGATCTTTCGATCTCCGGATCAAAGATAAGCAAGTCAGGGCTTCGCATGCACTGTCAAACAGAGAAATGAACAAATAAGTAATTCTAAAATGAAATAAAAAAACAGCTCTAAATTAAAATCTAGACTAATTGGTAACAATACTGATATAAATTCAAAATTTGACATTCCTCGGCAACGACGCCAAAAACTTGTTGCGTTTTTTCCGCACGCAAGCACACGATTTTATCCAGAAAAATCAATAAAAGGTATGGTTTGCTTGAAAATGAATTAATCGCAAATAAATATTAATCTAATCATCGAGTCGAGAAAATATCTAGAGGAATAATTTCACTAAGTTTTCACAATAATTATTCTCAGTTAAATTTATATTCATGAATTCCAATTATTTAATTGCCAAGAACACTTAATTATTTTATTCTCTATTTCCCAAGTTATGAATAAGTTGAATCATTCAAATTTCGATCCATACATTCCTAATAAGAATCTAAGTTTAAATGATAAATACAAAAGATGTTCTTACATAGACCTCGCTAAAGTTATATGCATTCCGAACGATATAAATATTCAACGATGTGTCTCTAATGATCTATAATCCTAGTTCCTCTCCTGGGTTGTAGAATTAATCATACAACAACAATTAATGGCCATTAAATCATAGTCAAATAAAAACAAAGAAACACAAATAAACCAAAAACGAAATTCAATCATATAAAGAACCGAGTCAAATTAATGTATCCACAAAACTACATCATCCTCTAGACTGCAAAACTAGTTCAAAACGAAATCTAAACAAAAACAAAACATGTTCAAAGATTTAGACATCGCAACACAAGAAATTAAAGAAGTGAAATATTAGATGACAAATCAGAAGTGGCGTCGCTGTCCCCAAATTCTTCGTTCTTCGTCTTCGTGATCGATCTTTGCGCTCGATTCTTCGTCTCGTGTGTCCTCTTGTCTCTCGTGTGAATTTCTCTCCACAAACGGCCTTACTCCCTGCTCTGAAACCCTATTTTCCTTTTATTCTTGTGCCTAGGCCGTAACCGAAAGCCCAATTGTGTTAATCTCACCGCCACTAGCCCGTTCCTCGAAGGTGTGCCGCCGCGGCGCTGGTTGGGCATTGCCTAGGCACTTGTTGCTCGGTCTGGTAACGCCTTGGCGCTAGTTCACAGCGCCTAGACGCTTGTTCTTCGCATTTCTGGCGCTGCGGCGCTGATGTTTGGTGTTGTGGCGCCATCTTCTCAATAAATCAGCATCCAAAAATGCCTCTAGTTGTCATCACTCAACCAATAGTTGTTTACCTCCTGTACGGCACAAAAACAACGAATACCTAACGTAATTATGTTCGAAACTAACATAATTCAACAAGATTAACATATAAATTAAGTGCAATCCTTGCTCTTATCACTAGGTTTGAATATTGCAGGTAAGGATGAGATTGAGGGAGGCGCTGACGCTTGAGTGGATCGACTCCGGCGGTACACACCCGAGTGGCATTATTTTCCGCATTAGCTTTATAGTTGAAGTTTTGAGATAAAGATTTCGTTAATAAATTATTTAGAGATATTTATGCTTTATTTTAAAGTTAGTGTTGATCATGTTAATGGCTGACGTAGGATATTTGTTAATTAACGAGTTAGAGATTTTTATGCACTTTAAATTTTTAGATGTTAAATTAATTTTTGGATTTTGGAAATGTTGTGTATTTTAAATATGAATTTCAAATTTTATGTTCAAAAAAAAACTTTAGTAGGATTTTAAGGTTTAAAAGTAGTGGACGTTTCACGAACAGACATCTCAAGTTGTCCAACTTAATTGATGTAACGCAGTTCAAGTCTGAATCAAGTTGTCCGTATTATTCTATAGCAGCACAAGTCATTCGCAGACTAAACTAACAATATTCTTTGAAGACAACAGATAATTATATCCGAGTATATTTCTAAATTTTTCAGCCAGGACAGCAAAAAAGATCCTTTCGTTTCCCTTTCAGCTATTGTCTAAAAAATTTGAATTAATCGTTGCTATTTTTGAAAACACGACAAGGACATGTGACACCGTCTACACAAATGTCGGCTACCCAGTATATCTGTTAGCACTATATATATTTATTGACATTAGGCCCAAAATATTTATTTAGTTTCTACGAATAATTATTTTGAGTGTCTTTCACTTGGTTTGAAAACCAAATTCGATTTAACTAATTAGTGTTTAATATTCAAGAATCGAGATATTGTAGTTCAACGATTATCCCCCAATCGATTCTATCAGCAACTTCACGATTACTATACTCCATTCCAAGAGCTGCCAACTCAATCACTATGATGTTGAATCTCTCATCAAATTCATTTATTGTCTCTTCATCCTTCATATTGATATAATTGAACTTTTGAATGTCAATCATCATCTTATTCTCCTTAATTTGGTCATTTTCTTCATAAAGTTGGGTTAGTTTTTCCCTGAATTTTGTGGCAGTTGAACATATTTTAATTTTAATTAATATATTTTTATCTAGTGTTTTATAAAATATATCTTTGGTTACGTTGTCCATATTGACATTATTTTTATCTTCAGCAGTCCATTGCATCCTTGACTTTTCTACCATTTGAGAAGCACAATCTGTTACAGCAACTGCTGTGTTTGCTTTCATTATTTTCATAGGTCCATCTATGATGACATACCACATGTCGTCATATTGAGCTGATATATGTACATGCATTCAAATTTTTCAGTCATTATATTCTTCTTTAAAAAATATAGGGATTTTTTTAAAGGAAGTCATCAGAGTATATCAGATATTAAGATATCAAAATAAATCTCTATAATACTATTTGTTAGGATCGAAAATAACATTTTAAAGGGGGTTAAATAATCTGTTAAGAAAATATGAAAAATAATTCAAAACTTAAACCATGTTAATAACTAAAACTAATATTCCAATCAAACCAAGTAAAATGAACTACTAAAATACTAAATGCGAAAATAGCTCAAAGAACCAAGTGAATGTGATATACTAAAGTGCAACAGATCAGTTCAGATAAAAGCATATTAAACACGTAGGATAACTAGAAAAAAAATAAAGGTGAGGATTTATTTATGGAAGTTTGAAGACTGAGCTTTTACATCTTTTTTTTTTTTGTCTCCAAAGGATTCCACTAGAAGATTTGTTTGTGTAATACCATGGGCCTGCCACTTATGGGCCCTGCAATCACACTCCCTGGACCCGGCCCAGCTTGCGCTTACTCACAGAACTCACCACCCCTGGCAGTGGTGTACGTGCTAAGGATCGAAAAAGAGTTTAGAAGGGGGTGAATAAACTCTTTAAAAATATTTTCTTTTTAAAATTAGTTTTCAATCGTTTTTAGGCGGTTGAAAGTTTTTCTTGAACCGTTAGAAATATGAACCACTTGAAAAGTACAGAAAAGGTTCACAATTCCTAACGATAGCTTCAGCTGGTTGGCTGGCTTGTTAGCAAGAAAAGGTTCAAAAATAAGTGCACGTGAAAAGTAAAGACGCGGGATTTTTATGGATGTTCGGAGATGAAAACTCCAACGTCACCCCTGATCCCACTAAAATATTTTGGCTTTACAAACTTATTGCAACAGCCCACTCCAATTAGGACTTATCACACTGTCTGTTTTGGAACTCTTAGCGATCACTTTACACTTGTGAATTTTATGAACCCTCGGTTCACCAGACAACACAATTAATCAAATAACCAAAAACTTACTGATATAAGAAAAATGTATGTTTTCAGTAGCACGAAATTAATCCTTGAATGATCGGATATCTTTCTGTTTAGTGCGTGTTTGATGAGCGATGAATTATATGAACTTTAAGAGCGCTCAAAACTTTGAGTATGCAAGATTCAGTAGTGTGTCAATCGCGTGGTTGAAAAGCTTAAAATTGATCGAACTTCCTTCTGCATTCTTCAACTTTTCTTTTATAAGATATCATTCCAACGGTCGGAAACGATGAATAACTGTAAAGGCCCGTATTTCGTATTCATAATTTTGCGGAATTATTAAAAATTTTCTAAATAGATAATTATCTTGTCCCATTTAATTAAAGTAAATATGTAAATAATTTTAACTTTAAAATAACAGCGGAAGCAAATATTGTTTTCAACCAACAATTTAAAAATAATTCAACGTAAACATCAACTTAAAAATAATCCAACGTATTAAACTGAGTTTGAATAATAAAAGGTGCATAAATTAAATCATGAGGTCCTCGGGTTTACTACTGATGTCCCAAGATCGCTCAGTGGTCTCCGTCCGCGGTCCCGACCTCATCAATACCTACAACAATCAAGTCTAGTGAGTCTAAAGACTCAACATGTATATATCGTGAATAACAAGTAAATATATCATAAAATTGCATGCAACGTAAAAATAAAGTATCGTAAACCGTACAGTAAAAATCATATCAAGAATAATTATAACTACGTGCATATCTAAAAATCATACGTAAAAGCTTTGCTCAATAGAGCTCTGTCATAACATATCATAATTTTCTGGTAGAGATAATGTTTCTAAGCTAGTGGCCCATAACATAGCGTAAGCGCCTGATCAGACTAAACCACAGTATACTGGGCGGTAGAGATCAATCACAGCCCTTGGACTGGATGTCCGTACCCATACATAATCATAAACCGGTCGTAAGTCACCGGGCAGAGAGGTCCTCGGTTGCTCCTACCGACTTCCAAACCCATAAGCATAAGGTGGCCACAAGACATATCGCATATATCTCAAAAATAAACATTTTATATTTTTATGCACGTAACATAATTATAACCTTATTTTTTTACCGGATGAGTTGGATCGTTCCCAGGCTTTCTGCGACTTACTACTAATATATGACACATGAAATAAATCTTAACTTGACAAAATCTTAACAATAGAACCAAAAACGAGACGATTCGGACCAACAACTTGATTTTTAACCATGGCTTCGTACCAACCCGAACCAACATTAAACCGACGTTTAACCATGATTAAAAATACCCCAAACATACTGAAAAATATGCATAATAACTGTAAAACACGAAAATGGGTGAAAGGAATCCAAAAACATAAAACACTCTTTCGAGAGTCATTTTGGCACCTTTCACCGTAAATTCTCGTACGACCTCTAAACTCGACAGAATCACAAACGGCCAAAAACATGACTTTCCTAACTCATTCAGGTACTGTCCAGTCCAAGGCCATGGGCTAAAAGCCAGCCAAGAACTCAAACCAACCTCATGAACCGAACAGCAAGTTGCTGTCAAATTTCAGCAGGAGCAGCTTGTGTATTTGAGGGGAAATTCTGAAATTTAATGACCAAGGGCTTGAACCACCACCCAAAGACTCTTACCAACATCCTAAGGCATGGCTTGGACCATGGCTAAGGGCTAGAAGCCATCACAAGCCGAGCCAATACCTAGGACAATGCACAGCTCAAACCGAGAGCACCCAGAAATTTTGTGCTGTAGTATTCGAATGAATTTGTTGTCTTATTTCGTTCCAGTGGCTGTATGGTCAACCATAGCTCGATCTAGACATGATAGAGTGTTGTATGAACCATGGATATGGGCTACAAGCCAGCCACAGCCCATCCCAACACCTCAAAACCGAAGTTACTCACACAAACCAGAAACAGAATTTTTTTCCAGTGATGCTTGTGTTGTTGCTTTAAAAATCTGATGGAACCATGAACCAAGCTTTGAAAGGACACCTTGGTCACGTCCTAGACATGATATGGAAGGGTTCTAACCGTGGCTACAGTCCCTAGGACAGCCATGATTTGAGCACAACCATTAAACAACTCAATGATAGAAACCTTGACACAAAAACTGTACTCATGGAAATGTTGCTGCCACTTCTTTCTCCTGAGTGTATGGACCTAAACCAACGAACCAACGACACCCTAACACACTCTAAAACATTCCTAGAAGCAGCCATGTGTGCCTGGAAAACGAGCCACTCCCTGTAAGCAACAAAACAAACCAAACTGTGAAGTTGAAAACCAAAAGAGCCAAGAAATTCTGTACAGATTTTTTGCTTGGAAAGTTGCTGTCATTTTCATGTTGCTTGCTTGAATCCTACTTATATAATGGTTTAAATATATCTATAGGACTTGATTGAAGAGCAAAGAAACAATATATACATGCCTGGAATTTGTTTTGACACAAAACAAATCAATACAACGAAGACGAGCGGCGGAACCGAGTTGGATTCTCTTCTTATTTTCTGCTGCTATTCTCGATTACCTTAGCTGCTGTTATCACGTTTCTAAGCTGCTAATTCTGATATGTTTCGAAGCTTATGGTTTAGGAAATGTAAGGGATGAAAGTGAATGATATAGGAGGTGTTAAAGGTGCTATAATACCCATTAAGTTGGGGGTTACATGTCAAGAATTTGAATTGCTCTCCATTCCTTTGCTGCCGTTGCCTTTCACGATTTTCCCAGTTGTTTACTTCTGATTTTTTTTTTTTAAGCATATGAATGTAGGACATGTAGGTAAGGAAGAGGAATGTTAATAATGGTGTTAAAGGGTCCATAATATACATTAAAATGAGAGTTACAAGTGAATGGAATTTTGAATGGCATTTGAATTATTTCACACTCTTGGTTGAGCTTTTCTCATTCTTGTATTCTTGTTGCACGGTTATATTACTAGTATAATGGATTGAGGAGTTATGAGGTGAATTATGGTTCTTGTTTTACCCCTAATTATTGAATTTAAAAGTGGGAAATGAACACACCATGAAGGAGGTGACTTTAATGAGGTTTACTAAGCATTTGAATTTTGCTTAAGGAGTTGATTAAATTTCTACTAATATTGCATGGTATAATGTTGATTAAGTCTTGTATTTTAAATTCTTAGTGTTTTAAATAACCATTTTATGTTTTAGTGAATTAACAACTTAAATTAGAATGAAATCTTGCATGGCATTGCATAGTTTAAAATTTAAGTATTTAAATGCTATGTTTAATTTCTTGACTATATTATACTTAGATTAATTTATCCCCACTTGTTAACATATTTTACTTAAAATTTAATTAAATATTGAACCTAATAGAATTTATTTACTAATTTGACTCCCATTAATTTAATAAATCCTAAAACATTCTTTTTCTTCAAATTAAATTATTTCTTGACTTAATTTAAATTTAGGAATATTTTTCTTATTATTAATCTTATCTCAAATCTCCAAACTCCGGTCCGGCCTCGCGTATTTATCCTGAAAAGATAATACTAAACATCTACCTTTAAAGTAAATAATCATGATTTAAAACTTCATATTTAATTTAAATAATAGAAATTATGCATGGCTTTATACGTAATCTGATTTTCAGGTTCTACAACTCTTCCCCCCTTAAAAGAAATTTCGTCCCCGAAATTAAATCTTACCGAATAACTCGGGATATCGACTCTTCATCTCTGGCTCAGCTTCCCATGTAGCTTCTTCCTCCGAATGATTGAGCCACTTGACTTTCACTAGCTTGACCATTTTGTTCCGAAGCTTTTTCTCCTGTCTGTCTAAAATTTGCACTGGTCTTTCCTCATAAGACAAGTTCGAAGTGAGTTGCAACGGTTCAAAATTTAAGACATGCGATGGATTCGCCATATACTTCCTCAACATGGAGACGTGAAACACGTTGTATACTTCGGCCAGATTCGGCGGAAGAGCAACACGATAAGCTAACGTCCCAACTCGGTCGAGAATCTCAAATGGTCCAATGAATCTCGGACTGAGCTTTCCTTTCTTCCCGAACCGCATGACGCCTTTCATCGGTGCTATCTTCACGAAAACATGGTCACCTACAGCAAACTCTAAATCTCTCCTCCTCTGATCCGCATAACTCTTCTGTCTACTCTGAGCAGTCCTCATCCTATCACGAATCTTGACTACTACATCAGCAGTCTGCTGTACAATCTCCGGACCCAACTCTGATCTCTCCCCCACTTCATCCCAATGAATAGGAGATCTACACTTGCGACCGTACAGTACTTCATATGGAGCCATACCTATAGACGACTGAAAACTGTTGTTATAGGTAAACTCCACCAACGGTAGCTTTGATTCCCAACTCCCGGAGAAATTAAGAACACATGCACGAAGAAGATCCTCCAAAATCTGGATAACTCTCTCGGACTGACCATCTGTCTGTGGGTGAAAAGCTGTGCTAAACAACAACTTCGTACCCATATCTGAATGTAGACTCTTCCAAAATGATGAAGTGAATCTAGGATCTCGGTCAGACACTATAGAAACAGGAATGCCATGAAGTCTAACGATCTCCCGGATATATAACTCTGCATACTGGATCATGGAGAAAGTAGTCTTAATAGGCAAGAAATGAGCTGATTTCGTAAGACGATCAACAATCACCCATATAGCATTCGACCCTCTGACTGACTTCGACAGATCGACAACGAAGTCCATGGTGACATTCTCCCACTTCTACTCGGGAATAAGAAGAGGCTTGAGCAAACCTGCTGGTCTCTGATGTTCCGCTTTCACTAGCTGACACGTCAGACACCCGGATACAAATCGTCTGATATCCCTCTTCATTCCTGGCCACCAATATAATAACTGCAGGTCTTTGTACATCTTCGTACTCCCTAGATGTATGGAGTACGGCGACATATGGGCCTCAGATAAGATATCTGTTCGAATAGAATCCCTGCTAGGAACTCATATTCTGTCTCGAAATCTCACAATACCGTCTCTAAATGTGTACAAAATACTGCCCTTGGCCTCATCTCTCTGTCTCCACTTTGCCAACTGCTCGTCTGCTAACTGTCCACTGCGAATACGGTCTAGAAGAGAAGACTGGATCGTCAAAGTAGATAGATGAGGAACTCTACCTCGAGGATATGTCTCTAAATCAAACCTCTGCATCTCAAACTGAAGAGGTCTCGAAACCACCAAATGAGCCATCCCTGCAACTTTCCTGCTCAACGCGTCTGCAACTACATTAGCTTTGCCAGGATGATAGCTAATGTCACAGTCGTAGTCCTTTACTAGCTCCAACCAACTCCTCTGCCGCATATTCAACTCTTTCTGTGTAAAGAAGTATTTGAGACTTTTGTGGTCGGTGAAGATCTGACACTTCTCTCCGTACAAATAATGCCTCCAAATCTTCAATGCAAATACTACGGCTGCCAACTCTAGATCATGGGTAGGATAATTCTTCTCATGAGTCTTCAACTGACGAGAAGCATATGCTATCACCTTCCCATGCTGCATCAATACTGCGCCTAACCCGAGTTTCGAAGCATCGATGTACAGAACAAAATCCCCGGGTCCTGAAGGCATGGCCAATACCAGTGCCGAAATAAGAGCTTGCTTCAATGTATCGAAGCTCTTCTGACATTCCTCGATCCACACATACTTAACATTCTTCTTCGTCAATGATGTGAGTGGAACTGCGATGGAGGAGAATCCTCAAATAAACTTCCAATAGTATCCTGCTAGTCCAAGGAAACTACGGATCTCGGATGCATTTTGAGGCACAACCCAATCTCTAACTGCTGCAACTTTCGCCGGGTCTACCTCGATCCCACTGCTAGAAATGACGTGGCCTAAGAACGCCACTTTCTCTAACCAGAACTCGCATTTGCTGAACTTCGCGAATAGTTTGTGCTTTTGTAAGGTCTGCAGTACTGTGGTCAGATGTCTGCTGTGATCCTCTTGATTCTTTGAGTAGATGAGAATATCATCTATGAATACTATCACGAACTAATCAAGATATGGCTGGAATACGCGATTCATGAGATCCATGAAGATCGCTGGCGCATTCATCAAACCGAACGGCATCACAAGAAACTCGAAGTGGCCATAACGAGTCCTGAAAGCAGTCTTGAGAACGTCGGCGTCTTTCACTCTCAGCTGATGATAACCAGAACGCAGATCAATCTTGGAGAATACCGAAGCTCCCTCCAATTGATCAAATAAATCCTCTATCCTCGGGAGTGGGTATTTGTTCTTCACTGTAACGTTGTTCAACTCCCGGTAATCAATGCAGAGCCTCATAGAACCATCCTTTTTCTTCACAAACAATACCGGTGCGCCCCATGGCGAAAAGCTCGGGCGAATGAACTCCTTGTCAAGAAGTTCCTGAATCTGTTTCTTGAGTTCTGCCATCTCCGTCGGTGCTAATCTGTACGGCGCCTTTGAGATTGGTGCCGTACCGGGCATAAGCTCAATAGAAAATTCCACCTCTCGTACAGGTGGTAATCCAGAGACGTCATCAGGAAAAACGTCTAGAAAATCCCAGACAAGTGGAACATCGGATGCTGACTGTTTGGGCGTCTCGGGAACGGATACAAGAGTAACTAAAAATGCTCGGCACCCTCTACGAATGAGCTTCCTAGCCTGGACACAAGATATCATATGCGGTAAATTAAAATACCTGTCTGGCTCGAATAAGAATTGTTCCATCCCCGGCGGTCGGACGAGAACAGATCTCTGCTGGAAGTCAATCAAAACTCTGATCCTCAATAGCCAGTCCATCCCTAGAATGATATCAAATTCTGGCATCGGCAGAACGATAAGATCTGCATACACAAGATTACCATGAAGTTCAAGGTCTATATCTCGGATCACAGTAGTGGCTGTCATCTCCTCTCTAGAAGGCAATGTTACGGAATACGCTATGTCTAGCCCAATTGATTTGATCTTGAGAGAATTTGCAAAGGTTTCTGAAATGAACGAATGAGTAGCCCCTGAATCTATCAGGGCTTTCGTAGCTGAACCGGCTATAAAGATTCTCCCTGAAAGATTGGAATATTATGCTAAACCCAATAGTTTTACAAGAACTATGCTTATAGACATGCAAAGGTCAAAGTTCTTCTAACCTACGTTCCCGTAAATAACACTGATTAGAGCATGCAATCCTATCATAATTTCTAAGTTTAAAATATTAACCCAAAACATTAAACTTCAAATACAACTTAAGGATTTATGATACCTGTCATGAGCATCGTCTCCGGGTTAGTCTCCGCAGCATGGAGAGCAAAAACTCTGCCTTGGGTAGGCAGATTCTTCTGTGGGCAATTCTTCAATATGTGGTCAGTACTACCACATTTGTAACACTTTCCCGAACCATACATACATGGCCCAGCATGACGACGTGAGCACCTGGCACAGGCTGGATACTCCACTGTCCTCGGGACTGCTCGTCCCTGCGGTTGCTGCTGCGGCCCTCTGTTCTTGGGTGGACCGTGGAAATGTCTCTTATTCTGATGTTGTGACTGAGGAGGACGGTGTGGTGCCTGAAATGGTCGTTTTCCAAGGCGATCGCGCTCAATATCATTCTGGTCTTGCTCTGCCACTAGAGCTCTGGAAACAGCAACATCATAGGTAGTAGGGCCAGCCACCCTAACATCACGGCGTATGATCGGCCGTAGACCATTCAGAAAATGCCTCAATTTAGCTCCAGCATCATTAGCAATTAGGGGTACAAAGTGACATCCCCTCTCGAACTTACGGATGAACTCCGTAACAGTCAAGTCTCCCTGCCTCAGGTTCATGAACTCCGTGGTCAACCTCGAACGCACCTCCTCAGTAAAATATTTAGAATAGAATACTTCTGTGAAGTCCTCCCAGCTCAAAGTAGTCAAATCCAAAGCCACTGATGCTCCTTCCCACCATAGGCGAGCGTCTCCTCCGAATAGGTAGGTCGCACATCGAACCCTATCTCCATCTTCAAGCCCCATAAACTCGAAAATAACCTCAAGGGACTTAATCCAACCCTCGGCTGCCATAGGATCGGATGTCCCTAAGAATTCCTTTGGTCGCATCTTCATGAACCGCTCATAGATAGCCTCCAGTCCCGGCTGTCTGGCTCCCACTGCATTGTTCCCCGCAAACTGTGCGAAGAACTGAGTCATCCCAGCTAGCATCTGGGCATTCATGTCTGGTGGAGGGGGTGGTGGTAAATCTCTCTCCTCGTTCTCCCTTTGTCTCTGATCCTCACCGCCCTCCTGATGGCGCTCATCATCACCTCTCGGGCGTCCAACACGGCGTCTAGGAGGCATGCTGTTCCATAATTATAACCCATACGTAACCAACATGCATAATTCCACTATTTCTTTACATTTAAATAAATAATGCATAATCGTAATCTTGACGTAAAATATTTCATGCAATCATGACGAAAAAAATATTTCATGCTTTAAAATAAATGCGTAATCGTAAGACTTACAGACCGAAGATGTGACTTCATGAGCTTCTCGAGAGCAGTAGTAGTACAACCCCTTACAAGATCATAGGCTCTGATACCAACTGTAAAGGCCCGTATTTCGTATTCATAATTTTTCGGAATTATTAAAAATTTTCTAAATAGATAATTATCTTGTCCCATTTAATTAAAGTAAATATGTAAATAATTTTAACTTTAAAATAACAGCGGAAGCAAATATTGTTTTCAACCAACAATTTAAAAATAATTCGACGTAAACATCAACTTAAAAATAATCCAACGTATTAAACTGAGTTTGAATAATAAAAAGTGCATAAATTAAATCATGAGGTCCTCGGGTTTACTACTGCTGTCCCAAGTTCGCTCACTGGTCTCCGTCCGCGGTCCCGACCTCATCAATACCTACAACAATCAAGTCTAGTGAGTCTAAAGACTCAACATGTATATATCGTGAATAACAAGTAAATATATCATAAAATCGCATGCAACGTAAAAATAAAGTATCGTAAATCGTACGGTAAAAATCATATCAAGAATAATTATAACTACGTGCATATCTAAAAATCATACGTAAAAGCTTTGCTCAATAGAGCTCTGTCATAACATATCATAATTTTCTGGTAGAGATAATGTTTCTAAGCTAGTGGCCCATAACATAGCGTAAGCGCCTGATCAGACTAAACCACAGTATACTGGGCGGTAGAGATCAATCACAGCCCTTGGACTGGATGTCCGTACCCATACATAATCATAAACCGATCGTAAGTCACCGGGCGGAGAGGTCCTCGGTTGTTCCTACCGACTTCCAAACCCATAAGCATAAGGTGGCCATAAGACATATCGCATATATCTCAAAAATAAACATTTTATATTTTTATGCACGTAACATAATTATAACCTTATTTTTTTACCGGATGAGTTGGATCGTTCCCAGGCTTGCTGCGACTTACTACTAATATGTGACACATGAAATAAATCTTAACTTGACAAAATCTTAACAATAGAACCAAAAACGAGACGATTCGGACCAACAACTTGATTTTTAACCATGACTTCGTACCAACCCGAACCAACATTAAACCGACGTTTAACCATGATTAAAAATACCCCAAACATACTGAAAAATATGCATAATAACTGTAAAACACGAAAATGGGTGAAAGGAATCCAAAAACATAAAACACTCTTTCGAGAGTCATTTTGGCACCTTTCACCGTAAATTCTCGTACGACCTCTAAACTCGACAGAATCACAAACGGACAAAAACATGACTTTCCTAACTCATTCAGGTACTGTCCAGTCCAAGGCCATGGGCTAAAAGCCAGCCAAGAACTCAAACCAACCTCATGAACCGAACAGCAAGTTGCTGTCAAATTTCAGCAGGAGCAGCTTGTGTATTTGAGGGGAAATTCTGAAATTTAATGACCAAGGGCTTGAACCACCACCCAAAGACTCTTACCAACATCCTAAGGCATGGCTTGGACCATGGCTAAAAGCTAGAAGCCAACAACAAGCCGAGCCAATACCTAGGACAATGCACAGCTCAAACCGAGAGCACCCAGAAATTTTGTGCTGTAGTATTCGAATGAATTTGTTCTTATTTCGTTCCAGTGGCTGTATGGTCAACCATAGCTCGATCTAGACATGATGGAGTGTTGTATGAACCATGGCTATGGGCTACAAGCCAGCCACAGCCCATCCCAACACCTCAAAACCGAAGTTACTCACACAAACCAGAAACAGAATTTTTTTCGAGTGATGCTTGTGTTGTTGCTTTAAAAATCTGATGGAACCATGAACCAAGCTTTGAAAGGACACCTTGGTCACGTCCTAGACATGATATGGAAGGGTTCTAACCGTGGCTACAGTCCCTAGGACAGCCATGATTTGAGCACAACCATTAAACAACTCAATGATAGAAACCTTGACACAAAAACTGTACTCATGGAAATGTTGATGCCACTTCTTTCTCCTGAGTGTATGGACCTAAAACAACGAACCAACGACACCCTAACACACTCTAAAACATTCCTAGAAGCAGCCATGTGTGCCTGGAAAACGAGCCACTCCCTGTAAGCAACAAAACACACCAAACCGTGAAGTTGAAAACCAAAAGAGCCAAGAAATTCTGTATAGATTTTTTGCTTGGAAAATTGCTGTCATTTTCATGTTTCTTGCTTGAATCCTGCTTATATAATGGTTTAAATATATCTATAGGACTTGATTGAAGAGCAAAGAAACAATATATACATGCCTGGAATTTGTTTTGACACAAAACAAATCAATACAACGAAGACGAGCGGCGGAACCGAGTTGGATTCTCTTCTTATTTTCTGTTGCTATTCTCGATTACCTTAGCTGCTGTTATCACGTTTCTAAGCTGCTAATTCTGATATGTTTTGAAGCTTATGGTTGTAGAAAAGTTAAGGGATGAAAGTGAATGATATATGAGGTGTTAAAGGTGCTATAATACCCATTAAGTTGGGGGTTACATGTCAAGAATTTGAATTGCTCTCCATTCCTTTGCTGTCGTTGCCTTTCACGATTTTCCCAGTTGTTTACTTCTGATTTTTTTTTTTTTAAGCATATGAATGTAGGACATGTAGGTAAGGAAGAGGAATGTTAATAATGGTGTTAAAGGGTCCATAATATACATTAAAATGAGAGTTACAAGTGAATGGAATTTTGAATGGCATTTGAATTATTTCACACTCTTGGTTGTAGCTTTTCTCATTCTTGTATTCTTGTTGCACGGTTATATTACTAGTATAATGGATTGAGGAGTTATGAGGTGAATTATGGTTCTTGTTTTACCCCTAATTATTGAATTTAAAAGTGGGAAATGAACACACCATGAAGGAGGTGACTTTAATGAGGTTTACTAAGCATTTGAATTTTGCTTAAGGAGTTGATTAAATTTCTACTAATATTGCATGGTATAATGTTAATTAAGTCTTGTATTTTAAATTCTTAGTGTTTTAAATAACCATTTTATGTTTTAGTGAATTAACAACTTAAATTAGAATGAAATCTTGCATGGCATTGCATAGTTTAAAATTTAAGTATTTAAATGTTATGTTTCATTTCTTGACTATATTATACTTAGATTAATTTATCCCCACTTGTTAACATATTTTACTTAAAATTTAATTAAATATTGAACCTAATAGAATTTATTTACAAATTTGACTCCCATTAATTTAATAAATCCTAAAACATTCCTTTTCTTCAAATTAAATTATTTCTTGACTTAATTTAAATTTAGGAATATTTTTCTTATTATTAATCTTATCTCAAATCTCCAAACTCCGGTCCGGCCTCGCGTATTTATCCTGAAAAGATAATACTAAACATCTACCTTTAAAGTAAATAATCATGATTTAAAACTTCATATTTAATTTAAATAATAGAAATTATGCATGGATTTATACGTAATCTGATTTTCGGGTTCTACAATAACGTAAACCTGTATTGCTGGAGTGATGTGTCACTATCAGCTGCAACTTCATTAAATGTTCTTAACAAACATTTAATGTTCTCTTTGCTTATGTAGCTTTTATTCCCGGTCCTCGAAGAGTTGCTACTGAGTATCCCTTTGTGTGGGCTGTTATGTTCATCAGAACTTGAAGGAGATATAAGCAATCTTTCTATTCTTGGATAGTAACATTAATGCAGATTTTTATTGGGACTCGTGCAGGATATGGTTGACTTATAGCGGTGCACAACCATTGAATATCATGAGCCGGTTAGAGAATGTCTTTCATTAGGTGAGCAATAAATAGCTCTTTAATGAAGTGATTTGAAGACTTTGAACAGCTGGTTGAAGTCTTCTAGATGGTTGAAACTTCTTCAAGCTGTAGGCGGACAGCCGGTTTGAAAGTTCAAGCGGTTGAAATCTAGATGGTTGAAATGGTTCCTGTTATACAAAGAAGATTGCAGCTGATTCTTGAAACAGTTAGATGTTGTTTTGATTTTGTCAAACACCAAAACTTTAGGGTAATAATAATTTCTTAACACGTGCCTCCCAGGTTTCGATTCCATGACCTCCAGGCTAAGTACATGGATCATTGAAACCTAGTATCGATTGAGCTACTAGCTCAACTGGTACCAGGTTTAGCTCAATTGGTACCAGGTTTCAATGATCCATGTACTTAGCACGGAGGTCATGAGATCAAAACCTGGGGAGGCACGTACACCACTGCCAGGGGTGGTGCGTTCTGTGAGTAAGTGCAAGCTGGGCTGGGTCCAGGAACTGTGATTGCAGGACCCATAAGTGGCAGGCACAGGGCCTTACAGATTGATACAACATTTTGTACAAGCACAATTCAGCTCGGTTAACAAACGCTCTGAGCTAAAACTCCTAGAAAACTACTCTCTTGATTGATACAACATTTTGTACAAATAACATTTCGAACAATGATGAGATTATTGTGTGAAAATTTGTTTTTTTACCAAGTAATTGAATCCATATGCGTGTTTACGTTTTCTTTTGAGTTCACACCAACTACATACACTTTTGTCATGCTCATTGATACTCTGTGATGCTTAGAGAAAATTTACGTGCTTTTTGATATGTAATAGATGATTGGATTCTAAACTTTTTTTATGTTCACTTAACACTAAGATAGATGTTTGGAAGCACAAAAATGATTTAGGTGATTATTCAAATTAATTGGCATGCTTTTATTGTTTATATTACATTATTTGAAGCTCTTTTGAGCCTAAATATAAAATAATGGGATGTGTTTAAATCTTTGATTTTTTTAGAAAATCATTCATTTATGGATGTGCACTTGATCAGCCCATGTGATCAGTTGATTGTGAATTAAGAGTATTCTAGAACTTGCTTTTGTATTTTCGTGATTAAATATGGAAAATAATGACTTACGAATTATTTAGGAAATTTTTTTAGACTGTTTGAGTCTTTCGAACCTACTAAATACATCATTTTTACCTCTAATGTCCCGTTTTGAATATACTAAAGATCAAATAGAATGTGCCAAAGGTAGACAATTATTCCACATTGGTATTACTTCTAAATCTCACATTGACTACCAAAATTTTATCCCATACACTATTTTTTACCTAAAATTTTGAGAGAAATAAGCCTCTTTTGCTCTTAAAAGTTATCAATAACTCTCATGTGTTTACAAAATATAAGAAGGTTTGAAGAAGTTGTGGAAAAATCATGAAAGAAAGTAAAAGTATTGAAAAAAAAAACGATTTTTGTTGAGGATGATGAAAAGTCAATAATGGATGGAGAATTAGAGATAAAAGAGTGCGCTGCATGATTGAATTTCTTATTTTCTCTCATTTTTTCATCTCTTTGCCTTTATTTGTAGCCAAGAGCCGAAGCATAATGTTATAAGTTTAAAAGACCTATTGATCATGTCACATTTATCCAATATGCGAATAAGTATAAATTCTAATCACTTGATTTGAGAGACATGGTTATTTTATCTCTAAGGCCAGTAATAATTAAGTTATTACCCCGAATTGAGTTTGTTATTCGTATTTTCTCCCTTGTTTCTATGTTATTCTTGTTCTTTTCTTTCTTTTTGTTTTGTTTGATACTAGCAAAGTTCAAGTTTTGGGGTTTGATAAGTGAATTTTTTGCACATAGATTATGATACAATTTGACTTTAATTATGTTAGTACCGCAGCAGTGTTATGCTTTTTTTGTGTTTGTTTTGTGTTTGCAGTAAAGGCAACTATCAAGTGTCAATGAATTTTTAAGCATAGGAAACGAAGAATTGGAGCGAGTGAAGCAAGGGTTTTGGTCAAGAGACAGACACCTAAACACCTATCTATAGTATCCTCAGCACCTGATGCCTGTAAGAGGAGAAAATTGCTAGAAACAGACACCTAAGCAAGAGAACTAGCTAGCTCCTCGGCGCCTAAACATCTCATTATCAAATCTGAAAAAGTTTAATCAGGTGCCTTAGCTCCTAGAGTCGTGCAGAATTAGGATACTTCGACTTTTACTTTTATTTTTACTTTGTAAAACGCCAACCCTAATAAAGGGATTGGCTAGCAAAATTAAGTGGGATGAAGGTTTCAACAAAAGAGAACACGACATATACATAAAACAAAAGAGAGACGACAAGGTAAAGAATTTGGAAGCAAAATTATATTAATGGTACCAAGAAGAAGATTGCAACATCCGGGGATGGAAAAGTAAATTCAACTTCGTTTCTATTCTAGAACATTGATTTTTCTAGAGGAACAATGTAGATTGATTGAGATTATGTTTATGAATTTTTTACTCAAATGATTGAATTATTCCTCGTTTATTTGTGTTCTCATGTTTTTAATGATTTAAATTTACTGTTGACAGATTGATTGATAAAATAATTGAGATCTATCACTTCGAATACAAGATTTAGATTAAGATCATAGGAAACACATAGTAGGTATCTACATAGTTCAGAGGATGTATAACCCCATCGAATACCATGTAAAAACAATTGTTTGATGTTATATTTTAGATAGGAATATCAAAATCAATATTATATGGTAAATTTTGTTAATAATAACTTGGGAAAGAGAATATAAATAATTAAGTTTTTTGGCTAATAAACAGGATGAATTTATGAATATATATAAACGTCATTAGATATAGAACATATTGGATAATCAAGTTAAATCAAACTTCTAGATTACTTCTCTCGTTGAATTCTCGTTGCTTATGTGTGTTTGATTCTAGTTACTTTTTAGATAATTGATCCAAACCATTTTTGAATTTCTAAATAAATTTAATATTATTTTAATTATATTATTTGATATATTTTTAAATATCATACTGCTCGTGGGAACGATACTTTATTTATCACATATTAGAACTCGACACAATGCACTTGCAAGCGTAAATCACGCAACAACACTAGTTCAGAATTTTTTCTTAGTAGATGTTGATTATTTCTCCAAGTTAGTAAAAGCCGAGCGTTATCTTGGATTTCTGGAAGGGAAGTGTTAAACTTCTTATGGAAAAATATTGTTTGTCGCTTTGGTATACCAAGACAACTCATATATGATAACGGAAGGCAATTTTGCGGGTCCAAAGTACAGGCTTGATGCAAAGAAATAAAAATATAACAGCTGTTTACTTTACTGACCTACCCGTAGAGCAGTGGACAGATAGAGGTCACTAACATATTGATTGTACAAGATATTAAAGTCAGGCTCGATTCGGTCAATGGAAAATGGGCGGATGATCTTCCGAGTGTCTTGTGGTCCTATTTCACCATCGAACGAACCAGAACGAGAAAAACCCCTTACAACATGTTACATAGTATGGTGGCTGTTTTACCAGCAGAAATTGGTCAAGACACTATCTGCATAAGAATTATAGCACGAATAATGATTTCCTGTGAGCTATGGACTTGGATTTCGTGGAAGATAGGAGGAAGCGAATAGCTGTGCGGATCACTTTTTATTTTTTATTTTTTAAAAAAGAATGGTTCAAGATTTTAATAAAAGGGCCCGACCTCGATCATTTGAAATAAGAGACTTAGTGATGAAAAAAATCCAATGGAAAGGCGAAAGAGGAAAATGGACCCTAAGTATGAAGGTTCATTCAAGATTGTGGAAAAACGGATATAACACATACTACTTGGAAAATATTGAAGGAAAGAGGACTGAAGGACCTTGGAATAATTGTCACCTCAAAAATTTCTAGTCCTAGGAGGCTCGCCAATAAAGCCAATCAATTTTGTTATTTCCCTTAGTTTTCATTTTTATTATTTATTAGGGCTAAGCCTTGGTAGTCTTATTATCTTATTTGGTTTTTTAGTACTCTTAATTATTTTGATTCGAATTCCAACTGAATATTTATTTTATGTGTTCCGAACATATGATTTGATAAATTTATATGATAAATGTAAGCCCAACACTTATTGGTCATCTCACAAGAACGTCCTCGGTTTGAAAACTTGTAAGCCAAACCAGATCAGCACCTCGTAGGTCCAACATAGCTTGAAAATTACAAAAGCTCGACACCTCATGAGCCCAGCATAGCTTGGTCATTAAGAATTTCCGGTCTGTTTGGCACCTCATAAGACCAACATAGCTTGACAAATTCAAAAATCCAACAAGCTCGACACCTCATAATCACATCATAGCTTGGCACTTCCAAAACCCGACCAGCTCGGTATGTAATAAGCCCCACATAGCTTGGAAATTACAATAGCCCTGACCAGCTTGACACCTCATAAGCCCAACATAGCTTTGAAATTACAAAAGCCTGAATATCTCGACATTTCATAAGCCCAACATACCTTAGAACTTACAAAAACCCGATCAGCTCGGCACCTCATAATCCCAACATAACTTGGCACTTACAAAAGCCCGACCAGCTCGACACCTTATAAGTCCAACATATATTGGAAATTACAAAAGCCCGATCAGTCAGTACCTCATAGGCCCAATATACGTTGCCACTTACAAAAACCCAACCAGCTCGGCACTTCATAAGCCCAAAATAGTTTGACACCTCAAAATTCTGACCATCTTGGGACCTCATAAGCCCTACTAGATCGAAAATTACAAAAACTCGACCAGCTCGGAACCTCATAAACCCAACACAACTTGGTAATTACAAAATTCTGACCAACTCGGCACCACATAAGCCCAATGCAGCTTCGCAATTACAAAATCCCGACCATCTCGGCACCTCATATCAGTTCGACCATCACGATAATCCATGAATATTAAAATAAAGTTTACATTTTACCCAGGCAAAGACCTCGCTCATATTACAAGTTTAATAATTAGCCAAGTTTTAAAAAAATTTACATTATTTCGGGGTAGATTCCCTGCCCAGATTATGAGTTTCATACTTGGAAAAACTCTTTAAAAATTATGTTTTGTCTGAATAGTTTGCCCTGTTCGGATTATGTTTTCAAAACTTGGTGAAATTTTTAACATTTTTACTTACCCGGATAAATATCCTGCTCGGATAATATTTTCAACATTTCGTGAAATTTTTAACATTTTATCTTACCCGGGTAGATACCCTGCTCGGATGATGTTTTCAACACTAAGTAAAATTTTTATCGTTTTCTCAAACGTTGGTAGATATATTGCTTGGAAGGTGTTTTCAACACTTGGTGAAATTTTTAACATTTTATTTTATAACTCAAATAAGCGTGATGTTCGTGTACGAAGATTGAATATAAAGAAAATTGCATTTCACTGGGAAAAAAAGCCTAGCTAGCTATTACAATGAAAAACAAAAGTAAAAGAAAAAGAAAATCAAGGCCATTTTTTGCCCAGACCCATCCTTGGCCTCTTCCTGCTCGGAGAGTTCACCCTTCTCGAGAATGTCCTCCAGAGCCTTTTTCTACGTTTATAAAGGAAGTTAGGTGCTCGTATTCCGAGTAGCCATTGGCCTGTAACTGGGCCAATCAACCTTGGAAGCCCTGCTGGAAGTAATCCATGGTTTGTTCCAAGCAAAATGTATGAGGAGAGGTGAAAAAATCTAAAGTATGGAAATTAAACACAAGCAATACTCACCTGAAGGAAGCCCAAGTACATGTTCTTTTCCACCTCCTTGTCCGAGGCCAGCTGAACTTGACGAAAATCTTCCTCGGATATTATGTTATGGAGAAATGCCAGGGTAGAGGTCCCAAGAAATCCCAAATAAAAGAAACCCCTTGGACATTGATAGGTATTCTACCCCGAGCAGGAGAGTTCGGCAGAGAGGTAAAGAACTCACAGACCTCCACCACGGGGTTTTCTTGGCGGCCCGAACATCTTTCTTATAGGATCCACCAAGCTCCTGCTACTTTCCTGACAAAGAGGCATCCTTCTGCGCGGTAGGCTTAAGCATGGAAGCCTTATTTGATGTGATCTCGTTAAAATGGGTGAGCCGGGTACGGGGCTCCAATGGACCAAATCAATAATTTATAATGTTTGGGAATTTGAGTGAAGATAATGGCTTGGATCAACACCTGCAAACAAGAAAGTAACTCTTGAATGGGCGCCGGAGGGATGTCCGACGTGGCCACTCCGATGCTTAAGTCAGCAGGTTTTTAGATGAACACAAGCAATATTTGAGGGGAAATATGTAAGTGCTTTTAGTTCAAAGATCTCAGAATCATTAAATGACTTTAATACCTGCTATTTATAGTGGAAGAATGGATAGTTACCTCGATTATCACACCACCTACTAAGTCGGTTTATCATACTAGCTTCTGATGACTTCTCGGACACTCCAAACTCAAGTGGTTCTGACGGATTAGACTGCATGTATCGATCACACTCGAGTGTGGTGCAATTCTCGAGGTGGCCTGGGTAGTTGGTTACCTGGGTACCTATATGAGAAACCGGGTGGAGGAAAAGTACCCGGGCAGTTGGCTTCTGATCCGGGCTATTCAACCGATAACCCGGGTCATCATTAACCCGGAAATGGGTCACCATTAACCCGAACCTTTACAGGGGTATCACCACACATCCTAAAAATAGTCGGGCTAGAGCTTGACTCGCTGTCCCGATCAGTCATGCATGTTTACTCCAAAACATATCCCAGAGTGAATAAGAGCTGCAGAAGTGAGGAGGTGTCAGGTTTCCATATCTCTCAGGTTTTGAACATTTATCGTTTAGTACTCTCGGGAAATCCAATGAATGTCATTATGCTGCATGCGTTAACAGTGATACCGTCGAAAATTTGTTCGTATTCCGAGGTAATAATGAGCATGTTTCCTCGATATCCGTACACGTCTTTTCATCTGCCTGCTCAATTTCCTAGATTCCCTCTGATCGTCCGATTGGATTCGGATCGACGGTGGAGACTGATTCCTTCCTATATATATATACAGTAACCTGCTTACCTATTCTCCTACATTTCATCAATTCAGTCCTCAAGAAGTGCAATGGCGGGTTCCAGTGGTTCGAAAGCTCCCGACATGGCAGCAGAGTTCATGCAAGCAGCTTTTGAGAAACGGAAATCTGAATTGGAAGATGAAGTCTTCCAAAAGATCCTCCATTACTGGGAGGAGCTGCAAGGACTTCAGCTTCTTCACGAGTGGGAGGAGGCTATCACTCCTGAGCTGGTGGCCAAGCTTGCAAAGTATCGGGAACGCTTGCAGATTTCTGATACGGAGGACCTCTTTGAGGACGACTTCCTCCTCCAACTATTGCTTCATAAAGAGAGGAGGACGCTGCAGAAGATTGCCGACTCCGCTAGCTTTATGAAGGCGTTCACTGGTAGCTCTGTAAAGAGTTTTGTGATTAAGTGGATAGCCTCTGTAGAAGAGGAATTTTTTAATGTAACGGATAAAGAATTCCCGGAATAATAATAATAATAATAAAAAATGCTTATCTAGTTACTCTTATTGCCCGTATTTCATTGTCACCGCATGATATATGTACCATAAAATGAATCAGAATAAATATCCAGAACTGATAAGTGACCAACTGAAAAAAAACCGGGCCCTAAAATTCCCCATGCTCAAAATGAAGTACCGGGGCCTTACTCTTCCCGGGATGAAGATAAGATGCCGGGGCCTCAAACCTCCCGGGCTTAAGATAAGATGTCGGGGCCTCAAACCTCTCGGGCTTAAGAGTAAATGTCGGGGCCTCAAACCTCCTGGGCTATAGTGAGATCTTGGGTAACCCACGGGGTGCCATGATAACGCGTGCCCTTTCTTTCAACGGTCAGGAACGTTTCGTATTTTGAGGAGCCGATAAGTCTGACATTTTTAATTATTGCGTGTGTCCCGTCATATGCCTGGTACAATTTTCTAGGCAAATCGTGGTCGTCCACGCATGCTTTTTAAATAAACGGCTGAGATCTTCCCCCACCGCCTATATATACTAACTAACAGGTTTTCCAAAAATTACTCTCAAATTCGAAACTGCAGCGAAGCTCTTGCGAATTCTCTTCTCGAGACTCTATTTGTGCGAAATCATTTCCGGCAATCTTCCACCGCATATATCGTCGTAAGTTTTCTTCTCTTAAAATGTCTCACTCCACTTCTTCCACCTCAGGAGCGAATGCGCGAGGCTCTCCTAGCGCTGAGTCTTCCGCACTTCGTTCCGATTCTCCCCCCTCTCCCCCACGTCGCTCCATCACCCAACCTTCTAAAAAACCAGTGGCACTTCCAACCAAACCTCTCTTTTCTAAACCTTCATCTTCTGGCCCCTCCCGGGCCCGAGCTCTTGCGAAGAACAAGGGTAAGGGTAAAGCCAAGGTCTCGAGTCCTCGGGCGATCGAGATCCCGGGAACTCCCTGGTTCTCCTCTATGCGAAGCGCCTTACGCTCGGGGGCAGATGAGGAACTCCGAGCGCTGGGCAATATTCCTTCTTCCGTTTCTATCTTGATACATGTGCCTTCTGATAGGGCCGATAACCCTCCTCCCAGGTACACAACTTTCTTTCGGGACCAGGTTAGGAATGGTCTTCGATTTCCCATTTATCCCTTTTATATTGATGTTGTCAAATTTTTTGGTGTACCTGTCAATCAACTTCATCCCAATTCTTTCAGGATTATGGCCTCGGTCTATGTCCTTTTTAAAATGAATAATCTTCTCATCACCCCCTCATCCTTCACTATTATTTTTCTTGCCATTTCGGGGATAATGCATTTTCCCTTAAATCCCAGCTAAACACCCGATTCCTTGATGACATCCCTTCCTCTCAAAAGGGATGGAAAGAAAGATTTTTTTACATCCAACTCCCGGGTCCTCTACCCTGTCTAACCCGGTTTCTCCCTTCCCTTCCCCAACAACCTTCCCTTCCTCCATCCTACAAATTTGAGGAGCCTTTCCTCATGAGTCAAACCCTTGTGGAGGACACAAGTACTCCTCTTCCATCCTTATCTCAGAAGAGAACTTAGTGGCCTACGGGTTGAGTTCCCGGGCTGAGGACCCCATAGACCGGGTAATTGATGAGGTGGCTGGCTCGGGCTCTCAACCCGGTACATACTTTATCTTCTGTGCTTCCTTATTTCTTTGTCCTGTTTATTTAATGTATCATAACCCTGTCACTCCTCTATGCATATAAGTTTGAGATGCAAGCAGCTTTTGCTAAAAGGCGTGCAGCTGAGAAGGCAGCCCGAGAGAAGGAAATGGCGGCTCGCCGGGCAGCTGCGGAAGAAAAGAAACAATGGGATGCAGAAGCGGCAGCCTTGAGAGCTGAGGTGTCCCGGGAAGAACCTCCCCAGGATGGCGCTTCCCGGGCGATGATTGAGAACTCGGAGGAATCTGAAGATCTCATTCCCATCAGTCAGAGAAAACGAAAAGCTACTGCAGAACCCGAGCTGGTTATTCTCGAAGACCCTCCCGAGGGTGACCAAGGCGCCTTCCGATCTGCTCCACCTCCTCCTCTCCCCCCCAGTCCAATGAAAAACCTTGCCAAGAGCTCCCTCCAACCGACCAGCTTTCTCTAGCCAACATCTTCTTCGAGGGAGCTTCCGCTGTTGGTGTTAAGCGCTTCAAGAAGGTGCTCAGCCCTGCTGAGATAGCTATCCTTAAAAGCACTCCTTCTAGTGTGAGGTTTTTGGAGGGGTCCAACCGTCTTTTGTCTGTAAGCTTTATTCTTTTATTTCTTTTCCCTTTCTCTCCCTCCCCCCTTTTTCTTTTTTAAGATTCCTTCTTGTCCAGGATGCCCAGATGCTAGTTTCGGCCTTTGAAGAGGTGGCAGCGGTGGCAACCAAGAAGGGTAAGCAAGCCCGGGCGGCTCAGGATATTCATGACCATCTCCAAGGAGAGATGGCCCGGGCTCAGAAGCTTCACGAGGAGACAACTGCCAGTCTCCAAGCTTCCTTGGAAGCAGCTAATCAAGAGCTGGCCGCGGCTCAACTTTCTCGTGATGAGAGCATAGCCCGGGAGGAGGCTTCTCAGAAGCAAACTGCGTTCCTGGCATCTCGGATTAGCTATCTCGAGGATGAGGCCAGTGCCCAGCAACATCGAGCCGAGATTGCTGAAGATAAGCTTAGACTTCTTCAGCTGACCCATGAAGAATGGAGGGCTATTTTCCTTCAATCGGCGGAATTCCAGGCAGCTGTTGAAGATAGGGCATACAAATACTTTACGATTGGCTTTGAGAAATGCCGGGAGCAATTTGAGGAGATAGGTCTGATTCCAACAGATAGGGAGGGCTTTCACGATATTGATAAAGCCATTGCTTCCCTTCCCAAAGATGATGCTATCGAGAAAGAGGCTGAGAAGACTCCCGGGGAATCCGGAGAACCATCAGGGCAGCAGACTTTAGAATAGGCTTGTAATTTACTCTGTATTTTTTCCTTTGTATTTCTTGCCTTTGAACTTTGTAAGGAAATGTTGATTTTTTTCCATCGCTGTGCCTTTTTCCATATGGTTTTTGACAATTTTTCCGCAACCCGGGTAATGCAATAACTTATGATTATTTCTTAGTTTGAGAAAACGGTAATTTCAATCAAATACCCGGGGTCCCGGTCCATACGTTAAATAAGTAGCTTAACTAATACTCCAGATGTAGAGATTTAAACCTGAACTCAAAAGGAGTATTTCTTGGATTCCACAAACCAGGGTGTAGTGCCTTGAGCTTTTAAGAAACGAGGTTCGGAGCCTTGGGCCGGGGATCATGTCCCGGGACTTGGGAATGGTCGAGGTGTGGTGCCCCGAGCCAGGGTGTAGTGCCCTGGGCTTTTTAAGAACCAAGGTACGGAGCCTTGGGCCGGGGATCATGTCCCGGGACTTGGGAATGGTCGAGGTGTGGTGCCCCGAGCCAGGGTGTAGTGCCCTGGGCTTTTTAAGAACCAAGGTACGGAGCCTTGGGCCGGGGATCATGTCCCGGGACTTGGGAATGGTCAAGGTGTGGTGCCCCGAGCCAGGGTGTAGTGCCCTGGGCTTTTTAAGAACCAAGGTACGGAGCCTTGGGCCGGGGATCATGTCCCGGGACTTGGGAATGGTCGAGGTGTGGTGCCCCAAGCCAGGGTGTAGTGTCCTGGGCTTTTTAAGAACCAAGGTACGGAGCCTTGGGCCGGGGATCATGTCCCGGGACTTGGGAATGGTCGAGGTGTGGTGCCCTGAGCCAGGGTGTAGTGCCCTGGGCTTTTTAAGAACCGGGTCATAGCAGCTCCCGAGATATAATAACAAACGCAATACTCTGAGAAAATATATTTTTTTTATTGATTTCTTCCATCAAACAATTACATCTATTATGCATAGTACTTCTTTAAGTTAAACACATTCCAAGGCCTTTTGAGGGGACGTCCCTGCGCATCTTCTAAATAAAAGGATCCCGAGTTGACTCTCCGAGTGATTTTGTAAGGTCCTTCCCATCGGGCTTCCAGCTTCCCAACTTCCCCAGCAGGGTTAACTTTTTTCATGACTAAATCCCCAACTTGGAAGTCTCGAATGCGGACCTTCTTGTTATATGATTTCATCACCCGACTTCTGTATGCCTCCATTCGAACAAATGCCATGTTCCTTTTTTCTTCTATTAAGTCCAATTCCATGGCCCTGCTCTGGTCATTGTCCTCCGGGTAAGATTCTATCCGGGAAGAAGTCTGCCCGATCTCTACTGGAAGAACTGCTTCAGAACCATATACCAAACTGAAGGGAGTTTCCTGAGTAGGTGCCCGGGGAGTAGTTCTGTAAGCCCATATAACACTAGGTAACTCCTCCACCCAATTCTTTCCTTTACCTTGAAGTCTTGCTTTTAATGCTTGCACAATGATTCTATTGACAACTTCTGTTTGACCATTGGCTTGAGGATATGCAACCGAGGTAAAAGATTGAGTGATTTTCATTTCCTGGCACCATGACGTAATTCTTTTACCTTGAAATTGTCTTCCATTGTCCGAGATTATTCTCCTGGGCACACCGAACCGGCACACAATTTTCTTCCACAAGAATTTCAATACTTCCTGCTCGGTGATTTTTGCTAAAGGCTCAGCTTCAACCCACTTGGAAAAGTAGTCAACAGCTACTAGTAAAAATTTTTTCTTAGCCCGGGCAACCGGAAAAGGACCCACAATATCCATGCCCCATTGATCAAAAGGGCAGGATGCCCAAATAGGCTTCATGAGAGTGGCCGGGCTGTAGCTGAAATTCGAATGATGCTGACAGCCCTCACAAATCTGGACCAAACGAGCAGAATCTTGTTTTAAGGTGGGCCACCAGAATCCAGCAAGCATTGTTTTTCGAGTTAAAGACATTCCTCCGAGGTGCTCGGCACAACACCCCTCATGAATCTCTCGGAGAACATAATCCACCTCTTTTTCATTTAAACACTTCAAAAGCGGTCCTTGGAATGATCTTCTGTACAAAATTTTATCTAAGACAACAAACCTGGGAGCTTGTCTTTTGATCTTCTGAGCTCGGGCTTTATCCTCGGGGAGCTCATGGTTCGTAATGTACGCGATTAGCGGTGTCATCCATGAATCTTCAGGCAGGGGTGATGCTTCTTCCTCCGTAGAGAGAACCAGCTGAGTAATATGCAGCACCTCCCAGGTATTAACATCTGATAAAGAAGCAGCCATTTTAGCCAAAGCGTCTGCCTCACTGTTTTCTTCCCGGGGTATTTGTTCAATACTCCAATCCATGAAGCTTTCTGCTTGGGCTCGAATGAGCTGTAAATATTTAAGCATCCTGTCATCCTTAGCCTCATAAATGCCCTTTAATTGTTGAGTGATGAGCTGTGAATCAGAATATAGAATAATCCGAGAAGCTCCAACTTCCCGGGCAGCTCGAATACCTGCAAGAACAGCCTCATACTCAGCTTCATTGTTGGTAATCCGGGAATCAATTCTTAATGCTAATTTGACCTTTTCTCCCAGGGGAGACACTAACACCACCCCTACTCCGCACCCCACCAGGCTAGATGCCCCATCCACTGACACTTTCCATACCTCCTCCTTGCTGGGCTGGATCATTTTAGATCAGAAATCTGACAAAGCCTGCGCTTTAATGGCCACTCGGGGCTTGTACTCGATGTCATATTCCCCCAACTCTACTGTCCATTTTATCATTCGCCCGGATACTTCAGAGTGAGTCATGATCCTACCCAGAGGACTATTGGTAAGAACCATAACCTGATGTGACAGAAAGTAAGGTCTTAGCTTCCGGGCGGTCATGACCAGGGCCAAAGCAATTTTCTCCACTTCGCTATACCCGAGCTCGGGCCCCCTCAGAGAATGGCTGACATAATAGACAGGTTTTTGATCAGTTCCTTCCTCTTTTATTAGAACAGAGGTGACAGCATACTCTGTAGTGGACAGGTATACATATAATTTTTCTCCAGGTTCTGGTTTCACCAACATCGGGAGCCCGGCAAGATGAATTTTCAAGTCCTGGAAGGCCTGTTCACATTTCTCATCCCATCCGAATTGCTGGGCCTTCCTTAAGACTTGAAAAAAAAGGATAACTCCGGTGTGCTGATCGGGAAATAAATCTGGAAAGGGAAGCAATTCTCCCAGTTAGCTTTTGTACCTCCTTGACAGATCGGGGAGATGGCATACTTAGCACAGATTTGACTTTCTCTTGATTCACCTCGATCCCTCGGTCTGTCACAATGAATCCCAAGAATTTGCCACTCTTCACGCCAAAAATACACTTGGCAGGATTAAGCTTGATTCCATAATGCATGAGAGTCGCAAAAGTTTCTTCTAGATCATTAATAAAGCTGGCACCCTCCCGAGATTTGGATAGAATATCATCCACATAGACTTCCACATTCCGTCCCAGCTGCTTCTCAAAGACTTTATCCATCAGACGCTGGTAAGTAGCCCCTGCATTCTTCAAACCGAAAGGCATTACAATATAACAAAATGTATCTCCCGAGGTGATGAAGTTGGCTTTGTCTTGATCCTTTTTAGCCAGGGGGATTTGATGGTACCCCTGGTATGCCTCCATGAAACTTAGCAATTCATAGCCCGAGGTGGAATCCACTAGCTGATCAATCCTGGGCAGAGGATAATGATCTTTGGGGCACGCCTTGTTGAGATCGCGGAAGTCTACACACATGCGCCACCTCCCGGTAGATTTGGGTACCAAGACCACATTCGAAAGCCATGTGGGGAATTGAATTTCCCGAATGTGGCCAGCTTTCAGAAGCTCCTTAATTTGCGCATCAATCACTTTGTCCTTTTCAGGGCCAAAGTGCCTCTTTTTTTGTTTTACTGGGTGAGATCCCGGGAAGATGTTCAATTGATGTTCTGCTATCAAGGGAGAAATCCCTGTCAACTCCTGTTGGGACCAAGCAAACACACGAATATTAGTTTTTAAACAATGAATCAGACTGACCCGAGTGGATATACTGAGATCTCGGGCCACCCGGATTTGCTGGCCTGGTCCGATTTCTATTACTTCTTGTTCTTCTTCTGCCACAAAATGCACCTCTCCTCTCCCCATCGTTCTTTCCCCGTCCACCCTTGCCTTCTTCCCTTCCTTCCTTGTTCTACTCTGATCAGCCCGGATTGCCTCCACATAGCATTTCCGAGAGGATGGTTGATCACCTCGGACTTCTCCCACCCGAGCTCCTACTGGAAATTTTATCTTTTGGTGGTATGTGGATGCTACGGCTCTCAATTCGTTCATAGCCGGTCTCCCCAAAATGATATTATATGATGACGGGGAATCCACTACGGTGAATGAAGTCATCACCGTCCTCTTAAGATCCTGAGAACCCAAGGTTAATGGCAACATGATCTCCCCTTCCGGGTAAACCATATGGCCAGCAAAACCAAAGAGGGCAGTCTCCACAGCCTCTAGGTGGTAGCCCTGCAAATCCATCTGTACAAAGACATCTTTAAAAATTACATTTACAGAGCTGCCTGAGTCCACAAAGACCCGTAGAATATCATAATTCGCCACTCGGGCTTGGATCACCAAGGCGTCGTTGTGGGGCAGATTCACCCCTCTCAAATCTTCCGAGCCAAAACTAATGATCGCCTCATTCCTTCTTGCTCCCTCTACCTCCAAACATTCCCTCCTGCTTCTAACCTTCCTTGCCCGGTTAGAGTCTCCATCAGTAGAGCCTCCTAATATCATTTTGATCGTTCCTGTGGCAGGGGGCGAATTCTTTTTTTCTCGGGCTCAGGCTCCCTTCTTCTACTGGGCTCAATCCTCGGGATATTCCTCACACTTCCTCCTCGGGTGCTGGATCCTGGTGGCCGAGATGTCCAAGGTGGCACTCTCGGCCTCTGGCTATTGTTACTGGGTCCCGGGATGGAGGGTGAGACATAATTCCCCTTTAGTGCCTTGCAGTTTTCAGTGTTATGGTGGCATACTTTGTGAAAAGAGCAAAATCCACTCTTTTCTGGCCGAGATAACTGATGATCCGAGGCCAAATCTCTGCTGCACTCCTGCACTTCCCTCTCCCGAGCAATTTTCAAAGGCACGTGGTGAGAAAAGTGCCCTGTATTGCCTCTTTTCTGTCCCCTCTCCTCGGGCTTAGACATCCGGTCTCCTTTTTCCTTTCTCACAGCCTCCCTCTTCTGTTTCTGGGCCTCCTCCATATTGATATATTTTTCTGCTCGCGACAATAGATCCTCGAAATCTCCCGGCACCTTCTTAGTCAGTGACTTGAAGAACTCACCCTCTATCAAACCCTGGGTGAATGCAGTAGTCTTTGTTTCAGTGGCGCAAGTAGGGACGTCTAGGGCCACTCCGTTGAATCTTCTGATATAGGCCCTTAAACTCTCTTCTGGGTTCTGCTTAACTTCAAAAAGACTAAAAGCAGTCTTTTTGTACTTTTTACTGCTGCTAAAATGGTGTAAAAACACCTTCTGGAAATCTCCAAAGGAACTGATACTTTGGGAAGTCAAGCCTTCGAACCACCTCTGAGCTAAATCCACCAGTGTTGTTAGGAACACCTTGCACTTGATTCTATCAGTGTAACAGTGCAACATGGCCATATTTTCAAACCTGGCCAGGTGTTCCTCCGGGTCTGCATTGCCATCATAGTCTTTCACCTTCGCAGATTTGAAATTTCCAGGAAGAGGCTCCCGGACGATGATATCAGAAAACGGGCATCCTCTCGGGACTGCCCGGGCAACGCTCCGTCTTTCCAACTGTCCTTCCAAGACCTTCATCTTCTGCCTTAATTCCAACAATTCCTCTGCCACGGTAGGAGATTTGGACCCAACGCTGGATCCCTCGTCTTCTCCTACCATCTCGTTATCCCTCCTCCCTTGCCCCTGCTCCTGCTCCTGCTCAAATCCATGATCATGTCCCTGTTTATCACCGGGTGGTGGGACAGGGTGAGAGACCTCCTTCCTGGCCATAGCTAGCACAACGACATCGGCCATCATTTTCTTTAACTCTTCAGGGGTCAGGGTAATGAGGTTTGTTCCAATGTTATTAACATCAGCTTGTCTTGAAGTTTGTCCCCCATCACCCTGGGCGTGAGAATTACCCTGGTTGGTTCTTCTCGTACGAGCCATATCAACGTCTCGAACTCAGTGAGTTCCCACAGACGGCGCCAATGATGTGATCTCGTTAAAATGGGTGAGCCGGGTACGGGGCTCCAACGGACCAAATCAATAATTTATAATGTTTGGGAATTTGAGTGAAGATAATGGCTTGGATCAACACCTGCAAACAAGAAAGTAACTCGTGAATGGGCGCCGGAGGGATGTCCGACGTGGCCACTCCGATGCTTAAGTCAGCAGGTTTTTAGATGAACACAAGCAATATTTGAGGGGAAATATGTAAGTGCTTTTAGTTCAAAGATCTCAGAATCATTAAATGACTTTAATACATGCTATTTATAGTGGAAGAATGGGTAGTTACCTCGATTATCACACCACCTACTAAGTCGGTTTATCATACTAGCTTCTGATGACTTCTCGGACACTCCAAACTCAAGTGGTTCTGACGGATTAGACTGTCTGTATCGATCACACTCGAGTGTGGTGCAATTCTCGAGGTGGCCTGGGTAGTTGGTTACCTGGGTACCTATATGAGAAACCGGGTGGAGGAAAAGTACCCGGGCAGTTGGCTTCTAATCCGGGCTATTCAACCGATAACCCGGGTCATCATTAACCCGGAAATGGGTCACCATTAACCCGGACCTTTACAAGGGTATCATTATTCTTCCTCTTTATCTTCTCCTTGTGATGGGAGAAAGGTGCTTGGAAGCCTCAGCCTCCTCGGTCTTCTTCCTCTTCAGTTCTTTAAGCATTTCAGCCCTCATGATGTGGTCTTATGCACCGAAAACACATCAGTTACGCTCGGTCAAAAGGTAAAATAAATCAAATAAAAAAGTAAAACAACATGATTTAAGAGACACAAACTCTACTTACAAACCCCTCTATCTGGACGAACCCTTTTACCACAGAAGCCGAAGTGGCACAAGGCATCATCTCTCATGAGGGTCATAGTTCGCAAACACCAAGCTGACATGGTGGACAAGAAATTGTGAAGAGTTGGAATGGGTTCAAGAGTAGGAGTTGGCCGAACAGTGACCTCCTTGGCCCTTACAGACCTAGGGCTCAAGAAATATCACGAAGAAAAATACGTTCAGCGACCCTTTATGAGAAGTGGGTTCCCCCAAAAAATTGGTACTTAGTATTGGTATTGATGTAGAACTGACTCGAGATGATTTTCTTAATATGTAAAATTTTAAGAGGAGAGCTACACTAATGGGATCCTAAAATACCTAAAGATAATGCCTAAGGAGTGGATTAAACTAGGGACGAGAAACCTAAGGTCCATATCAGCTGGTCGGTATAAAAAGAGTGTGAGCCCTTGGGGGGATTATGGACCCTATCATATACCCCGGGCATAAGCAATTTGAAACCTACGGGCATACCCGACGTGTCTCTAATCTCATATCCCTTGTCAGGATCTAAATAAGACCCACTAATGTCATACCAAGGAAGCCCAGCTGCCCTCAGCCGAGCTTCATTGGCCCGAATTTTCTTGAACTCCAAGCTTGAGGTGCATACTGCTCCAAATATATATATATATATTTGGCTACCTCACTAACTACCCTAGGGTCAGGACTAGACATTTTTGGATAAAATAAAACATGCTAAGAGGACGGATAGGACAAAAGAAAATGACCTAGTAGAAAATTCTGGTCGAGACTTGCTAGACAATTTGGCATAGTAACGGGACGAAAATAGAAAGGTGAAAATGACCGAAAAGGACCACATATTTATAAGGTATTTTGAATTATGACAACCACATGATTGAATACAATCCAACGGTTCAGATTCAGGTAGGAATTTGAGTTGAGGCCTCGGGAAGGTAAACAACCGAAAGATCTCAATCGTCCATGTTTGTATCAACAACGGCAAAGAGAAACACATAAATGAAATTATGATCGTCCATTTCGGATGTGATCTGAATTAACACAGATCTGGAAGAAACACAAATCTGGAATCAGTATAACGTGCTCGGGTCAGACACGCCTCGATCCAAATACTTGGTCTAAATTTATACTTTTTTAGACCAAAAAAAATGAGTACTATCAATACTACCGTGTAGCCGACCCAACTCCAACCTGAACCAGGAAATACTCGAGCCCATTTACAAAAACCTATGGACCCATGTTTGATATAATTAGGCTAGAGTAAAAGCCAAAAACCCTATGCAGAGACCGAGTTGATATCACCTGGGGAATAGATTTGCAAGAAAGGAAGGCCGAACAGCCGAGCTCATAACTTAACCTGAGCTGAGCCCAACTGGATATTGCGGTAAATACAGATAAAACTGTCCTAAGCGTAAAACACATGGACAAATAACTTATGGTAAGAAGAGAATCTCGAAGATATTAAGATGAATTTTCAAAATTCCTTTTTATTCTGGATAAGATCATATCAATACAAATCTCACAATAAATCTCGTGTCTTAAGCATATATCTTACGAGTTTTTTTTTCCTTACAAGGTATTTAACTCATCACAACATTATAAATGTCTGGTATCTCTCATGATTTTATACATTCACACATTGATATCATTCAATAATACTCTCTTGTGCTTTTAAGTTTTATCTCAGTACTAACTTAAGTATCGAGGTGACCATATCAGAAACATCTCTGAGGTCCTCTAACTCTTGTTCATCCGAGCAAATCAATACAACACATCTCTGCTTGGCCTACCCATATCAACAAGAATTACTTAGCTCATCAGACCGAACCGAAAGTGAAATTTTTGTTTACATCAAAACCTTTGTAAACGAGGCAAGGGATTCGTATTTTCGAGGGTTAATAAAATTTTCAATTATAATATTTTGGACTATTTACATCGGGAGTGTTATTATGGGTACATTTTTATCTATGATGATAATATAAGGGGCAATTGTCCTAAAATCCCCAACATTATTTTAAAATTAGAGTTCAGTCCCTAGTTTAGATTTTATTTCTTCTCACTCTCTTCTCACTCTCTGACAAAACAAAACATACGTTCTAACTCCCTGATTCATCACTGTTGTCCTTTTTTATTCAATTGACCCACTTTTACCCTTTTTACATATTTGTTTAAACACACAATCTCCAGAAAAAATCTCGCTTTTGGGGCAAACATCAACGACTTGCCCTGAAACAAACATTAAGACTTGTTGTGCATAAGAAATTTTTTAAATCCGTCGTGCTGATAAAAAATCCGCCGTGCTGAGAAGAGCCTTGAAGAGATCGTGTTCATAAGAAATCTGTCGACCTTGAAGCGGACAAAACCCTTGAAGTGTAGAATTATTGAAGACGATTTGAAAGTGTGTTTCTTTCCTCAAGCTTTCTGTTTTTTTCCTTAAAATTACATGTTTGTGATTTAATTTTGCTTAATTTGTTTCAATTTTAATATTGTTGTTATCGCATGATTTTGTGTAAATTCCCTACATTTGTGAATTCTATCGATTTCATTTATAATGTTTAGGATTTAATATTATTATTGATTTTGTGTTTCATGTGTTTCAATTGTGAGTTGATTATCTAGAATATTACCCCGATTTGTCGTTGAATTCAATTCTATCATCTAATTTTACAATTTATTATTTCTTTATTGTAGAAGTTGTTAATTTTTTCTAAAATTGTCTTGAAATTCTTTACGGTATTAACTTTGTATGTTTTAATGTATTAGGTGCAAAATGGAATCTGAAAGTGGGGCTTGAAACCTTTCGTTTTTGGGTTGTTGTAGGTGCAAGAAGCAGTTGTTTGTGATTTCAATTTTCAGTGATTGTAGTCTGATGGATATATTTGTGAGGCTTGGAAAGAAATGTGCAGGGACTACTCCCGAATCTATGATTTTGCAATATGTAGCTTCACAACACAAGATGTACGTGACTTTGAACGATGATGATGATGTCTTAAATATGATTCTTCATATGTGCATGAAGCTCACCATGATTGAATTGAGAGCAGAGAGTAAAAACGAACATTTCAGCAGCCTAAATATTGGGAGGTAAAATATATTATATTTCTCTCCTTATTTTGGTTTGATAATTTTTTTTATTTTACATGTAGTAAGCTTGAAATTGTGAAATTTTGAAACTGCTGTAGTTTTATAATTTTTGCTCTAGTATTATGATGTAAATACATTTTTCCAGCAGATTATTGGTTAATAATATGTAGTTGGACGCATATTTAGGAGAAGTGCAGATTATATGATTTGACAATACTAATATTATTTACATTCAATATTTTACATTTTGTATGTTAAATAATTATTCGTGTATCTTGCACTTAACAAGTTTATATCAAATTGGTAACGGTTGTCGAGGAAGACAGACAATCAAATAGTGATAATGAAGCCGATCAGGCCTCATTGGGCAATACACTAGATGCTTGGATTAATTGCATCCGTGGCGTAGGTCAATCATTCGAGGATGCTGCTGACTTTAGGCGATGTGTTAAAAATTATGTTGTTGCTAAAAGACGTTCATTTTCGTACAGAAAGAATGATATCGAAAAAGTCACTGCTACTTGTACTGAAAAGAGTTGTGGCTGGATAATTTATGCTTCTAAATATAAAGCAGACAATATATTTGCGATTCAAAAATACAATTTACGGCATACATGTGGTGAGAATAATCTACGTAGTAGAGGACATCCTAGAGCAGATGCAATATGGATAGCTAATGTGGTGAAATACAAATTGATAGGAGAGCCATCTTATCGTCCTTTTACAATTCAAAAAGACTTGCAAAGAGATTATGGAGTAAAGTTAACTATCGCAATGTGTGGAAGGGCAAGGAGTTAGCGATGCATGATATTCATGGCAAAGATAAAGGATGCTACGATAGACTGAGATGGTATTGTTGTGATGTTCGAGAAACGAATCCTGGAAGTGTTGTTGAATGTGAGATTGATCCCATAACTAATAAATTTAAACGACTCTTCATTTGTTTCCAGGCATGTGCAGTTGGTTTTGTTACAAGTTGTAGACCGTTAATTTTTTTTGGATGGGACTCATATAAAGAATAAGTATAAAGGTTGTATCTTACTTGCTGTGTCGAAAGATGCCAATGATGATCTTTTTACCTTTGCTTATTCTATAGTGGATGCGGAAAATGATATTAATTGGGAATGATTTTGTTATCATTTGAGAAGTGTTCTGATTTCGTATCAAAACATTTCATTCAATGAGTACACTTTTTTCTCCGACAGACATCCTGGGATTATCAAGGCAGTTAAGATAATATTTACGGGTAGTCACCATGCATATTGTTTGAGACATTTAGTTGATAATTTTGTGAAGCAGGTAAATTGTTTATTACTTACTTTTATGTAGACTGATTTGATTTACTTGTTTGTAAATATATGTTTTTAATCTAATATTTTTTTATCATTTTAGGTGTTGCGAAGCTATCCAAAACATAATAAAAAACATTGGTCCACGGTATTCAAGAAAGCTTCGTATGCTCCATCTATGCAGGAGTATGAACAACATATAAAGAATATCCTAGAGTCCATGCCACTTGCTAGGGATTTTATTGTAAATTCTGAGCCACAGAGTTGGGCAAATGCATTGTTTCTTGGTGATAGATGGGGTGTTATAAATAATAACATAGCCGCGTGTTGGAATAATTGGGTTAAATCAGCTCGGTATCTTCCTATTGTGGGTATGGTGGACCATATACGAGTGCAAATCATGAACATGATGCACCGTCGACGTGAAGCAACATCGATGATGGTTAAAGAATTAAGTCCGAAAAAGGAGAAGGTTGTTGCTAATGTATATGTAGAATCTAGAAAGTTGAGAGTGCACCGATCTTGTAATTGGAGGTTTGAAGTAGTTGATGGTGAAAAATCATTTGCTATTGATTTAATAGGCATGACTTGTTCATGTAGATATTGGCAAATCAATAATCTTCCATGTAAGCATGCATGCACCGCAATTGAGTCGAAGTCAATGTCGTTTTATGATTTGTGTGACAAGTATTTCAAAATTGAAATGTACCGCCAAGCATACAAAGGAATTATTAATCCCATCCTAACTTTTGATACTAATGAGTCTTATCTTGATGATGGAAATGTAATCAACGCTCCTGATGTCAGGAGTCAGCCAGGTCGTAGGAAGACTAAGAGGATACCATCGCAAGTCGAATCACGTGTTTCAAAGTGTAGTCGTTGTCATACGAGAGGCCACAACAAACGTAGCTGCAAAGAAGCTACAAACTAGTTGTGAATGTAGCACGAAAACTGTCTTTCAATATTTTAATTATAGCTAAATTTTTACAGTTAGTTTCTTTCAATATTACTCTATTATTGTTTCTGACTGACACCGGAAATCTTTTTCAACACTTCCACAGGAAAAAGAGGCTGCTAGAAGGGGAATCAAGAATAGTGATACCAGTGAGAAGGCATAAACATTGTAGTGGAAGCACTGGTGGTTAACGCATTACGTGATTGTTTTGTTTTTGAAAATGCTGTGAAATACTTGGTTAGCCATTATGTCATGTCGTTGTAGTGTTTTATGATACATTGTATTCTCATATGTTCTCTGGAAAAAAATCTTGGGCTTGTGGTTGTGCTTTTTGTTAACATGGTATCGTAGACAATTTATTGTTGTGTTTGTGGACGATGTTAAACATCTTAATATGTACTTCTGGTATTATTTGTTTTTGGAAAGTTTGTTGTTTCATATGTTTGCTTTTTAGGTTTGGTTTTAATGGCGTTTCAAAGGGTTGATATCAATTTTGAACAGAAATTTGAGTACAAAACTTTCTTTATTATGTGTAAACATAAGTACAAATATTAAAATCTTGGGTATATTTTGAACATGAGAAAACTGGAATATAATACAATCTTGATTAGTTTGGAGGTTTTATGACCATGATTGTGTATATTTATTATATTATATGACCAAATTTATGTGGTGCTCGATCGAAAACAGATTGTACTCGATTCAGGTGTACTGTGTGCTCGATTGGTAATTTAGTATACTCAATCGGACTTGTTTTGTACCTCAACATTGCCATAATATAACCTCATCCGGAAATGAAGTGTGTCTTAGCATGATTATATGACCAAAATTATGTGGTGCTCAATCAAAAACAGATTGTACTTGATTCATTTGTATTGTGTGCTTGATTGGTAATTTATTATACTCAATCGGACTTATTTTGTACCTCGACATTGCCACAATATAACCTCATCCGAAAATGGTGTGTCTTAGCATTATTATATGACCAAATTTATGTGGTGCTCGATCTAATGCACATTGTACTCGATTCATGTGTACTGTGTGCTCGATTGGTAATGTAATATACTCAATCGGACTTGTTTTGTACCTCGACATTGCCACAGTATAACTTCATCCGGAAATGAAGTGTGTCTTAGCATGATTATGTGACAAACTCTATGTGGTGCTCAATCAAAAACAGATTGTACTCGATTAATGTGTATTGTGTGCTCGATTGTTAATTTAATATACTCAATCGGACTTGTTTTGTACCTCGACATTGCTACAATATAACCTCATCCGGAAATGAAGTGTTTCTTAGCATGATTATATGACCAAATTTATGTGGTGCTCGATCGAAAACAGATTGTACTCGATTCATGTGTATTGTGTGCTCGATTGGTAATTTACTATACTCAATCGGACTTGTTTTGTACCTCGACATTGCCACAATATAACCTCATCCGGAAATGAAGTGTGTCTTAGCATGATTATATGACCAAATTTATGTGGTGCTCGATCGAAAACAGATTGTACTCGATTCATTTGTATTGTGTGCTCGATTCGTAATTTATTATACTCAATCGGACTTGTTTTGTACCTCGACATTGCCACAATATAACCTCATCCGGAAATGAAGTGTGTCTTAGCACAATTATATGACCAAATTTATGTGGTGCTCGATCGAAATCAGATTGTACTCGATTCATGTGTATTGTGTGCTCGATTTGTATTAAAAATACATTTTAATTAAGTTTTAATAAGTCAAGTGATATTCAACATTGATTTAAAAACCCTATAAAATTCTAGATATATTCAAATTTGTAGTAGAATTTTAATAACTACATAAAGCTAGGGGATTTAATAGAACGACATGCAATTCACCCTTGATAAATATTTAAAAAGATTTAATTACTTCACTGAGTCAAATAAGTTTTGTATAGCTCGAGAAGGCGTGTTCAATTAGATAGAAAATCTCGTCGAAAACATAGATCATTGTCGAACGAATTAAGTAGATTAATGAGGGGTAGGTGAACCGAGATGCCCAACAAATTCATTTCTCATTCATCTTTAATCAATCATTCTACCTTATTTATTTCATCTTTTAATCATTGAACCATTTCATTGAGTTTTTATTTAATTATTATAGTAGTAAATAATCATCCAAATTATCGTTGCTAAATATTTTAATAACTGAGAATAACAATTACGAAATACAGTCTCTAGAGGAACGATACTCGTACTCTCGTACACTATATTATTACTTGTGATCGTGCATTTGCTATTATTTCAAGCTTGAATATTATTAATTTTTACTAAATATTTTACAGTGCAAGTTTTGCACGATCTTACAACATAGGACGTGCTACTATTAAACAATGATAAACATTCGTCTACTTTACTTGCGAAGTATTGTATCTCGTATGGATTCATCTATATTGAAGTTGTTGTGTCAATACCATCTTGATTAGTTTTGAGGTTTGATGACCATGATTGTGTACATATATTATATAATATGACCAAATTTATGTGGTGCTCGATCTAATGCACATTGCACTCGATTCATGTGTACTGTGTGCTCGATTGGTAATGTACTATACTCAATCGGACTTGTTTTGTACCTCGACATTGCCACAGTATAACTTCATTCTGAAATGAAGTGTGTCTTAGCATGATTATATGACAAACTCTATGTGTTGCTCGATCAACAACAGATTGTGCTCGATTAATGTGTATTGTGTGCTCGATTAGTAATTTACTATACTCAATCGGACTTGTTTTGTACCTTGACATTGCCACAATATAACCTCATCCGGAAATGGTGTGTGTCTTAGCATGATTATATGACCAAATTTATGTGGTGCTCGATCAAAAATAGATTGTACTTGATTCATGTGTATTGTGTGCTCGATTGGTAATTTACTATACTCAATCGGACTTGTTTTGTACCTCGACATTGCCACAATATAACCTCATCCGGAAATGGTGTGTCTTAGCATGATTATATGACCAAATTTATGTGGTGCTCGATCTAATGCACATTGTACTCGATTCATGTGTACTGTGTGCTCGATTGGTAATGTACTATACTCAATCAGACTTGTTTTGTACCTCGACATTGCCACATTATAACTTCATCTGGAAATGAAGTGTGTCTTAGCATTGATTATATGACAAACTCTATGTGGTGCTCGATGAAAAACAAATTGTACTCGATTAATGTGTATTGTGTGCTCGATTGGTAATTTAATATACTCAATCGGACTTGTTTTGTACCTCGACATTGCCACAATATAACCTCATCCGGAAATGAAGTGTTTCTTAGCATGACTATGACCAACTCTATGTGGTACTCGATCGAATACATATTGTACTCGTTTCATGTGTAATGTGTCCTCGATTGGTATTCAACATTGACTTGTGTTTATTAGCATGATTTTATGACATACTTTACGTTGTGCTCGATCAAAGATAAATTGTATTCAAAGCATGTGTACTCTGTGCTCGATTAGTAAACTATTATACTCAAATCATGTAGAGATATAGCTTATTCACAAGGATTACGTACCGATAAACCAAGAATTAAAAATAAATAAATAAATAGCAACAATCATTTGTTCGTCTTCATTACATAATTTAAACCAACAAAAAACATACACTTGCAATGTTCAAGCTCCAATACTACTACAATTTCTTAACCATAAGCATAATGCGAATTATTAATTACTCAAACTTGTTTTTCGACAGTCCATTTTCATCAGATAATATTGTGGCTGCCATACCAGCTCGATAAGTGTCCATCTTCACATCCGCTGCATAGCTCCAGATGTCATCCGTGTCACGGGCTAGACACTCCAACCAAATGCATGTATAAACACCACAATCGAGGGTCACCTTGTTGACGACAAGGTTCTCTTAACACTGGCTCACTAACTATGTCGAATCCTGATAAGTGACATATGGCACCAGCCAAAAACTTTGTCTGCACAAAACAGTACTTTCATACTTCAATCTTAAATTGTATTTAAATATATTATGGTTAAACTTACATAAACTCTTGTCGTCCCAACTGCGAATAGACTATGCATGGAGTTCCACAGTTTAAACATCCCTTCATCTCGTTTGTAAACCAACAAAAACCAATGCCATCTATCATTCATGGGGAAAATGATATATCTGCATCTTCTAAATACATTTTCACTCAGTTCCTGTAGTTTACCCATCGTGAAAGATGTCATCTTTGCAAGAAAAGCTCCATAATCATTCCGGTGTACCATCCTTCTTTTCCCAAATTCTTGCAACTTCGTAACCACTTCGTCCTACAAATTTAAGACAACATATACTCATGTTTCTTCATCCGGAAAACCCAAAAAAAAATGACCAAAACTTTCAAACTGCTACGAACCTGCACAATCGTGTCCATGCAATAAATTTCAAATCCATGCTCGAAACTTTGCTTTTGCATAATTCTCATGTAAACATTAATTATCTCTGACGCAACAGGATCACCAAACAGAAAATGACAGAATATCGGTCCAATTAACCTCATGAACTTATCTTGCCAAATGACAACACTACAATAATAGAAAATTCAATTCGATTAAAAAAATTATGAAACATTACTACGAAAATAAAAAGAAGAAACATATAGAAGATCAACGTACTCCAATTCTTTCCTAGCAAGAAAGTTTGTCAACAATTTCCTCTCTTCATCAACTGCTTCTTCATGACCACAAAAATCGGATCTACCTTTGAATTCATTCATGGAAACTTTGCCAGGATTATTGTCTTTTTTCTCAACATCTACAAATTCCTATCCAAAAGTGGCGATATATTTTGTAATATAACAGCAAATCCAAACATCATTAACAATAATATAACTAAAAAACAAAACATAAATTAAACTTTAAATAATCAGTAGTATGAGACTAAAATATGCTCCATTTACCTGTTTTGTCACCTTCCTCTTACATCTTGGTGTCGAGCTAGGCGGGTCACAAACATAGACCCTTTTTTTTCTTCACACGATCAGTCCTAGTCCTTACACTGTCCACAATTGAAGATTGAAAAACAGTACGCTTCTCTACTTCTGAAGTACCATCAACAGTACCACCATTGCTATCATCACCTGATATATTTACAGAGTCACTTCCTAACACGTAATTGTTTTCTTCTTTTAAAACATCATCACTATTATGATTCAATGCATTACTTTCGGTACCAAATTCCATCTCATCAATTAAAGCATTCAAAGAAAGAGATCCCTCTAATTCTTTGTTTTCTTTTGCCATATCAGAAATAACTTCTTGTACCACTACATCTACAAAATCATCAAAGTTAGAGGCTGCATCATCTGCTAACTCAAAAGTAACTTCCTTGGTTTTATCAACATTCTCCTCATCTTTAACAATATTGTCACATTTTTCGCTCACAAACTGTTTTCCCTTCATTATACGTCTCACATTTCCACCCTCTAATTCAGCACACCTCTTTTTCAACATCTTTATCTCATCCATTTGTTTCATGACAATATTCTCAAATCGTTTTGCTTCAGATATGCCATCTTCTTGCTTCAAAACACGCTTTATGTCCAACAAAAAATTCTCCTCCTCACAAAATGGATGTATCGACAGAATCTACTCACAATTAAAAAATAAAATGTCAAACAAACCAACCATAAAATTTACACAACTACTTAATAAACTGAAATAATACAAATACCTGAGTTGAATCAATGCTTTTTAATAATGATTCAGTGTCAGGGACATTCAGTGGGATCTTGCTTCTCCCCCACCCAAACAACCGAGGATAAATATTTAAACCACGTCGTACTCCTAAAACTGGGACAGTCTCATACAATCAAGCCTAAAACCCAAAAAAATTACTAAAAGTTATTGAAAACATACTAAGATCATAATTATTAAATGTACATAATAACCATCAATCCAACCGTGAACCCATCAACATAAAGCTTTCTTCCGATTTGGCATATTTCTCGGTAAAAAATCGGAATGCAGCATCTCCCCAAGCATATTTAAAAAATATTGTAAGATCATCGAGATAAGGAAATATAAAGCCAGGACTGATATAATTACTAGTGGGGAATATGCAGTTAAAAATGAACAAAATAAAAACTCTAACAAAATCATCAACGACACTCTCTTCATCACTTCTTGCAAGTAAAAGTAGTTTTTCATAAATAGCTTTTCGGTTGGCATTGGTGATCTTCCCGTAAAAAATATGGAGTCCAGTTTCAGGTCCAAGTCAATTGGTTGACCACTATGATGTAGGCCGAGAACAATAGAGAAATCAACTGACTTGAAAGGGATGATAATGTCATCACCAACAACAAAAGAACATGAATTAGCCTGAAATCTGTTTAGAAAATAATCAATCCGGCCACTACTAGTCGCAAGAACTGGCATGTCAATCCATTTAGCGAAGAGAGTATCATTTATCCGACTCCTCTGCTGCTCGCCTAGGATTGCCTTCAATTCTCCCATAACAGTTCTAAAATAAGGAGGGGAACATCGTGAAAAATATTCCTTCGCACTCTTCTTCTTCTCATCATAATCATTGTCTAGTTTGTCTTCTACAACAATTTCTATATCAAAAACCAAAAACAAAGTTATACAAATAATTAGTATAAACACAATTACGGAAAAAAAAACCTAACTGTATAAATATGCAACAAAAAAATTAACATTACACAACTGTCTTCCATCTACAAATCCAGCAATGGTATTATTGTGGCACATCATATATACCAGAAAAAATTTGGATTCTATATTCCAAATGTTGATTGTGCTACAAATAAAAATCGTTTTGATTTCAACTCATTGAGTTTGCTTTTCACCACTACAAAAGCTAGTCGAAAAAACACTAATTTTTCTCGTACCACGGTAACTAGTAGCTGCTCAAAAAATTAAATAATAAATAATCACCCCTTTCTTAGCTCGACCGGGGAAGGGCAGAGTTGCCAAGAATGGGACAACAGTGTGGTGCGCCCGTAAGCTACTCTTGATATTGGATTTAATTATACATAACAAAAGAAATTTGGAATAATTGCCTCAAAATCAAACAATAAACCTAATTTCTGAATTTCAGCAAAGTTTCAAAAATTTATTTCCCTAAAACTAAACAATCGATTCAAAAGCAATACCAAGAAAAAACCCAAGAATTTAGGAGAAATCGGTTGCCAATAGCTTATAACAAACAATATCAGTTTCAAAACTCCAAAAAAATTAAACAAATATCAAACCATAGAAATCGAGGAAAATTGGGTTATTCTTCGTACCTTTCTTCGATTTTTTCTCATTTATAGTTGTTTGGCGTTTCTTCTTCGTTGTATCTTCTACCGGTTTCTGAACTTTTTTTCCCCTTTTCATGCGTCTCAGTCGAAACATTCATTCTTCTTCATCCCATTCTTCTTTCACCCGTCCAAATGAATTGTGGGCAAATGAGGAGTGAGATAATAATAGATATGATATTATAATAAATATAGGGGTATTACTGGGTTTTAGTTAAAAATGAGGGTAATTTAGTATTTTCCTCTTCATTAGGGAGTTAACAAAAAGATATTGATTTTGTCTTGGAGTGATAACACATATATTCTTAGTTGGGGACTGAATGCAAAGTTCAGATTGTTAGGAGAGATTTTTGGACAATTTGATGATACTATAAACATGAGTTTCACATTATCGGGTTTTTTTATAATTAATGTAAAAAAAAATTAATTTCAAAAATAATTTTTAAAAAAAAATATTTGCAAAACTAATTTAATCTGCGCTTACAAAGCGTGGACGCTCCACGTGGACGAGCGTCCGCGCTTACAAAGCGCGAACGCTCGTTCACGTATATATATTATTATTTTATTATTATTATTTATTTTTTAATATTATTTATTATTATTTTGTGATGTTACGTAAGTTTATTATTATTATTATTTATTATTATTTTAAATAATTAATTTAATAAAAATATATTATTATTATTATTTATTATAATTTTTAATTATTATTTAATTTGAAAGAAAAATATAAAATATAAATATTTATAATATATTAAATATTTTGTATTATTTGATTTGGTGATTGAAAAATTAGAGATATGAAAAGATTGAAATGATAAAATTAACATATATTATAAATATTTATATTATATTTTTTATTCGAATTAAATTAATAATTAAAAATTATAATAATAATAATAATATATTCGAATTAAATTAATTATTTAAAATAATAAAAAAATAATAATAATAATAAAATTACGTACTATCACAAAATAATATTAAATAATAATAAATTATAAAATAATAATAAATAATATTAAATAATAATATATCTACCTGGACGAGCGTCCGCGACGTAAGCTACAAAACGCGAACGCTCACGTGGAGCGTCCGCGCTTTGTAAACGCGGATTAAATTAGTTTTGCAAATATTATTTTACAAAGCGCGGACGCTCGTCCACGTAAGCTACAAAAGCGTCCGCGCTTTTTAAACGCGGATTAAATTAGTTTTGCAAATATTTTTTTTAAAAATTATTTTTGAAATTAATTTTTTTTTACATTAATTATAAAAAAAAACCCATATGATCATATGAACATTATTTTTTAAAAAATATCCAGAATAACATGGTGAATATAGGACGAGTCTATTCTAATACAAGTGTACAGTTCCATGAAAAGACCATTTCAGCCTTGGGATTAAGTTATTTTTTTAGTTTAATTTAAGTTTATTTTTTGGGAAAGGCATTGCAATTACCTAGGAGACATGCGTGCTGTGGTTTTCACCTAAAAAATCTGCAAACATCAGAGAATCATTTTCGCAGTCAGTTCATAATATTATTTTTGGACTGCAAACTAAAATGAATATTGGACAATGATAATACATTATATCTGAAAATGAGACAAGGATTTTATTTTATTATTTTTTGTTCTGAGTTTCCCTTCGCTTTGAGAAACATGAATATAAAATAAGTAAAAATTTGTGTGATACGGTTTTATGGGTCATATATTTGATATAGATCTCTTATTTGGGTCATCCATGAAAAATTATTACTTTTTATGCTAAGATTCCGTTTGGTACGTGTGATGTGATAAATGAATGATTAGTAATAAGATGGATTATAAAATGAAATATATTGATAAATAATATAGTGGGATAAAATATATGATGTTTGGTATAATTTTAACATTATAAATTAATTTTGTGTATTAGCATGAAATGACTAAAGTATCCCCACTATATACAATATAATTACCTAACCTAAATATAAATAAATAAATATTAATAGTAATAAGAAATAATTAAGTAGGTAATTTTAAAAAATATTAATAATATAGATAGTAAGTACAATAAAAAAATAAAAAATAAGTCTAATATATTAATGTTAAATTTATTGACCATATTAATAAAAAGAATTTCGAAATTAAATTGATAATAATAAGAATATGAATAATAATAAAATATATAATAATACTCATGCTGATATTAATATAAAAAATTTATTTTTTTTATTAATTTGTAAACTTTATTTTTTATTATACATTCATTAATTATAATGATATTATTAATTTAATCAATAATTTAATTTCTATAATTTCTTTTCTATTAAGAAGTATGAGGAGAAAAATGTAATTTACTTATTTTTTATAGTGTATCCTATTTGATTTATGATATTAATAATAAATAGTTATCCACAAAATTGGATCTTAAACCGGGTCAAAATGATTATTAAAGTATCTTAAATTTTTAACCAAACATTGGATAAATGTTTGACTATTAATCTATCATTGTTTATTAATTTTTACTGTGAATATCGGTAGGATCGACCCGTCTCACATACAAAAATTCGTGAGACCGTATCACAAAAGACCTACTCTATAAAGTATACCCAATTTTAGAAAGCACATCTTTGATTTACTCAATAAGATTATATATATATATATTAATATTTTTAAGTGTATGACTAAAAATATTTTTTATTTTATTTACCACAAAATATTTTTTTTTTGATATAAAATTATGAAAAAAATTTACAACAATAAATTATTTTATGTATCCAAAATTCATTTGATTAACTTCTAAATAATATCTATTTTTCTCTCACTTTCGTGAGTGTCATAATTTGTTTGAATTAAGCCCTCTCCATCCTATATTGATCTCATGTATTTTATTCTAATTATAAGATTATTTCAATCTGAACATTACAATAAAAAATGTATTTGTAAAAAAAATAGGTTTTTTATGAGATGATATCATATATCTATTTTTGTGAGACGAGTCAACCTCATTTACAATTAAACTGAAAAGTAACACTTAAAATACAAAAATTAATAATGTTTCATTAATTGGATAAATTTAAAGATTTATCTCATAAAATTAATATATGAGATTGTTTCACACGAATTTTATGTCATAAAAATATAATAATTATACTAAACTGTGTGTCAGCTAATTATCTATGCGTATACTCTTGGAGTTACTATTGAGAAACGATAATTGTTCGAGATAGCAATTGAAACCCAATGGTCGTATATGTAGTGTGGTTTTAAAAAACTTAAAGATTTATAAAATATTTTATATAAGTATTTTTTACAAAAATAAAATTATAAAATTTGTTTTAAAAACAAATATTTGCTTGTACATTTAATTTATAAAAACATTTTTACAGTTAAAAAAGTAATGTATTTTTATTTCCATCATTATGTTAATTTTTAAAAACATACAAAAAATCTCTCACTTTTTCTTTAAAATTATATTGGGAGAACAATTTTTTAAAAAAAATTCAAAAACATTTTACAAGAATTTTAGCCAAACCTATTTATTTTTTCATTTATAAAAAATAAAATGATTTTTTGCAAAAAATATGTTGGGGATCGAGTAAGAGTTTAGAGGGGGAGTGAATGAACTCTTCTCCAATTTCTTCTTTTCTTTATTAGATAAAGAAAGTGCTAGAATCCTGTTAGAGATAGTAGCTGATCTTGTCGTGAATACTTCCAACAGATTACAATATTAAGTGCGAAAACAATCCGATGGAGTAAATGAAAATAGTAATATCAGTAGACAGCAATTGTTTATGGAAGTTCGAAGATAAAGTCTTCTACGTCTCCTCTTCTTCTGTTTCCAGAAGGTATCACTAAAAGACTTTGGATTTTACAGTACAACTCTTGTACACACCCACTTCAGCAGGACTTATCCTTTGCCTGCTGAAACTCTTAGTTACTCAACACAGTGAAAATACGATACAACAAAGTTCTGAAAAGACTCTTTTCAGATTACAAACTCTTCTTGATGAAATATGAGTACTGTGAATAATTATGAAGAGTGTAAGAAACAGTAGCACAAAATGATCTCAATAGATCAGATATCTGCTATGAAGCGTGTGCTACTTTTCTTTATGTTGAACTCGAAGAATATCATATATTCGTGGTTTTCTTGTTTTGTGAAATACAATTAATTCTTGAGAAGGATTCAGCGCATTCTTCTATATGGGTTTGTTTCATATATATAGGTGACTGAGTTCAACATCTATAATCAGAAAATGTCTTCTGACTTCTGATAGAATCAGCTTTATTACCGAAATAGGTTCCTGCAGAAAAGCTATAAAACAATCAGTCCTGTTTTATACTAAAATCGGTAAAGCGAATTAAATGACTTCGTACAGTAATTAATGCTACAATTAATAATAGTACTAGGTGACCCTTAGCGGTAACATTTAAGATTAGTTCCGTTAGAAAACATCTTCTTCTGTTTCTGATATTCTATCCGTTCTACTGCTTCTGTTTTTGACACAGTGCTTTTCATATTGTCTACTGTTCTTAACGAATGCTGCTGGTTTTTATTTTCATCGCCACAATTAATTTAGGTTTATCAATTTTCCCCTTTGTGGTGATGCCAAAACCTGAACAATATAAAAGCATAAAAGCATTATAAAACAGATAACAATCAGAAGATAATATTAGTGAAATTAAAGAACAAAGATTGTCAATCATCAGTTCCAATATCCTGATTTCTTCTAGCTGATGATTCCGTATGGTCTCCTGTTCTTCTTTGTTCTACTTCCCCCTTTTTGGCATCAGTGGCAATAATACGAGCAATGAAATCATCCATTCGTCCAGACAAGTTTTGAATGACATTAGTCAAGATCTCCAGATATGGAGCCTGAGTAGAAACTCGATCATTAAGAATGGTGAGAGATTTAGATTGAGAATCAATCTTGGCATCCATTAATTCCATGGTGGTGGAAACTGAGCGAATAAGGTCATCATGCTTGGTGAGTCGGTCAAGAATGTCAGATTGAGCGAGCGTGAGTTGATTAGAACTTCTGGATATAGCTTGTCGAAAAACAATGGTTTCAGCATACATTTTATGCATAGATTCCGCCGTTTTATATATTTCCTTGGACATACGGTCTCGGAAGAACTGAGCACCACTAATTTCTACGGCATTTTCAATAGATAACCGCTTGACTATATCAGAAAGATTCTGGAGCTCCTTTTGTAGAGTAGCAATCTGAAATTCTAAATTAAATGGTTCCGATTCTGGTGATGGAGTTCGTGCAAGCAAGCGTTGCCTTATCTCGGCAAGTCTGGTATCAGTGTCAGTTGGTACAGGATTGGCGACAACCAATGCAGTAGAGTCTTGAAATTTTGTAGGAGGAATAGCATCCGTTGTATCAGTAGAGTGGCCAGGTTCAGCAGAGCTTGCGTCTGGAACAGTAGTAACAAGTGGTTCTGCAGTAGTGTTCTTAGGAACAATCTCTTCAACATGAGCAATAGATGCAGGAACCATATTCTCTTCAGATGGAACAACTTCAGTAGTTCCAAATGGTTGTTCCGCAGACACATGTTCGGATTACTGTTTCAAAAGAGCTTTCATTTGTGCTTGATGTTCAGCAGAAAAGTTCTCTAGATTTGGCAATAAAGAGGATGGGGCAGCATCTGAGTCTGATATGGGTTGGTCTGCTGTTGGAGAAGATAATTGATCTAAAGCAGTATTTAGATCGGTTTCTGGAGCAGTAGAGAGCGTAGGGACGATTGATTCAATGACTTCTTCCACCGAAGCTAGTTCACGCACAAATAGGAGAGATGAGGATTGAATAGGCTTCTTTGGTGATGCAGGAGTACTGAGAGCAGGAGCTTTTGGTGAAGCTGGAGTCTGTTTCTCAACTGTCTGAATCTGAGTAAAGTCTGGAACAAAGCCTACATGATATTGAATGGGCTCTCCAAAGGCTTGTTCTTGAGCAAGAAGTTGCTCGCTCATCTGTCTCAATCTTGCAGTCAGAATATGAATAATATGTTTATCTTGAGCAGCAGTAGGAATTGTAGGATCAAAATTTGATTCGAGAGTTTTCAGAACAGATTCTAACTTCTGACATTTTAGCTGTTCAAAGATGTAGCCTTGTCTATGCATGGCTTCAATCACATTTTCAGTTTTGGCAAACTTAAAAACTTTCCTTTCAGTGTTCATCATTTTCGCATAAGAGCCTTTCTTCTTGAAGTATGAGAAAGAATGAAAAACTCGAACTTTGTGCCATTCATCAAAGAAATTTATGTCGTCACTAGCAGAACTTTCTATTTCTGCTAAGTGAAGATCAACACCAGTTGTCACAAATGTCTTGGGTCCAAGAGATTGTGGTTCTTCAGTCAGTTTTTCTTTCCCTTTGCAGATGATGAGATAGGCAATACGGGTCGAAAAGCAGAAGACCCCGTAGTTGATTCTCGAATAACAATTCCAGACACAGGTCTGAAAGTTGAAGCAGTAGATGTTGTTGGAACAAAGATAGCAGTTGGTATTGAAATAGGAGCAGTGGGTCGTGCAGAAGAAACAACTTCTGGAAACACTTGCCTTATCGGAACACTATCTAATTCAGAGATTGTTGTTGTCTTCTTGATCCGAAGAACAGTTCGAGCTTTCTTTTTGCTGGGAGTAGGGGGCAGAGATGGTTGAATGGGAGCAGCGGACTCCTCGGACACTGTCTTGTCAGAATCAGTAGAGACAAATACTCTCTTTCTTTTAATCTTCTTTTGAAATCCTTGATCCTTAGAAGTAGTGTCTCCAATCTCCCTTTTTAAAGCAACAAATTCAGCCACAGTTGGCTTAGGCCTTAAAGCGAGTACATTGTCAGCGTCAATCATTGTCACAAAAGCAGCATCCTGTTCACTTGTAAAGGCAAAACCAGCATCTTTTAGCATTGTGCTGATCTGAACAGCAAATCCAGAGCTTTTCCTTGTAACCATATCTTTCATCATTCGAAACGAGAAATGACTCCAATCTATTTTAATTTCTGAAGTGATGGCAACCATCACTTGGACTTTCTCCTTTGTCAGTTTATCAAACGTGCCAGCTTTGACCAATAGTGCCTTAGCGACAATGTCAGCAAGCACTTGATATTCTATTTTCAAAAGTTTCTTGAAACAAGATGGAGATACTTCTTCTCCAGAAGCTGAAAAAGTGCAGAGAGCAGCTGACATCTCCTGTTTAGAAATATCAGAAAGTTCAGAGGTACCTGAGTAAGGAAGGAAGAAGGTCGATCCTAAGAGTGCGGCGTCAATGGAGATAGATGCATCTCCCTGAGAATATACAATTTTCCCTTCTTCCACAGTTGCCTTAGCATAAAATTCCAGAAGAGCAGTTTTATATATTACAGCAGGTGCTTCCAAGAATTTTCGAAGTCCTGATTTTTCTAGGGCTTGGAACATTTTGACAAGATTCTCATCTTTGATATTGAGAACTGAAGTAAAGTTGACTTGATAGGCATTAAGAGTATATGCTCCGGCCATTTCTGTAGAAATGAATCAGATATATTTTGCAGTAGAGAAGAAATATTTAAGAGAAAGCAGTAGCTGAGTAGCAAAAGTTTTGAAGCAGTAACGGTGAAAAATAAGAAACTGATATATTAAAAGAATGTACAGTCGTCAATGTAAACACAAGGACACGTGTCAATATGTTTACAGTTGAGTATTTTGAAATGATAGCCAGATCATGTCAGACTGACCAATGATTTTAAAAATTTGAATCTCAGTGAAAATAGCGGGCTGTCCAAGCGGTTACTTTTGAAATAATCAGAAGAGAAGTTGTCGTTTTATGATAACGTCTACTGGAAGTTTTTAAAGTACTGAAATAATTGAGCACTTTGATAAAACCAGTAGACTTGTTGTTTTATCAAAAGGACATACATTCTATCTGTTTTCGGAAAAAGATACAAAAATCTTAGTTTGACTAAGATACTGTTCTCCCTCGATAAATGCAACAAATAAATGCAGAGATGTGATATCTGAGGACAAGAGGGATGAATCTTGGTATTCGTGTAACCAAATTGCCGTCTCTTCAGCTTTCTGAGATTCTATATAAGTGCCTGCAAGTTCACAAACTAATTCATTTAAGATTTCTTTTATCAAACCAATACACATGATAGGTGCAAGTGATCTCTCGGAGTCTTCTCCAGAGTCAGAATCAGCAGAGGAATTCCAAAGACAACTTTCAGTCTCTCGTAAGCAGATGTTTGATACATCTTTTTCAAATACGTTAGTGCTGACAAGACCCAAGCTTGCCAGAGTCTTATAAGACCCAAGCTTGCTGGAATCTTTTCGAAGAAGACCATCCTTTTCCTGCTGAAGTACTTTGCAACAAGAAAAGTACTTCAAGCTGCTGATAACAACAAATGTAGTAGATAAACTCAATATAAAGCTTCTGGTTAAAGAATATTTTGACATCTTTTGTTTATCTACTGCTTTCATTGAATAATAAAAATAATTCAGAAGGGAATTTGTCGTCTTATGATAGCTTCTATTGGAAGAAAGAAAAGAATGCCTTGTTTTATCGAAAAGACAAATCACCTTCTGCATCTGACATAAAATCAAGTATAATCAGAATAAAGTTCCCCCTAAATTAATGCAATTTTTAAATGATAATTCTTGGTAATTGAACCGTCGATAGCTTGACACAGAACGCTTCACATTTCCTACTGCAGTCATGATTACCTCGATCTTTGGTACCTGGTTTGTCATCTATAAATACAGGCATAGAGGTTAGTCATATAGTCACTTTTAAACAGAAAGAATATGGCAAGAGAGAATAGTCCTGATTTGGCCGAGGAGTTCATGAAGGAAGTGATAGCTGCAAGGAAGGAGGCAATTGAAGACAAGGTGCTGGAAAAGGCACCTGCTACCTGGACTAAGGTCCAGGAGCTTCAGTCCGCCTTTGAAGGTGGGCTGGTGTCTTCTTCCTAGGAGCTGTTAGCAATGGAGAAGTATTATCGACGTCTTCATAGTGCTGATAGCGCAGACGTCTTCTCTGAAGATGGCGTCTACCTCCTCATGCTCTTAAAGGAGCAGAGGACTCTGAAAAAAATTGCTTTTTCAGATGAGTTTCTGCGTACCTCTACCGGAGAGCTGTCCACTTGGTTGGCAATCTGGAGAGCGTACGTTAAAAAAGAAATAAAGAATGTACGCCCCCGCTTCTATCATTAATGAAATTCTTATATTATGTTTACTGATTGTCTCTTTCGCTTAGCTTTTATTGTCTGCAAACTAAAACCGAACAATCACAAAAGAGGACTAAATCACAATACATCAATGGAATGAAGATAACAAACAATTAATTTAAGTCTATCAATCCAAGTGTATTTCGAAAATAAGAAAACTTATTCTCAGGCAGAGGTTTCGTAAAGATATCTGCTGTTTGTTGATCAGTAGGGACATATTCCAGATGAATGTCCTTCTTCTGCACGTGATCTCTGATGAAATGATGTCTGATATCTATGTGCTTCGTTTTGGAATGAAGTACTGGATTTTGTGTGATTGCAATGGTACTGGTATTGTCACAGAAGATGGGTGATTCGGAGGCCTGAATTCCTTAGTCTTTTAATTGTTGTTGCATCCATGGTATTTGAGAACAGTAGCTTCCAGCATCCAGATATTCTGCTTCTGCAGTAGATGTGGCTATAGAAGTCTGCTCTTTACTAAACCAGGAGATCAGCCTATCACCAAGGAATTGACATAAACCACTTGTGTTTTTCCTGTCTAATTTGCAACCTGCATAATTAGCATCTGAATATCCAATAAGATTGAACGATGAATCATTGGGATACCATAAGCCGACATTTTGAGTTCCTTTTAATTACTTCAAAATACGTTTAGCAACAATATAATGAGATTGTTTAGGGTTAGATTGAAATCTTGCACTAATACAAACAGCAAACATAATATCTGGTCTACTGGCAGTAAGATATAACAATGAGCCAATGAGACCACGATACTGAGTTACCTCTACTGGAATTCCACTTTCATCTTTATCAAGCTTGGTAGATGAGCTCATTGGAGTGGAAGCAGCAGAGCATGCTTCCATACCAAACTTTTTCAGAAGCTCCTTAGTATACTTGACTTGATTTATGAAAATTCCAGTATTAAGTTGTTTGATCTGTAATCCTAAGAAGAATGTTAATTCTCCCATCATGCTCATTTCGAATTGATCCTGCATCAACTTAGCAAACTTTGCACATAGTTTGGGTTTAGTTGACCCAAAAATAATATCATCAACGTAAATATGTACTAATAAGATATGTTTATTCTTGACTAGAGTGAACAGAGTTTTGTCTACTGTCCCAATTGTAAAACCATGATTGACAAGAAATTGTGATAGAGTAGTATCATACCACGCTCTAGGTGCCTGTTTTAGACCATACAAGGCTTTGTGTAATTTGAATACATGATGAGGTGAGAAATGATCAATAAAACCTGGAGGTTGTTCGACGTAGACCTCTTCTTGTAGTAGACCATTTAGAAAAGCACTCTTTACATCCATTTGATAGACTTTGAAATTTTTGAAAGCAGCAAAGGCCAAAAATATTCTGATAGCTTCGAGCCTTGCTACTGGTGCATAGGTTTTATCATAGTCTATTCCTTCTTCTTGTCTAAAACCTTGAGCCACCAGTCTTGCTTTATTTCTGATCACTGTGCCTTCTTCATTTAGTTTGTTTCTGAATACCCACCGGGTTCCAATGACATCTTGGTGAGATGGTCTAGGTACTAGAAACCAAACTTCATTTCTTTTGAATTGGTTCAGCTCTTCTTGCATAGCTTCAATCCAACTAGGATCCAGAAGGGCTTCTTCAATTTTCTTTGGTTCATCCTGAGAAATGAAAGCAGCATGCATATATTCATTAATCATTTGCCTTCTGGTTCTCAAAGGCGCTGCTGGATTTCCAATAACCAAAGAGGGAGGATGATATTTTCTCTAAATAAAAGGGTTTAAAGGGATTTCTTCCTGATTTGATATATTTGGATTGATCTCTTCTGAACCAGTAGCAGGTTTTGGATTATCAGCTGCTGGTACTGGTATGTCTAATATTTGTACTTCTGGTTCTGCTAATGGAATGTCTGGTTCTGGATTTTGGACATCTTTTATACTAGCTTCTGCATCATCTTCATTATCCAGTTCCAAGTGAATTTTGTCTAACCTGTTACTCAAATTTGACATATTAGATATTTCAGGAGCACTGCTGTCCTTGTCAAAGACAACATGAACCGATTCTTCAACAGTAAGAGTTCTATTATTGAAGATTCTGAAAGCTTTGCTCACAGCAGAGTAACCAAGGAATAGTCCAGCATTCCCTTTCCATATCTCATAAGGAGTCTGGTTATGGCCTTTGTTGATCATTGTTCTGTTTTGCGTATAACATGCACTGTTGATTGCTTCTGCCCAGAAGCGCTGAGAAATATCCGCATCTGCTAGCATTGTTCTAGCAGCTTCTTTAAGAGTTATGTTTCTCCTCTCAGCTACTCCGTTTTGTTGAGGCGTTCTGGCAGCTGAATATTCATGATGAATCCCCTATTCATCTAAGTACAACTCAAGAATTCTGTTAGTGAACTCAGTACCCCGATCACTTCTGATTTTAATGATAGAAAAGGATTTTTCATTTTGAATCTTTTTCAGAAGCTTGATCAGGAGGCTACTGGTTTGATCTTTTCCAGCAAGAAATATTACCCAAGTAAATCTAGAAAAATCATCAATAACAACAAGGGTATATTTCATTCCCCCTAAGCTCATGATAGGGATTGGACCAAATAAGTCCATATGCAGCAATTCCAAACATCTTGAGGTTGATTTGCTACCTTTGTTCTTGAAGCTGGATCTTATCTGTTTCCCAAGTTGACAAGCAGAACAAACATGATTCTTAACAAAATTAATGTCAGGCAAACCATCGACTATATTATGCTTTTTGAGATTGTTGATAGATTTGAAATTCAGATGATTCAAACTCTTGTGCCAGAGCCAATGTTTATCACTAAGAGAGGCAACTAAACAAGTAGGAGTATTAACATGATCTAAGTTCCAAGAAACTCTGTAGGTGTTGCCCTCTCTCTTTCCAGTTAATACAGTAGACTCAGCAGAATCTTTAACTATGTATGTGTGCTTCTGAAAAACTACAGAATAACCATTATCACACAGTTGACTAATGCTGATTAAATTATAACAGAGATTTTCAACCAGTAGTACGTCATTGATAGTTATGTTACCATGGATAATCTTACCCTTACCCACGGTTTTACCTTTTAAGTTGTCCCCAAAAGTTATCTTTGGTCTAGTACAACTTATTACTTCTGAAAGTAGATTTTTCTGTCCAGTCATGTGTCTGGAACATCCACTGTCCAGATACCATGTGGAGCTGCTTACTTTAGTTTTCTTTACCTGTTCCTGCAAACACAAATTTTAGTATCTGGTACCCAATCTACTTGGGTCCAACCTTATTAGTCCCTTAGGGACCCATATTTGTACAATTTTTGGTGATTTTGTACTTCGGGTATCCATAGAGGTGTGTGCAGCAGAGGGTCTATTATTTCTATGCATCTCAGAATGTCGTTCTTCCCTTCTGTTCCTGTTGTCTAGCCTGTATCTCTTCTGAACAGGTCTAGAATTATAGTACTGGTATTTTGAACCTTCATAGGGGGTTGTCTTCCTGAGTTGAATCCTCTACTGGATCCAGAACTTTGGTCAACTCTTCCCTTAGGTTCAATATAACCAAGACCATAATTCTTTCTTCTGTTCATCTGATTTACATTTCTTTCAACTTGAACAGTCGGTACTTCCGGTTCATATGCCACACTGGATTTAACAAATCGAACGTATTTTGTTTTGCTGGTATCCAGTTCTGGCTGAGTACTGATTTCAGAAGTGCTTTCATCATTGCTGAATCCGAGACCACTTCTATCTTCGGATTGCTTCTGCAATTCTTGCATATTTTCCAATGAAATGGACGACTTATTCCAAGCATTTACCAGAACAGACAGCTTCTGATTTTCAGATTTCATTGTCTGGTAATCTGCTTTTACTCTCTCATTCTCGGTATTCAACTTACTCATCTCCACTTTCAAATCATCGCAGCTATTCTCTTGCAAACAAGTGAATTTACTGACTTGATTTCTTAAGTTTAGATTTTCAATCTTAACTTCCTCGAATGATTGAGAAAGTCTTGAGTACTCCCCTACCATGTCATGTAATGCTTTGATTAAATCAGTTCGTGTAAATTCGTCAGAGTCGAAGTCGAATACCTCTTCAGATGTTGAGTTTGATTCAACATCTGTCATAAGACATTTAATCTCTTCTGCATCACTTTCACTAGAATTACTTTCTGAGTCAGATAACTCAGAGCTGTAATCCGCCCATTTAGATTTGCTTTCTTCAGCAATCATCGCTTTGCGGTCTTTTCTGAACTTTTTGTCATTCCTTTTGTACTCTTTCTTCTTCTGGTCATCTTTCTTGGGCTTTGGACAGTCAGCAATAAAGTGACCAATCTTTCCACAATTGAAGCACGCCATATCACCAGATGGTGAATCTTTCTTGAAGTTGTGATTAGGGTTTTGGTAGGCTCGATGATTCTTTCTCATGAATCTAGAGAACTTTTTCACAAATAAGGACATAACTTCATTGCTGATTTTTTCAGCAGTCTTTTCAGAAGTACTCTCAGTAATATTTGCATGTACTGCTTGTGAGATGATTGCAGTAGCAGCAGTAGAAGTAATAGCAGTAGTAGCAGCAAGAGCTTTGGTTGGCAAATTTGTTGAGGGCTCTTCTCCACCTCTTACTTCTAGTTCGAACTCATAGGCTTTTAAGTCAGCAAACAAGTCATGTAATTCCAACTTGTTTAGATCTTTAGAGACTCTCATTGCCATTGTTTTTACGTCCCATTCTCTGGGTAATGCTCTCATTACTTTGAGCGCTATTTCTCGATTGCCGTGCTCTTTGCCCAGAGCTGCTAGCTCATTGACTAGGCTACTAAAACGTTCATCAAACTCATTTAGAGTTTCACCAGCCTTCATCTTTAAATTCTCAAACTTCTGCATTGCTACAAACAGTTTATTTTCTTTTGTTTGCTCATTTCCTTCACATATCTGAATGAGTTTTTCCCAGATTTCTTTAGCAGTAGAACACATCTTGATTTTGCTGAATGTGTTCTTATCAAGAGTTTTGTAAAGAATGTCGTTCGCGACATTATCAAGATTGGCTTTCTTCTTATCTTCGCCAGTCCATTCGTTTCGTGGTTTTTCAACCATTTGAGGTGCACCCTCAGTAACAACAATAGATGTATTTGGCTTTAAGATCTTTAATGGTCCGTCTGTGATGACATACCATATATCATCATCATGCGCTGCAAGGTGAGCTTGCATACGGATCTTCCAATCATCAAAATATTCTTTCGAGAACATGGGAACTTTGCTGAAGTGTGCCATCTGTATGTATTTTTAGGGACAAGAATAACCTGCTCTAATACCAATTGTTGGGGATCGAAGAAGAGTTTAGGGGGGGGGGGGCTCTTCTCCAATTTCTTCTTTTCTTTCTTGGATAAAGAAAGTGCTAGAATCCTGTTAGAGATAGTAGTTGATCTTGTCGTGAATACTTCCAACAGATTACAATATTAAGTGCGGAAACAATCTGATGGAGTAAATGAAAATAGTAATATCAGTAGACAGCAATTGTTTATGGAAGTTCGAAGATAAAGTCTTCTACGTCTTCCCTTCTTCTGTTTCCAGAAGGTATCACTAAAAGATTTTGGATTTTACAGTACAACTCTTGTACACACCCACTTCAGCAGGACTTACCTTTTGCCTACTGAAACTCTTAGTTACTCAACACAGTGAAAATACGATACAACAAAGTTCTGAAAAGACTCTTTTCAGATTACAAACTCTTCTTGATAAAATATGGGTACTGTGAATAATTATGAAGAGTGTAAGAAATAGTAGCACATAATGATCTCAATAGATCAGATATCTGCTATGAAGCGTGTGCTACTTTTCTTTATGTTGAACTCGAAGAATATCAAATATTCGTGGTTTTCTTGTTTTGTGAAATACAATTGATTCTTGAGAAGGATTCAGCGCATTCTTCTATATGGGTTTGTTCTATATATATAGGTGACTGAGTTCAACGTCTATAATCAGAAAATGTCTTCTGACTTCTGATAGAATCAGCTTTATTACCGAAATAGGTTCCTGCAGAAAAGTTATAAAATAATCAGTCCTGTTTTATACTAAAATCGGTAAAGCGAATTAAATGACTTCGTACAGTAATTAATACTACAATTAATACTAGTATTAGGTGACCCTTAACGGTAACATTTAAGATTAGTTCCGTTAGAAAACATCTTCTTCTGTTTCTGATATTCTATCCGTTCTACTGCTTCTGTTTCTGACACAGTGCTTTTCATATTGTCTACTGTTCTTAACGAATGCTGCTGGTTTTTATTTTCATCGCCGCGATTAATTTAGGTTTATCAAAATACTTGTCTAAACGGAACCTAACTATTTTTGGTATTTTCAAGTGTATGAACAAGAATACTCCTTTACTTTTTCAACAGAAAAAATTATTTAAAAATTCTATAACATAATTAATCAAAAAATTATTTATTAATAGATTTCACATAATTTATTCATAAATTTTCTCTTACTCTCACCCTTTGATGCCATTGATATTTTATTACTCAAAATTTGAATCTCATGTTATCTTCCCATGTACGTCTCTTGAGTTAATTATTTTACTCATTATTAAATGTGGAATTTTATAATAAAAATATATATTAAAAGGAAAAAAATTATATATTTAACATGTGTGTTAAATAATTAATTTAAAAATAGTGAAAGTTGTCTTTTGAATGCAATTAATATTTTTTTAATTAATTTAAAAATAGTGAAAGTTGTCTTTTGAATGCAATTAATATTTTTTTAGAGTTTGATAAAAGGATGAAAAAAGTCTGTGTGAGACGATCTCACGGGTCGTATTTTGTGAGACATATCTTTTATTTGAGTCATCCATGAAAAAATATTACTTTTATACTAAGATTATTACTTTTTTTGTGTGAATATCGGTAGAGTTAAATCGTGTCACAAATAAAGATTCGTAAGACCGGCCCACAAAATATCTATTCTAAAAATATATCGACATTTTCCTGTTGTGCTACAGTATTATTCTTGTAATTGACTACTATATGTTTTTTGGATCTTTTAATTTAGTTGTGGGTGTGGGTCCATAACTTTAGTAGAGGATCTATTCAGAAGAATGAAGTTTCAGTAAATAATACAAAATTTAGGGCAAAAAAATTAATAATTATTATATTTTTTATTTTATTTTAGTTTATTGAGTGAATGATATAACATATTTATTTTTGGTGCAGGAAAATACATCTAACGGTTTAATTTTGTGCGACTAATCTCTTATCCGACACCACTAATAAAAAAATATTATTTTTTATATTAAAAATATTATTTTTCGTTTTAGATATAAATCGACGTATCAGATAAAAATCGTTAAGATTGTTGCAGACAAACTTAGTCCACGATATATATCTACACATCCATTGAATTTTGATGCTATCTAAAATTGGAGAGACACCCAAAGATAGTGATTGATTGGAACTTTGTGTTTGTAGTTTACGCAAATCATCCTCCTCATTTTTAATTTCTCCTACCTATGAATCCACTTGTTGCCCCACTCGAATTCATTATTTTTAATTATAATTTAATAATCATTTAATTATACAAAATTTTTCAGAATTGATATATTATTAGGATTGTATTTGAATGTATGAATTTTAAATATATATTTTGGAAAAATAATACCATAAAATACAAATATATATATATATTGTAAATTTATATAACATTTTAAGTTAATTAGGATGAATTTCAAGTTCACTCAATAATCGAAGAATTTGGAATCCATTCTGATTTATGTAACTATTGTGAAAATATATAAAGCATGGATTTAAGATTTCTATCTATTGTTTCATTGTTAGTAGTAAAACGATAATCGAAATACATGTATTTCAAATCTATGTCCTCAGATGCACCCTAAAGGATGAACTATTTGTTGTATATGAATCTCAAATATGAAATATAGTCTGAACATACTATACTGATGTCAAATGAGTTATTTTATTCCAACTCTAAGAAGAAATATAGGTGAAATTTACTTGCAAGAATTTGTTAATATGTATAATATTTATTATCAATTCCTAAAGTTGATATATATATATAATATTATAGGCTGAAAACGTGCATTTTAATTTATGTAAATATAGGGAGATAAATAAAATCCAAGGCCAAAGTCAACTTCTGGATACTTTCTTATTAAGCTAAAATTCAAAATTTAGGGGTAAATTATATCAAATTAGTTTCATCTTGCCCAGAAAATTTTATTGAATTTGTTTCCACGTTGAAATTGTTGATTATCTACTGTTCATTTGGCTATCCCGTTTAAACCACTTGTCCACCATATCTATTATATTTCATTTAACATAAAAAATTTTGTGAGACGGTCTCATGAGGTAATTTTTTTATACTAATATTCTATTTAGGTCATTCATGAAAAAATGCTATTTTTTATGTCAAAATAATTGATTGTTATTGTAAATACAGATAAAATTGACCTGATTCATAGATTTTACGCGTAAGACCGACCTACTCTTCATTTGATAACACTTTGACAAGGAGAACTAGTCCTAATTCATTAACACACAGTTTCAGACATTTCAATTGAACGTTTGTTTGTTCTCTCAATTGCCTATATTTCAATAACGAGTCACCAATATGTCCTATATAGGTCGACTGAGTGTTTCGAGATATTTCTTGACTTTTCCTAATTATGTTTCATAAGATATTCGCCCATCTCGACATATGATTACTGACTGTATCTGATATCATGTCAACAATATTCAGTATTATATCAGTTTTTTACTGAAACAATGAATAAATTATAAAAGTTTAAAACTACAAAATATTCGAACTATCGGCTAAAAATCAAAAGTAAATTAGGTTTATACAAAATTTGTAAATAAATTTGACACAATACAAATCAAATAGACGGTTGATGACACGAAATGAAGTTTAAATGTATAACTTTAAACGGAAATTCATTTTTCCAAAAATAAGGGTAAATTCGTAATTTCACCGGCATAATTGGAAAGAATCGACTTGTTATATTCCCCGTAGCAGCTCTTCTCCCATATTTCTCCTCTTTTTTTCTTGTGCGTACTTCACTGTAAATTTCACTCTTGATTCTGCGTAGTAATGGGTTCGAGCCCTCGTTACTCTTACTCTTCACACATCGTCATTGTCCTCAACACCACTTTCTTTCGGCATAAGTCTTAATTTTTTTTGGGAGTCCGTGCTTCTTTTCTCCGAGCATGAAATTCAGTGTTCTTTAAATTTTACAGCTAAAAAGTCCCGTCTTTTAACAAGAAAGATATGGAGAGTGGTGGGGTTTATGATGATTCCCGTGTGGCTAATGTTTTGCTAAGGAATGAAATGATCCCTTGCACTTCTGATGTTCTTGATTCTCTCTGGGTTCCGAATTCTTCCCACCCTTTTCATGGTAATTTGATTTTTAGGGGAAAAAAGGAAAAGATAAACTGGGATTTTTTTGTCCGTTTTTCATGGGGTTTTCTTGGTTTCTCGCTTTCATCTTTTTCATGTTCTGTGATTTGCTCGCGTTTGCCACTATCAGCTAGTTGAATTACTTACTTGGATTCAATGATTGTCTGAAATGGTGTGAAATGTTTGTATGTTAGTTCTGATTTCTTTATTTCATGATTTATATGTGGGATTTTTTATTTTATTTTATTTTGGGTACTCTATTCGTGAATCTTGTTTTCTTGCTGTCGAGTGCCACAAATTTCAAAATCTTGGATGCTTTTTGTGGTGTTCACTGCAGAAAAAAAGGTGACTTTTTGAAAACCAGTCAGTCTCTTGCTTTATCTGATGCCTTTAATCCTTTGATTTTCTTGTGTTGCTGTTGTGTTAAAGTAGCTTTTGATTGAAAAATTTCTCCACAACGCTGCGTATGTGGAACCCAGCGAAGAATGTAAATTCGACACCCTAAATTCCAAGTAAAATCATGGTGATAAGATTTCGGCTTTGCTTGTTTTAGGATCTACTTCAATGATGAACTTCGAAGATATTAGAGCTGAAAACGTTATTATCGAGGATGGAAGCCAAGATTTCGATGAATGCTTCCGCCAACCGGAGAAAAAGAGGCGGCTTTCGCCTGAACAAGTCCGGCTTCTTGAGCAAAGTTTCGAGGTTGAAAACAAGCTTGAACCTGAGAGGAAGGTTCAGCTAGCTAAAGATCTTGGTCTGCTGCCAAGACAAGTCGCTATATGGTACCAAAATCGACGAGCCCGGTGCAAAACCAAGCATCTCGAGAAAGAATTCGACATTTTGAAAGCAAGCTACGACAGATTGAAGGCAGATTGTCACACCCTTTACCAAGAAAACGAGAAATTAAGAAACGAGGTATCAGAAAGATATTGAATGATTCCTTCCACGTTCTTGATTCATCCAGGCATTTTGGCTCGAGTTCTAGCTTGAGTTATCAATATCTTTCAATTTATTATCATCGTATTATTCATCCTTTATTTACTCATCCAACGAACTTAGGCGGTGACTTAATTGTTGCGACTTTGGGAATTTTGTTTCTACCAGCATAACAACTACTTTTGCATCAATGGTTCCTCACAAGATTACTTTTTCACCACAGGTTCATTTGCTAAGTGAGAAGTCTCGGAAGAAGCCCAAGACAGAACCATATAATCCCATTGTTCTATCAAAGGTCGAACAAGAGAATCCGACTGTCACTCCAAATGCTGCTGCACCATACGTAACCCCAGATGCCGCGAGCTCCGCGAAGAGCGACGTTTTCGATTCTGACAGCCCCGATGGAAATCATTCGGCGATGTTGGAGCCAGCCGGTTCTTCGCACGTCTTTTGCGAGACGGAGCATTCCGATTTCTCTCAAGACGAAGATGACAGCCTGGGCAGAGGGATCCTGTCATGCTTCCCAAAACTTGAAACTGAATGGTGTGATGATTTGCAGCCAAATTCTTGCAATTTGGGGTTCCCTGTGCAAGATCAAGGGACTTGGTTCTGGTCTTATTGAGCTCAAATTTGTTACAAAATTTGAATGGGATTTAGGCCAAATATGTTAAGTGTGTGCTGTGGAAGTTTTTGTAGAATCGATAATAATTAATAATAATAATAAAATAATAATAATAATAAATATTTTAGGGTCCTCTCCAAGACCATATTGGGCATTTGGAGCCTATACTATAGATCTTGTGTTCTACCTACTTTTCATGGAAGAAATCATTGTCTTCCATCGTAGAAAATGATGCATTTAAAAAAAAAAAAAAAGAATTGCATTAAGTTCACGATCATACATTTTGGTGGATTACGGTTTTTGAGTAATTTTCATGGAAAATTATGGACTTATAATTTATGAAGGTGTTTACCTTCCATCAAATTACTTCCCCATTTACTGAATTGGTTTGACATCTCTTTCACCGTAGTATCATTCGAACTAACATTATCGACTGTGATAGTGAAGACCTTATCCAAACCCCAGTCAAGCAAACATTTAGTGATAACAATTACCATATCATCAACTTTATGACTAGATATTGGAGAAAAGTTTAATATTTTTTTTTACAAATTCGAGTTTTTGTCAATAAAATGAGCAGTAAGACATATAATTAATTTTTTGTATTGAAGTCCATGTGTATGTTGTGAGGCAAACTCTTAGACGTGGCTCATTGCAAAAAAGCTTAAAATTTTTCTTTTCTTCCAAAAAAAATTCAAAGCAATCTCTTGTAATATTCCTACGAGATGGAATTCTAAATAATGGTTGTATCACATTTATAAAATGTCTAAATCCTTCCATTTCCACAAAACTAAAAGGTAATTATATTCATCGACAAGTATCATCTTGGCCAAAGCTTTCCTGCAACCTTCTTGATCAAATCTCCAAGCATTGATTGTTATTTGATCTTTTGAAATATTTTGAAAGGCTATTTTTGCTTGTTTAGTTTCCACATTACATGTTTTTTTTTTTTTTTACATTTTTTCAAATGAGCACCCAAGGATGAAGTACCATTTAAACTTGAATCGGCAGCATAACTTGAACCACAATAACTACATTTTGCTTTGGGTGTCCAATTAGAATCCTCATATTTCTCAAAATGTTCCCAAACAAGAGATCTAGGTCTTACAGATTTCCGCTTTTCCCCAACATCAACCGAATCTGCAGATGACGAATTAGGTGCGTTATCATTGGAACTTTTTTTTTTTAATGAAAAATTCATTAAAATATGTAAAAAGTTAATAATACAGATACGCTCGGCATCCCCAAGAGATACAAATATCAGTAATCAAAGAATAGATGATTATTAGATTCTGGCTCTTGTTGGCAAAGAATGCAAGTCCTTTCGTCAAGGAACCCCATTCTATCGCGCGTCATTAGTGTAGAACCCGTAAGTCAGTAGACGTATAAGCCGTGCATAATTCTAGATTTTTAAATTTAATTGACTTCATTGCATGATTATTTTAAATGCAATTGTCTGAAGTTAATTATTTTATTATTTCAGTTCAGTAGTTTGATTTTTAGCATTTCAGTTATTTCAGTGAGGCCGGACCGGAGTCGGAGTTTTGAGATAGAATTTAAGATTTCGAGAAATATTTCCAGAAGTTAATTTAGCCAGCAACCAAGTTCATTTAAGTTAGAAAGGGAGGTTTGAGGATTTAATTTAATTATTTGAGGTGATTAAGAAATGAACTCATTTAAGTTATTAAATTAAGGGGTTAGCTCACTAAAATTATTTAAAGGATTAGTAAGGCTTTCAAGGATTATTAGTTGACTAGATAATCAACATTTCTCTTTATTTTATCATGCATTTTTCGGCCCCCATAGTTGCTAGACAATTTAATTGCCAACTCATCAACCTTTTGACCATTTCTTTGCATGTAAGTTGTAGGATAATTCTAGGATTTTTGAGAGCACAATTTAATTAAATTAATGGACATATCCTAGACTAGAAAATAAGCAAAATTTCGGCCACTACCTCCTAGAAGCATCCACCAACTCATTTGATATCAATTCAAAATTTAAAATTCAAAGGAGAGTGGACTTAGTCTTGATTCATTCCTTATATCTTGCACCCTTTCTCCTCACCTTCCTAACCATTTTTCCCCCTCTCTTTTCTTTCGAAATCTGAGTGAAATTTTAAGCTGAGAACCGTGGGAATCCAGTAGGAAAATAAGGGAGAGAAATCGAGAGCAAGAAAGGTAGACAAGAAGCGCTCCACCTCCTCCGTGCCGCGTCGTCGTTGTTTCGTTCGTTTTCTTTCGAAACGAAACCAGGCATGTCTAGATTTCTTTCAAACCTCAATCAAGTCATATTATCATTTATTTTTCAGTACATGATCATGTTTATTCAAGTAAAAATCGAGATCCATGTCAAAACATTTTGAAACCACACATGCAGAATTTTCGATTTCCTTGGCAAGCTTCACGGTTTCGTTTGGTTTGTGAGTTTCAGGTATTGGATCGACTCCAGGCTCCCAAGGCGGCTTATATACATGTAGTAGGATGCATTAAGACCATGTTGGTCCATTCAAACCAGCCCCATGCTTGCTGGAAATTCAGAATGACAGCAAGTCCCCATAGGTGCAGAAATGTTGTTCGAAAAATTCAGTTTCTTGTCATGGAGGAAGGATCTGATCTTGGCTGCCCCAAGGGCCTATAGCCATGGTTGGATCACTTCCCTAGCAAGTCTAAGACGTGACTAAGTTGCCCTTTTGGTGGCTTGGTCCATGGTTCATCGGTTTTTAATAAAAACATTACAACAGCCCCTATACCCCTTCGGCTACTTCGGTTGGACAGCTTTTGGTTCGTTTCTTTTGGTTGCTTGGTATGGATCTTGGTTGGCCTATGGCCCTTAGCCACGGTTCATATCATGCTCCTAGATGTCTAGATCGTGCCATGGTCAATCAAATGGCCATTGGAATGACGCAAGACATCGATCTAAGCAAAACACTACACACGCATGCACGTTGCTCTCGGTTGGACCCTTCGGTTGAGTTATGGTGTGATGCGGATTGTGGCTGGCCTAGGGCCCTTAGCCATGGTTCAAATCATTCCTTGGGATGTTGGTAAGAGTCTCTTGTCGGTGGTTCACGCCCCTAATGGCCTTTAGTCTCGAAACCAACGCAAGTCTTGTAGTTGCGCAGCTGCTGGAAATTACAGCAAGTTGCTGTGTCGGTTCAGAGGCTCGTTCGAGTTCTTGGTTGGCTTTTAGCCCATGGCCTTGGACTGGACAGTGCCTCATTGAGTTAGGAAGGTCATGTTTTTGACCGTTTGTCATTTGGATCATTTTTGAGGTCGTACGAGAATTTACGGTGCAATGTGCCAAATTGACTCTCGAAAGAGCGTTTCGTGTTTTGGCCTCCATTTCACCTAGATTTCGACCCTATCATTTTAGGAACATTATTTTATGATTTTTCAGCGTATTTTAATCATGACTATACGTCGGTTCAGTGTCGGTTCAAGTTGGCTCGGAGTCATGATTAAATGCGAAGTCATTAGGCGTCATAGTCGCATCTTTTGAACGTAAATTGCATAGTTGGTCAAGTTTAAGCTATTGCATAATTTTCATGGCACAGTTAGGTTGCAGCGAGCCTGGGAACGATCCAATCCAATCCAGTTGGTAAAATTACAGGAATTTTCATTATGCCAGTTAATTATTTTACGTGCATTAAATAGAAAATGATTATTTGTGAGATTTATGCGATATGGCTTGTGGTTCATTCACTATGTGGGAGTGTTATTTTATACGGTCGTCAGTGACCGATCAGTTCAGTATGGTACCACCCGGTCGCCAGTGACCGGCCAGCTCAGTTCAGTTTCAGCCTCCCCGGTAGCCAGTTACCGATCAGTTCAGCTTAGTGCAGTGGCCACAGGCGTAAAACATAATCTCAACAGAAAATTTTACCAGATATTTCAGTACAGGCTCCAAGGAGCAAATATTTTTACAGTAATTTCCAGTTCAGTTATGCACGTATTATAATTGCTTAGTACAGATTATTTTCAGTATGCCTCAGGACAGGATATGTTAACTCATGCATATTTTTAAATTCAGATTTTTACTCGTTACCTGCGATATATGCATGCTGAGTCTTTAGGCTCACTAGACTTGATTGTTGTAGGTACTGATGAGGCCAGGGCCGAGGGTGGGGACCAGTGAGCCAGCTTAGGTCGGCAGTAGTGGCACCCGAGGACCTCAGAGCAGCAGTTGTTATTTTTTTCCGCAAACAATTTTATCAGTCGTTGGATATTTTTAAATCGTTGTTGTTGGCAAAACTTTAATTTTCTTCCGCTGCAATATTTTGAAATATTGAACTTGATTCACCAGTGATTTTATGAATGAGGCCATTTAAGTTCTTTTAAAAAGAAAATTTTTAATTTTCCGCAAATTTTCAAGAAAGGAGTTTTAGGCGCTTCACAATTAGCTTCCGATGAGCAAGTAACCATAACACAATGCGGTGTTTAGGGAGACGAGCAGGGGGTTGATGGAGTCAAAGAAGATATAACACGGTCTAACTATCTAATATCATGCATGGTCATTGGTCAGTGGGTGTCCACACAATTATCATCCATTTCTCTTATAAAAAAATAAATAAATTATCATCTCATCTCTAAAATTTAAAATAAAAATAATATTATAAACTTATGGACAAGAAAAAGTGTGCCCTGGACTCAATTTTATGAGTCCAATTATGTTGCATTAATTGGAAAATTCGAGGTAAGTCAATCTACAACAACTTTATTAAAACAATTCCAATGCACTTTCTAAAGCACCCTGTTGGTAATACCCCTTCATCAAGCTAGTGGCAACAACCAAATTCAGGGGATACCCACTTCTGATCATACCATCCTTCAACTTCAAGGCCTCTATCATGTTTCTTTGCTTTACACATCTACAAATCACGTTCGTAAATATACCCACGGAAGGAACCCAACCCTTTCCCCCCATCTCATTTAACAACTTATCCCTGTTCTTGTTCCGATTTTAGCTCCCTCAGAGAAAGTCAACAAAGGCTTAATTATGATACCACATTATTATCAAGACAAAAACTTGTGTTAGACGGTCTCACGAGTCGTATTTTGTGAGATAGATCTCTTATTTGAGTCATTCATGAAAAAATATTATTTTTTTATTGTGAATATCGGTAGGGTTGATCCGTCTTACAGATAAAGATTCGTAAGATCATCTCACAAGAGACCTACTCTATTATCAAATGTTCCATCCTTCACACACACACAGACACACACATATATATATTACATCTGAATTTCAATTATCCAAATCTAGCAACCATTTCACACGTTGTTTTCACATGTTTACATAATTTAATTATTTGAAAAAAGAAATATTTTTAGAAAAACTGTAATAGAGAAAACAATGTGAATTTTGAGAAAACTGAGAGAAATTAGATAAAAAAAATAAAAAAAGATAAAAAGAAGTAAAAAAATTACGAATAAACTTATACTAACATAATTACATGATAAATTATGTAGAATTAAAATTTGAATTAAAATCATGATAAATTAAGTAGAATTAAAATTTGAATTAAAATTTTCTTCCTTATTAACAAGTTATTAATACGAAGTGCTAAATATATTATATAATAGTAAAAAATATGTGATTACTATAATATTTAGTAGTATTATTTAAACCATGCTTCTTTGATGGCTTCTAGACATGACAAAATAATATAATTTAATATATGAAGGGATGAGATTACTTGCCAAATTAATTTTTTATTCATGGCGGTACTTAAACTTTGTGTCAATATTCAAATACTTTTTGGCTCGATTAGATGATCACGACTTCTCTCCGGCGTAAACTATTTCATCCATCTTAATTATATAATACAAATTTTTTTTAAAAATCATTAAATTAAACAAACAAATTTTCTATTTTTCTTATTTATTTACAAAAAATCATATGAAAGATTCTCACATATTGATTTTGTAAAACAAATATTCTATCAGACGTAGCTCATAAAAAAATATTATTTTTTATGTTAAAAATATTACTTTTTAGTCCAAATATAAATCGGGTCGACACGTCTTATATGATTGTTCATTTGATTAATCATATTTTGCATATAAGTTTTATTTAGATATTTCACTTATAATTTGCCGCCTTTGGAGTTTTATCATCTGATAAAATTGTCGGCTTTTATATTATATTTTAAAATAAATACTAAAGTCAAAATCAATGGTATGCTTTTATTGATATTTTTTAATTTTCAAAACAATCATTTTCTCACATGAAAATCTTGCCAACTAAGTAGATCTTTAGTTGTTATTAATTAATGTATAATGAAATTAATTATATCTCTAGTACATCAGCTTAGAATCAAACCTTGAAGGAAATAATTAGCTTACTTTGTAGGGCAACTTGACAATCAATTCCTATCTCCATTCTTAACTCTTTACTCTTTACTCTTTATACCCTCAAATTTTTGTTTTAACTCCCAAATTTTTAAAATTTTTCAAAAATATCTTTATGGTACGTGACATTGTTATACCATCGAGTCTATTCTTAAATTTTTCAAAAATATCCTTATGGTACGTGGCATTGTATAGATCTTTGAAAATCACTAGCTGCTTTCTTATCGTCTTAATCCGTCTTTTGGAAACCTTAAAATATGAAGAGTACATTTTCTTTGGTTCCAAACTTCATTTTAATTCTTGTGTGACTTTCTTATTCCCATTTACTATGTATTTATAGGTATATTTGAGTCCAAGTTTTTTGTTAGTGGACAAATTACATGCCTACTTACTTTTGTCAGAGAATCTTTATCTTTTGTTATCCCCAAAGAAAATTGATTGTGGTCACATATCCACTTATTTTTGTTGGAGAATCTTAAACTTCAGGTGTCCCCGAGGAAAACGTGACTGTGGTCCCTCACCACTTAGTCTTGTATCTGCAAGATGCTTCTTGTCTCACCAAGATCTGAAGCCCTTGCCAAACTCTGGCTCCTTTTGATTTGAGCACTCTGGGCAGATCTGTTCTGACCATCTTTGTCACACCCTTATTCTATACTTGACATGATTACCATAATCAAAATAGGATTTGACTGATATATCTGTATTAATGAAGCAATTCCAAACAAGGGGCATCAATTTAACGGTTTATAAAAATTTTGACATGATGTCCCTACATTTTGTTTAAATCAAAAACTCAAGCAATACCATATATACAACAACATAAACTATATTTTCATACACAACCATGCACCATATTGTTATACAAATACATATTCTCATATACATGCATATTTTGTATCATTATAAACATCGTAACACTTGTTCAAACCCTGACATATTTTAGTACAATACATATGCGGAAGCTATACAATAATAAGTCCCGGTTCTTGTCGAGGTAAGGCATGTCACAAGCATCCATTGGCGAACGAGCATCCTACGTCTCTTCACTACCTAATCCTGTAATACATGAGCTACGTGAGTTTATAAAACTCAATAAGTTGGCACTTGTACGTTTCAATATGCGTCAAAGGAACATACATATCAAGTCGTGACAACAATGAATCTTTAAACCATGTCATATCATAGCATATATTCATGTTCATTTTTGTACTTGAGCCTCATTAGTTGACTTGTACTACCGTGCTTGATTTATTATATAGCTACTACTGTGTTGGACGTCAGGGAGCAACCTTTGGAAATCCCATGCCCCATGAACATATATTGGCCAATAGTTTTGGTGGACTTAAAACCACCCATGATGTCAACAAGCTCTATATCATGTATAAATCAGTCTTTTTCCTTTCATGTTCATGTTCATGTTCATAACATCATCAATATTCATGAGTTTCTTACATATTTAATACATAACAATGGAATATGGTGCTATGTTTTCATCAATAAGATACTAACAATGTATATATAGCAATAATCAATGTGAAGTATTTGAAATCATAATATTACTCATATATTACTTCAACAACATGCCAACTTACAGTCAAAGCATAAGAACACTGGTTTGAGACGATGTTTATCAGTCCTATGCTGTCAATAAATAAATAGTTCAGTCACTATGTCTCTAGTAGGTGAAAGCTACTCCTTTACATGTAGAACAACTAAAAGAGAAGAAAATTTACACCCTTATAAGGTTCTTGTGATGGAGAACTAACTTTTAACTTCAAACTAATGAAAGGAAATGAAGAAGGGAGCTTTTGGAAGAAGTTTCCTTGGTTTGTCTCGAGTCTTGTTGAGAAAGGAATGAAGGAATGGTGAAAATGGCACAAGGAAGTCGAAACTTATCTTTTTGTATGAAAGGCGGCGCTCGGGCGGTCATTTTCTACCGCTCGAGCACGGAACATTCTGTCCAAAACCAAAAATCCATAACCAGTGGCACTCGGGCGGTCATTTCTTACTGCTCGGGCGCCGCTTTGCGCATAGCCACATCAAATATCGCTCCAGAAATGTTTCTTCCCTTCGTAATTTGAAAAAGTGGTACACATGAAAGTTGTAGCCCTATATCTTGGCTTGAATCTCCAACTGGTTTCATGTCATCTGGATGTCTGAGTAAAAAATTATGCTTATTCTCCCAACATGTTTCAGTAAAGGAATGGCGATACACACGACACACTTCGAGGCACTTTTGGCTTGTCTTCCACAATGATTTGGACAAAACCCAAAACCTGAAAGTTGTAGCATTATATCTTAGCTTTCTAATGGTAGTGACCTCACACAATTTGGATCAATATTCAAATCATTATGCTAAAACCCGTAAAAACTGCCATATTTTCATCTCATTTCCTATCAACTTCATTACACTATTTCTACCTACACATCTTGCTATCACTATTAAGACATATATTCATTCTCAATACACCATGAACAATATAAAAATCATGTTCAATCTCAATATTGATACCTCAATCATCACGTGAAATCTAATGAGCTAAATAACTACATAATAAACGACATAAACGCATTATTATCATTTGTACGAGTAACCGGGCATTACAATCTTCCCACATGAGCTATGTTGCAGAATATTCGACTAGTTTCTTTACCCTCCGGCAGATTGCTATTCCACAAAAAATTTCTTTTCTTTTCAAATAAATCTTTTGCAAAACTTGTTATTTTTCCTGTCATAGTATTTAACGGGAATGATCCGTTTACCGAATTATGATAAAACTTAAACCGAAACTTGACTTTGTCAATCTCGGTTAGACAGACCTATAGACCCCATGCTCTTCTGGTGGAATTGTCATCTTCAGTTATTGAAGCAACAAGATGTGTTTCTTCTGTCGGAGGATCCTTGATAAATTTTTGGACATTTATATCTGGCCTCCTTAACTTGAAAAAATGAAATGTTTCGTGAGAGCCTTTTCCTGCTGGTTCTGGTGCTGCACTGAAAAGATATAGCTCCAGAAAGTCTCATCTGGACAAATAGTCATTATTTGCCCATGTTTCATGAACCGCTTCCTGAATCCATTTGGGTAGTCCTGAAATTTCTGAGAAGTTGGGTGATGTAGTATAAACCGAGGCAAGAGCCCCGAATTTATATTAGACTTTTACTTCATTTGGATATGAATTTGGTTTCATCCATACCCTATGATATTTTCCTGAAACATCAACCCTGATTTTGGCGGGTTAATGCCTAATCTTGTTTTTAATTTCTCCCAAATTTGTTGAGAAATCTGAAATGGAGAAATTGTAGTTTCATTAAGATCAACCTTAGATTTACCCTTGTCTGTATTAGGTCTAAGATTGATCTTTCTCTCTTCAACCCCCGAGGTGAAGGGTTGATTTAAAGACTCGAGATATGAATATGGAGTTTCAATTTTTGTTTCTGCTGACTCATCTAGAGATGATCTCGACTTAACACTTTTGCTAGGGGCATTTGAATCCCATACTCCAGATATAGAGTCATGTATTCGAAAACTCTTTATTTGGGAAACCAGTCTTTGCATTACAGACCATAACTGAGTATAAGCCTGTAAACATCCTGTAATTCGATCAGAGAAATTCTTTTATCAGCTTGTTGTAGCCTACCCGCAACTTCTGTATTTAGGGCAAGCTTATTAAACTTGTTTTTAAGCATTTCAAAGTGTTTCCTCGAATGCCTCTGGATTTTTATGATGACATCGATATCACCGCTATCCATCTCTTGTTAAAAAAATCTGCAAGAATATTTGCATAAGATTTATTATCACAATATCAAAAATATAATTTTGACATGGAGCTTGCCATCTTAGTAAACTAGCATTCTCAAGTTTAGATTTTATTCTATTTCTTAAGAAAGCTCTTACTTGTGTATTATCAACTTTCAAAGTAATTTATTTGCTAGTAAAAATAATGGCCATTTTTCAAAAGCTCTTTTCGCTGCATAAAATTATTTTTCGTTGATATGCCATCTTATGGCTCCTACATATGAGAAAAGTCCACTGCAATATCTGTATGGCTGTTCTCCTTCCGGTGTGAGCTTAGTTAATACTGCCGTCCACCAATGATTATTGACATCTGTATATAATATCATATAATCTTCATCTTGAAGAATAGCCATTTTGGGAAGATTTTTACAAATCTACTTGAGTTGACTAAGTCCATGTGTGTATTTTTCCGTCCATATAAATTTTGCATTTTTTCAGTAATGGACTGAATATTTTCCCATGTTTTGCTAGGTTTTTAATAAACATCCCAAAAAAATTAACAACTCCTAGAAAACTTTGAAATTGTTTTTTCCTTTTAGCACGTTTGGAAAATTTTTCACTTTTTCTATTATATGACCTGCAAAATTATTCCAGATTCATCAATTTCTATTTCGAGGAATTCAATCTTTCTTCTGGCAATGGCCGCTTTCTTTTCAGATAAAACCAGTCCTTTTTTTTTTGCAAACTTTAGAGAAAATCTCTAAATGCTTGATATGTTCTTCCATATTTTTAAACGCAATTAAAAAATCATCAATATATACAAACATAAATTTGAAATAATCTTTAAATAAATTATCCATTTTTTTAAAAATATATGGGGTGAATTAGTCAATCTCATTGATAATATTTCTCAAATATAGTGTCCTTGTGATATGGAGAAAGCTGTGAATTTCTCGCTTTTTTTCCTGCATCTGAATCTGATAAAATTCAGACTTACAATCAAATTTAGAGAATATCTTTGCATTTCTTATGCAACTAATTAGGTGTTCTGTACTAGGTAAAAAAAACCCGCCTCCAGAATCTTATTAATTTCTTGGTAATTAATAACTAGTCCGAGTTTGTTTTTTTTTTTATCTCATCGTGGTTTCTTACAAGAAATCTTGGACTGGTGTATGGTGAAATTCTCGCTTTGATCAAACCAAGGTCCAGATGTTTCTTAATTATAATCTATGTTGGAAACTGAATTTCGGTTGTTTGACAAAAGTGCTTAAATCGATTGGATTAACTGATCAAAAAGTTCGAGAGTAACGAAACACATATTCAAATCTGAACCTACGCAGTCAACTGAGTGATCAGTTGAAAACTGATCAGTTGCTATATTCAGTTGTGAGCTTACCAGCCATTGCTTCAGCTGATTCTTCAGCTGAAGACGTCATCAGTTAACGAAAAGGATGTTCAACCGACAATAGTACAAAAGAAGACCACAACAGATAGTGGGATTGCCGCAATCAGTAGCAGTGTACGAATGTCAGTAAAATGTTGACATGGCAAACCAATGGGCAAAAAGATTCAAATATTAAATGTTATCGTTGAAGAAAAGCCTATATATAGCAGAGAGGAGCAGCTGAGAAAAATAGACATTGCATCAAAATTCTGAACATTCTAAACTCGTCTATTTTCTGAAAAATATATTGTTACTCTGCTGAAAGAAAAGCTCACGCTTATCGCATATATTTGAAGCAATCAAGGCTACACTTTCGAGCTTTCAAGCACATTGTTATCATTGTAAAACTTGATCTTGTAAGAGATCAGTTGTGCTAAATTCAGTTGTATACTGTGAAGCAGTTTGTAAACTAAGAGTTTCAGTTTTGGCAGTGTTAAGTCCAAACTGAAGTGGGTCTGTACAAACCTTTGTATCGATCAAAGGTTTTTAGTGAATATCCTATCCCTGTGATAGAAGGGGTGACGTAGGAGTGTTTGAAATCTCCGAACATCCATAAAATCTCGTGTTCTTATCTCAGTTTTTATTCTATCTATTAGTCAGTTTTATTCCGCACTTTATTGTTAATTGTTTGATATTGAATGACAAGATTCCGAGTATCAGTTTATCACTAAACTGAACTCAACTTTCGAAAAACTTACATAAGTGGTGAGTGTTTATTCAACCCCCCCTCTAAACACTCTTTTAACCTACTATTAGATCCTATCAAGTGGTATAAGAGCTAGTTAAATCTTGTCCCAGAATATTCTCATCCACAACACTGATAACCATGTCTTCTTTCAAAAAAATCCCAATGTTTTCCAGAGAAGATTTTGATGACTGAAAAATTAGAATGCAAGCTCATCTAGCTGCATAGGACGATGATATGTGGTACGTCATTACTGATGGACCCATGAAGATTTTAAAAGACAACACAACTGTAGCCATAACTGATGGGGCACCACATCGTATAGAGAAGCCCAGAGAAGAATGGACAGGTGAAGGTAAGAAGAAAGCCAATCTAGACAATGTGGCGAAGGATATCTTATACAAAACGCTGGATAAAGTCACTTTCAGCAAAATCAAAATGTGCAAAACCGCTAAGAAAATTTGGGAAAAACTGATCCATCTTTGTGAAGGAAATGAGCAAACCAAAGAAAACAAGCTATCAGTTGCTGTTCAGAAATTCGACAACATCAAAATGAAGGTTGGTGAGTCCATGCTTGAATATGATGAAAGAGTTAGTGGCATTATCAATGAGTTGAATGCACTTGAAAAAGTGTATTCCAATAAAGAAGTAGCACAGAAAGTTGTCAAGGGTCTTCCCAAAGAATGGGATGTCAAGACTATGGTGATGAGAGAGTCAAAGGATCTAAACAAGGTCGAGTTTCATGACTTTTTTGCTGATCTGAAGGCCTATGAGTTTGAACTACAAACCAGAGAAGGGGAACCTTCTACACTAGCGGCCACAATTGCTTTAACTGTTGTTAGACTGGAATCAACTAGTTCAGTTGACAAGTCTGCTGATCAGCTAAGCAATGACTCGATGTCATTGTTTGTCAGAAATTTTGGAAAATTTATGAGAAGAAATCAAGGAAACCTCCAGAGACAATGTCAGAAAAGCTACTCCAAAGAAGAACCTTATACTTGCTACAACTGTGGCAAAATTGGTCACTTCATTGCTGACTGTCCCAAACCAAAGAAGGACAGTCGAGGCTCAGTTGAAAGAGGGAAGAAGCCCTATGAACATAAAAAAAGAACCAAGGATGACAAGAAGTCATTCAAAAATAAACATGAGGTGCTTCTAGCTGAGGAGAGCAAATCTAAATGGGCAGAAACTGACAGTGAGGAGTAAGAGCCTGAAACCTCGTACAGCTCAAGTGATGATGAAGAAGAAATTAAATGCTTAATGGGAGATGACGGTGAACTGGAGTCAGCAAGTGAACATGTATTTACTTCAACTCTACTTATTTCACCCGTGAGGAACTCATTACAACATTGCATGACATGGTAAATGAGTATCACAAACTTGCTCGATCATTCGAGAAGGTCAGAGCTGAACAAAATGATCCTCATGATAACAAAACTGAAACTGATGAGTCAGTTGAAGTGTTAAATCTAAAAAGAGAGATTACAAAGCAAAACACTGAAATGATTGAGAACCAAGCTTTGATAAATCAGTTAAAAAACTGAAATTTCAAAACATACTGAACTAATTCAAGCTTGGAACAAGTCTTCAGTTATGTTGACTAATATGCAGAATTCACAAAAATCAGTTGATGATAAAACTGGTTTAGGATTCAATAGTCATATTGAAAATTTTGCAAGTGATACACAGCCAAGGTTGAATGAAAACAAAGAAAAGTACATTATCTTTGTAAAATCAACCATGGTAAACGAATTCTCAGAACCGAGTAAACCAACTGTTAAATAAACTGAAAGTAAGAACAAAGCCAAACGGTATGGAATTGGATACAGGCATGAGAGTTCAACTGATTCAAGAAACTGGTAATCTAAACGATTCAGTTACAAAAATCATTGCTCAAGGAATGACTATTACAATTACTACAATTGTAAGCCAGTTCAGAAATGGTATCAAAAGATAGTCAGTTGAAAAAGGGTATAAATCATACTGTCTCTTCATCACACCATACACTTAATACCCAAAAGACGAGAAAAATTACTTGGAACACAACAACTGGAAAGTCAGTTAGACTGATCCAAGTCTGGGTTCCCAAATGTCTAATTAGTCTAGGACCCAAATTAATATGGGTACCAAGGTTATATACTGTGTGTGATTGCAGGTGACATGAACAAACAAGGAATCTACCTGGTATCTAAACAGTGGATGTTCACGGCATATGACAGGAGATGCAAATTTGCTATCTCAACTTATCAAATACAATGGACCAAACATCAGTTTTGGAGAGAATTCCAGAGGTAAAATCGTGGGTAAGGGTAAGCTTATCCATGGTAACTTTACAATCAAAGATGTTTTACTAGTTGAGAATTTGAAGTATAATTTGATTAGCATCAGCCAGTTATGAGACAATAATTTCTCAGTTCAGTTCGACAAACACACTTGTTCAGTTAGAGACTCAACGAATGAAGTCACCCTAACTGGCAATCGTTGTGAAAATACTTATAAAGTCAGTTGGACTGATCAACCTCATGCACCAATTTGTTTCATTGCTTCCAAATATTCTAAAAACTGGTTGTGGCATAAGAGGTTGAACCACTTAAACTTTAAATCTATTGCCTATCTGAGTAACCATGATCTTGTAACTGGTTTACCAAAATATATTTCTCAAAGGATAAAACTTGTTCAGCATGTCAGTTTGGTAAGCAAGTAAGATCTTCATTCAAAAACAAAGGTTGTAAATCATCTTCCCGATGCTTAGAACTGTTGCATATGGATCTTTTTGGTACAATATCAATCATGAGTTTAGAGGGAATGAAATATACTTAGTAGTTGTGGATGACTTTTCAAGATTTACTTGAGTTATTTTTCTCGAATCCAAAGACCAAACTGCTGCACAACTGATTAAACTCTTTAAAAGATTATTAAATGAAAAATCAGTTGGAATTGATCGAATAAGGTCTGATCGAGGGACTGAATTCATCAATCAAAATCTTACAAAATTCTTTGAAAATGCTGGAATCAAGCATGAGCTCTCAGCAGCAAGAATCCCTCAGCAAAATGGTGTAGCTGGGAGAAGAAATCAGACCCTTAAAGAAGCTGCTAGAACAATGCTACTGATTCTGGTATTTCTCAAAGGTTTTGGGCAGAAGCAGTAAATACTGCATGTTATACTCAGAACAGATCAATAATTAATAAAAATAATGTGAAAACACCATATGAGATCTGGCATGGACGAAAAAGTGTGGTTTCCTACTTCAAAATATTCGGCTGCAGATGTTTTATTCACGATAATGGCAAAAATCAGTTTAAAGCTTTTGATGCTAAATCTGCAGAAGGAATATTTCTTGGATATTCATCAGTTAGTAAATCATATAGAGTTTTTAATAAAAATTTTTTAAATGTTGAATAATCAATACATGTTGTATTTGATGAATCTGTGCTAACTGATAAGCCAACTGATCCAGTTGAGCTAGTTGATCGATCTACAGATATCAGTTTGGAGGATGATAATGAAGAAGAGAATCATATCAATCGAAACATCCTTCAAACACCTGAACCAGAAGTACTGGATCAATCAGTTGAACATAAAGTTATCCCTGATAATCAGTTGATAGAGCATATAGATAATATTCAGTTACCAACTGATCCAACTCCAACTGAAACTGAAGAAAACATTCAGTTGCCCACTGAAGCAGTTGCTAATTTAGACGCAACAAATACTGAACTAAGATGGAAGAAATCACATCCTCCAGAATTAGTGATAGGTAATCCATCTGATTCAGTAAGAAATAGAAATCAAATGCTTAATTTATTTATTCATTCAGCCTTTGTTTCACAACTGGAACCGAAGAAAACTAAAGAAGCTCTTGTTGATCCTAACTGGATAAATGCAATGCAAGAAGAGCTCAATCAATTTACCCATTACAATGTCTGGAACTTAGTTCCAAGACCAGTTTGTAAAACTATTATAGGTACAAAATGGGTATTCAGAAACAAACTGAACAAAGATGGCTCAGTTGCACGCAATAAAGCAAGACTTGTAGCACAAGGATACATGCAAGAAGAAGGAATTGACTACGATGAAACGTATGCACCAGTTGCAAGACTGGAAGCAATCAGAATGTTCCTTGCCTATGCATCATTCAAGAATTTTAATGTTTACCAAATGGATGTGAAAAGTGCCTTTCTGAATGGTCAGTTACAGGAAAAAGTTTTTGTTGAACAACCTCCAGGTTTTATCAATCACTCTTTTTCTGATCATGTCTATCATCTGAACAAAGCTTTGTATGGCATCAAACAAGCTCCAAGAGCTTGGTATGAGACACTTTAAAAATTCCTAACTGATCATGATTTTACTGTTGGATCAGTTGACAGGACTCTGTTCAAATTCTCTAAAAATAATCACATTTTACTTGTGCAAATTTATGTTGATGATATCATATTTGGGTCAACTAAACCCAAATTATGTGAGAAGTTTGCTAAGTTAATGCAAGACAAATTTGAGATGAGTATGATGAGTGAACTGACATTTTTCCTCGGTCTACAAGTGAAGCAACTGGAAACTGGTATTTTTATCAGTCAGATCAAATATACGAAGGAATTGCTGAAGAAATTTGGCATGGAAACATGTTCAGCTGCAAGTACTCCCATGAGTACATCAATTAAACTTGACAATGATCAAGAGGGAATATCAGTTGAGACGATACTCTACAGAGGTTTAATAGGTTCATTATTGTACCTAACTGATAGTCGTCCTGATATTGTATTTGATGTTTATATGTGTGCTATATTTCAGGCAAATCCTAAACAATCACATTTTTCAGCTGCCAAACATATTTTAAAATATCTTAAGGGCACACAAAATGTGTGATTATGGTATAGACTCTTCTTTCAATTTAGTTGGATATTCATATGCAGACTATGCAGGATGTAAGCTAGATCATAAAAGCACTAGTGGATCATGTCAGTTTCTAGGAGACAGACTGATCTCGTGGTTCAGCAAAAAGCAAACATCCATAACTACTTCCACAACTGAAGCAGAATACCTTGCTGCTGGAAGTTGCTGCGCAAAACTGCTCTGGATCTAGCAACAACTGAAAGATTATGGGGTTGATGCTAAAGAATCGCCAATGTTTTCTGACAACACAAGCACAATTGCAATCACTTAAAATCCAGTTCTTCACTCAAGGACCAAGCACATTGATGTTAGACATCACTTCATCAGAGATCATGCTCTGAAGAAAGCAATCAGACTGGAGTATGTTCAAACTGAACAACAAGCTGCTGATATCTTCACCAAACCATTACCAGAGACTAAGTTTTCTCACTTTCGAAATATACTTGGTTTAATTGATTTAACTTGATTAAATTATTTTTCTGTCATTTTTATCAGTTTTAACTGTTCACTTAATCGGTTGTTAGTTAAATAATATTTAAATTAGTTATTATCAGTTAGTATTATTCGTACGGCATTAGTTTGCTTGCAAAAAAATAAAAAGACAACGATAAACTAAATTAGCCTTTATTTATAAAAAGAGGTGCGTACATTGATTATCTCCTTTTTAACCGCATACCTCCATGAGGATAATCAAGTGGTTAATACCCCGGTGGAAGTTTTTAGGAAGCCCTCTGAAATAGCAATTCTTTTCAGAATTCTCCCTTAATTTATAAGCATCAGAAGATAGACACCTTCATCAATGAAGATGTCCACCTCATCAACAACGCGAAGGCGCCACCGATATTTCCTCATCGTTGCTACCCGATTGGGGGTAGAAACTGATCCTTCCTGCTGGAAAGATTGGAAATCTTGAAGCTTTAGCCAGAAATACAGAATCTTCTCATAAACCTCATTCTCCATTACTTGCTTCCAAGATTCTACAGCTGTCAGCATAAACGTTTCAGCCATATCTGGACTTTTTGAACTACTTGCTCCTGCCATTGGTATTTGAGACTGATATCTATTTGCTGATAAATTGTGATTAACCATGATACTCTTATTTATAGTCAAGGATCAAGGCATCTGAAGAGATGTGATCATTACACTGGACGATTCATCTTCTGAGCATAAGATCTTTTACTTTAATTACACGTCATTTTAACCGTCGCTTAAATTTTCAAAATTTAAAATACAGATTTTTAAGGGGGAATATCTGATTCAATCGGTTAACTGAGAAGAAAATAGTCAGAAGGTCTTTAGTCGATGTGACTCAGCTCACAACTGGCCAATCAGTTGATGGTACCAACTGATCTTCTCCAGTACATTAACTGATTAATCAGTAATAATTCCATATTAACTGATGTGACTGATCATTTACGCATTAATTACTATATCTCAATAAATAGTATTTTGAAACGTGGACACACGTGATCCTTTTATACTCTTCACACGTTTTCATCACACGTACACACGCTTTTATCTAAATATTTCCTGGACTAACACGTGTCCAAAAATTTAAACAGTCACATACATATGTACTTTAACCCGTCTCAATTCAGTTCTTCTCTCCTACGCGTACATCAACATTCAGAGCAAATTACTACTCTAAGCTTATCCTCTTTTGCAGATATCAATTCACTCAAATGGCCAACCAAGTTCCTGCTCACATCCTCAACGCCATGGATGTTGATTTTGATTCAGTCTTAACTGTGAAGGATGAAGGCGTCAAAAAAATCTTTCTCAATCTAGAAACAGCTGGACTGAAGGTATTTCTGGGAAAATATTCCCAAGAAATCTATCTGAAGGAGATTAAAGACTTCTACGCTAATGGATACATCAGTACTGATGGCAAGATCGCTACTTCTATCAACACTCAGCTGTTGATTGTTGATTAAGAATTCTTCAGCGACCTATTTCAACTACCTTCTGAGAGGCTTGCATATGTCACTGAGGTGAAGGCATCTGATGTTGAAGAGATGCAAACTCTTCTTTCTGCTAATGGTCGGAAGATCAAAGTCTCCGATCCCAAGAAGGAACTGAATCAAGAAGTATAGCTGCTGGCAGGTTCATTTGCTGCCCTAACCCTGGAAAAATTTCAAGCATGGCGGCAATTATGGCTGACAGGAAAATGAATTGGAAGAACATTATCTTCAATATATTGAAGAACATGTTCCAATCAACCAAGCAATCCAAGAGATATGCAGTGCAACTCAGCTATTTGCTGAAGGTAAAGGGTTTCGTGGGTGATGCTGCTGAGAAATCATCTAAGTTCAAAGTTTTCAATGCTAAAAATGTCCAGCCACCGAAGCTCAAATTGGACATGTCTCCTCAGCAGTTTTTGAAAGTCAAGAAAGAATTTGAGATGCAGGAAATTCCTAAATCAGTCAAAAAAGTTAAGACGAAAGTCCAGAAGACAACCAAGCGCAAACTGAATGTCTCTGAGACTGATTCTGAGAAGACCCCATCGCCCAAAATCACCAAGAAACCCAGGACTTTGAAGACCAAACCTGATGCTACAGTTGGAACCATCCAACTGAAAGGTTGATTCAGTCAGGAGCTCAACAGCCTATTCAGGCTATACCTTTGCAAGATATTCCAACTCAATCTACTGCTCAAACTGCTACTCAATCAAAGTAGAAGATCAATGAATCTGGTGATAAAAATAAATCGGCTCGAATCAAGGCTCCTTTGATCAACATTACTGGCCACACTCCTCTACCAATTGTAAGACCAAAAGGAGTAGTGATCAGAGAGCGAATTGATGCCACAACTTCAGGGCTCAGCTGTAACGCCCCAGATTTGACGACTGTCCTCACTGTACCAAGACGAGTCTTTCCAGCGTGCTTATGTCCTCACTCACACGCACCCTAGGAAACTTCCCAGGAGGTTACCCATCCCAAAATTGCTCCAAGTCAAGCACGCTTAATTTTGGAGTTCTTATGTGATCAGCTACCGAAAAAAAGATGTACCTTCCTGATATGAGTAGTACAAATCAAATCTTTTAAGCCCTCTTCAACTGTGCAGTCCATTACATTGAATAGTCTCGGAATCCCTCTCATTCCGGTATGGGATCGGTTCATTCATGTTCCCTCCACCTAGAAGCCGGCCAGGAGCCGCTCATTATCCGTGCAACCTCATGGCACCGGCGATCACCCCCCGCCCTCTTCGGCCCCGGGCCTTACATCAGCATTCTTCACGCCCTAACTAATTCAAAAGGCAAAGGGAAAATGCAAGAAGAGCCTAGGCCAACAAAACCAATCCAAACTCATATTGATCTGATATGGAAAGAGATCAATGAGTTTTCTTTGACATAATTGAAAGTCTACGATGAATGTCTTAAATTCAGAACTGAAGTTTTTGCTATGCAGCTTCAGAAGAAATCAGTTCTGGAGAAATTTATAAAAATAGAGAAGGTTTTACTTAAAATGGACATAGCTTCTTCAATTTTTCAAGCTCTGGAGAGGAAGAAATACTTTTTTGATCAGATACGAGAGAAGAAGTTACAAAAAATGCTTTCTCAGTTGCGACTCAATTTTGATCCTACCAGTCTGACTGCATTCAATGATAAAGCTGCTTATGATCAACTGGACTCGGATCTTCTATCGCTCCAGATAGAAATCAAACAATGGGAAATGGACCAAGAGCTGACTCTTCCAGCAAATTCCCAATTTCTCTCAACTCAAGAGACAACTGAACAATCAACTCAACATCAGGAGCAGTTCAAAGAACCAGTTGCTGAATTTTCCAAGCAAGCAACTGATTCTACCTCCGAAAATGTACAACCATTATTTTATGCACCTCCATGCTCAACTTCTGAACTTAAACTTTATTCATATACTGAGCTGTCACTGGAAAATCTTGATGAAGGTATCAATTCCGTTACCGCTGATATCCATATGGAAACTACTGGAGAAGCTGAAAATTTTTTGAACCTGAAGCTCAAGCCAATCAGGCTGAAAAGCCAGCCGAACATGCTATTTTTGAAGTGACTGAACATGCAGTCTTTTTAGAAGCTCAACTAGACTCGGCACTAACTGAAGAAGTGCCAACTAAAGAACCAGCTATTATTTCAGTTGTACATCCAACTGAAGAACCAGTTTGTACATCAGCTGCGCAACAAACTGAACAAACATTTACTGTTTCAGCTGATCAACAAACTGAAGAGCCATCAAGTACCATAGAAGATCCGAATCCTTCTCTTCCTCCACAACCTCAACAAGAAGTCTTACCAGAGAAGGATTCAGAATTGGTGACACTTGAAGTGGATACAACTGACAGGGCTCTGATCATCTTTGATCAACAAGACAGAGAACAGGAACCAGCAGCTTCTGAAGCTATGTCTTCTGGAATCTCGATAGCAAGTGAATCCTTGATCGAAGAAATTCAGGATATCCAGTCCAATATCGCCGGTATATTGTCTACATTGCCAGATATCAAGTCAACTCAATTCTTGCACACTATGAGATTTGATTCGATGAAAGACAACACCATGGGAAATTTGCACAAAATCCAAAAGGACGTCACTTCTTTATTCCTTCAATTAGACGAACTTCGGAAAGACAAAGTGTCAACTGAAGCTCATTTCCAGACTCAAGCTTTGGTTACAAGACATTTAGACTATCTAGAAAACACTATCTCTAAAAGAATGGATTTACTGCAAGACATACTCTTAAATACTGTGTCAGGTCTCAACACAGATCTACGGACTTTATCAAGAAAGTTTGACGGGTTTGACAAAAAGGGGGAAGAACAAGAGCCAAAGGAATCTTCAAAGAGATCCTCAAAGAAATAGATTTTTCAGATTATTTCATTCTTTTATTCTTTGTACGAATCTGTAGATTGAAAGGATTATTTTATCTACAAGTATTTGATTCAATTTATCAGTTCATAAATTCCAAGTTTTGTCAAACACGAACAAATGGTAAATTGTTGAAAACTGAATTTCGGTTGTTTGAAAAACTAAGTGCTTAAATCGATTGGATTAACTGATCAAGAAGTTCGAGAGTAACTAAAAACATATTCAAATCTGAACCTACGCAGTCAACTGAGTGATCAGTTGAAAACTGATCAGTTGCTATATTCAATTGTGAGCTTACCAGCCATTGCTTCAGCTGATTCTTCAGCTGAAGACGTCATCAGTTAACGAAAAGGATGTTCAACCGACAATAGTACAAAAGCAGACCACAACAGATAGTGGGAACACCGCAATTCAGTAGCATTGTACGAATGTCAGTAAAATGTTGACATGGCAAACCAACGGACAAAAAGATTCAAATATTAAATGTTACCATTGAAGAAAAACCTGTATATAGCATTGAGGAGCAGCTGAGAAAATTAGACATTGCATCGAAATTCTGAACATTCTAAACTCGTCTATTCTCTGAAATACGCTGTTACTCTGCTGAAAGAAAAGCTCACACTTATCGCATATATTCGAAGCAATCAAGACTACACTTTCGAGCTTTCAAGCACATTGTTATCATTGTAAAACTCGATCTTATAAGAGATCAGTTGTGCTAAATTCAGTTGTATACTGTGAAGCAGTTTGTAAACTAAGAGTTTCAGTTTTGACAGTATTAAGTCCAAACTGAAGCGGGTTTGTACAAACCTTTGTATCGATCAAAGTCCTTTAGTGAAAATCCTATCCTTGTGATAGAAGGGGTGACGTAGGAGTGTTTGAAATCTCCGAAGATCCATAAAATCTCGTGTCCTTATCTCAGTTTTTATTCTATCTATTAGTCAGTTTTATTCCGCACTTTATTGTTAACTGATTGTTATTGACTGACAAGATCCCGAGTATCAGTTTATCACTAAACTGAACTCAACTTTCGAAAAACTTACATAAGTGGTGAGTGTTTATTCAACCCCCCTTCTAAACACTCTTTCAACCTACTATTCGATCCTATCAATCTCCATATTTTTTTGATCAATTATGTTCATTGGGATAGGCTTGCAGCGAACAAATTCATATTCTTTTCCTTCTTTGATTTTAAGGCAGTCTTTGAGTTGATTTTTATCCCACCATGCCAAGGGATCTTCATTGTAATTTTCTTTGATCCTCTTCTTGACATCTTCTAATGAAACTTTTAATTCAAACTTTACCTGATTCTGTTGTAGAGCTATTTTGAGGAATTCTATTTCTTCATGTTGGAGTTTCTTATCTGCTCTCAATTGGAGTATTGTTTATCCAAACCAGCTAGAATCCTTCATTTTTGGGTTCAGAAATTTTCCTTCATCACCACGCTTGCTGGGAAATTGAATTGACAATTTTCTGTAAAATGCCTCTCTTAGTCTCTGGACTATAACTTTTTTATCACATGGTGTTGTGAACAATATTTTTCTAGTCTCATTTTCTTGTGTGTAGGACCTAAACATTTGTAGAAAATTATTTTCTAATAGAATGTCATCTCGTGTATCATGAAAATAAATCGGTGCTATTTTCACCTTATAACAGGGTGTTTGTCCCATAACTCCGATTAATATTTCTGTCACCTTAATCATTTTACATAAGATTAAGATTCTTTTAGAGAAATCCCTTCCAGTAATTTTAGGTAATTCTTCTTCCAAATCATTTGAAAAACTCCTCTTTTTTGCTTTACATATTCCAGCACCTGAATCAATATAAGTAGCAAAGTATTTCGCTTTATATTGTTTGTATAACATACTTACTGTAACGTATATCGAGAATGAGCTTGTAGTCATTGGATTTTTCACATCCTTCCTCAACCATAAATTTCATTTCATGTTCTAGACGTTTCCAGGGTTTATGTTCCTCGAGAAACTCTAGCCCAAGAACTAATCGATCTGGTTCTTTTCCTGGAATTCCTTCTATATGAACTTCCAATTCTCCGACGTTGATAATTCCTTGGTAAGTTCCTATCATAGGTTGTTCTAAATTGTATATAGTATTACTAGGAAATTGATTCTTTTGTTTTGTAATATCAAATACTATTTCTATTTCCTTCCACCCTTCTGAACATCAAAGCTTTCCTATTGCCGAAAAGCTTTTTAGTATCTGTTGGGTATCTTGAATAGGTGTTTTTTCCACCTGTAGCTCGTAATTATATCTCTCTGAAAATATAGTCTTCTTGATTCCAATCTAAGATTTTGATTCCTTTGTAGAATCGATTTGTCTTGTATTTGGATATCTATTTCTTGTATTAAAAGAAACTGAACTCTTTCTGGATAAATTTTCTGAGAAAATTTTCCAAATATATCAGTTATTTCAATAAACTCATTTCTAATAAAATATTTTGAATGATGTGTATTAGATAAAACGTATGAAATCTGATAGGTAATAGAATATGTTATGTGATATTGTTGTCTGACTAAAGAAACCAGACAAATCTTCATGTATTTCATATTGAAACACCTCGTCTTCAGTCAAATTACGATTTTGGACCATCAGATTCTTCATGACTTAAGACTTCTTCTTCGTATATACTTTCATCTCAGGCAATATCCTCAAACCTGTATATTTGAATAAGATTTTGATAATAAACTGCTTCTTCAATATCCAGAGTTGGATCGAAGCATTTTCTTCCTCTTTTTTAATTTTTTGGACAGTTAGTTGAAATATGACCTCTTGCTTCACATGTCCAGCAATTAAAATTTTTGAAACTTTCATTAGCTCGGGTGTGAGCTATTCTGAAAGTTTTCTTTGTAGGTGTTCTTCCTGTGCTTCGAGATGTACTCGATGCTTGGGATGATATCCTACTTCTTGTTGGTCCACTTATTTGCCCCGATTTGTAAGATCTAACCTTTTATCTGGACCAAATTGTTCTTGATTTCCAAGAATTTCTTCCACTTCTGGCATAATGATGAGTTCTAAAACCTTTTCTCTTCTGCCTTTATGGTTTACTTCCAATAATTGTTGGAAGATCATTTTCCTTACAACACAAAGGAGTACGTTTGTTAATACCCCTTAAACGTTTGTAATTTTTTTGTAATGCTGTCTTATGATATATTTCTGCCAATTTTTCTTTAAGAAAATAGGCTCTTCATGTCAATGTATCTGGATTACTAGGGACATATTCCCTTATTAGCATTTCTATCCAGGGACTTCGCATCTTGGAAAAGAAAAGTTGCGTTGCTATATCTTCTTCGACCCCTGAATTCCATCTATATTTAGTGAATAACATAATATATTAATCCACTAAACATATATCATGTAACAAGACTATAAAAGCTTGAGTATATTTCTTTTCCTTCTATGTATCCTGACAATTAAAATAGTCTACCACTATAGCTTTAAATAGGGTAGCCATTCTTCTGGCTATCTCAATAGAGATTCTCCGGCTAGGACGGACTCTTTGGTTTCTACAGAAGTCATGTCCCAAGCAATCTTTATTGATCTCATAAGACTCATTTCCAATAGTTTAATGAATCATTCTATGTTGAGATCAAGTGTTACTGCTGCAATTCTCATAGCATATGTCTAATCATCTATGAGATCTTCTCTGTTTTTGTATAGTATATAAGGATTAAGCATTACCATGTAAAGATGTATAGGCTCTAAAACAGATTTCCCATAAGTTGTTTTGTAAGGTCTAGAAAATTCGAACTACTTAACATGAAGCATGCAATCTAGGGTTTTACTAAAATATGTGTTTAATTATTTTTAACACATTATGTGGTGACCCGGACGCTAATCATCTTCCTAATCATCTTTGGGATTTAATTATCAATTAAGATAAACAGGGTCTAAATTTTTTTTTTAAAATGCGGAAGGTAATGTAATCAATTTATTATACAAACCAGTATAATAATACAAATCTTGTACAACATGCTTCTAGTTCAAACTAGTCTAAGGTTCAACTACTAATTTCTAGTATTAAACCAAGTCTACATCCAAGTCCGGAATCACCACTCTAATCTTGATCTCTCATCATCCTCTTGACCCTGATCCTGTCCCACCTGTTGTCATGCACACATACAAAACAAGACAACAGCCGGATACTCCGGTGAGAATAAATCCCAGTATAAATAATGTATACATGCAGTTAACTGAATTAACATAAAAGCATGAATTATATCTTATCACATGTAGCATAATCAAACAACATGTATCAATACCAGTCTGTAAATAAAACATGAATCGTAGTCTACGAACCATAAATCAATACGGATCTGTAAATCAAGTTCCAGTCTCGATATCTAAGACTCGACTCATCTCTCATTCTAATCTAGGGATCCCGATCTAATTTAGACTTTGGTATGCTGTATCGAATGTCTACAATAGACGTCGATCTACATCCAAGCTCATCGATACACCGTAAGTCTAGAGTCTACGTGGTTCTGACAAAGACTCGGCGATTCTGCCCTAGCTAGGCTTATCTGCCCTAGACTCAAGCTCTGGCTCTGCTATAATTCAATAGACTAAACATATCAATCGGATAAGCTGCAAATATCAATGCAATAAAGTAAAGTATGTGACTTTGGGAAACTCAAGTCAAACCTAACTCGAGTTGTGCAATCCCGAATCAACATCTATTTATACCTTTATCTTCACGCTCGGATGAAGACGAAGTCTTGTATGTCAATCTGTCCATATCCAGTCTGGCAATGACAAGTCACATAAATGCCATATCAGTATATAACTCAATTCAAGACCCGTTCTGATCAATACTCAAATCGGTATATAATCTGATCAATGTAATTGACTTAACAATACAATCTCAATCACTACTGAATCTGATCAATATCAATCAACTGATGTTTCGACGGCATAATAATACAGTCTTGATAACCCCGTCAATCTCAACATCACCGATATAATATCAGAATTCATAATCAGTATCAGTACAACTCATAATCTGAATAATAACACAACTTTAATATAGAATCTCAACTAAATCAACTCTGAAATTTATAACAATTTCATAAACAGTCTATTATTTAATCTGACTTCGAATCTATGATGTCTAACATGTCAAGAACATCATATATGAATTCCATTTAATTCTGACAACATCATAATTTCAGAACATGTCTAAACGTAACAAAACTTACGCCCAATTGTAGCTGTCGTCGCTAGGAACTCGGTGCTGTACTTAGATTCAAAATCAGAAGGATGGATCACTCGTAAATCTCAAATCTCACGTCGAAGGAAAACTTCACTCTTTCTCCCTCGAAGCTTGCTCCGTTGCTGAATGAAGAATCACTTCATTTATATATATATATATCATCCACGTTGCATATAGAGACCAAATGTCAATTTTTCATGATGCATGCCTGGCGCATATGCGTGCCCAAGTCCCGCGCATATGCGCCGAACGTTCTGTCCGAACTTACAGCAAGTCGCGCATGTGCGCGACATTCTCTGGACTCGAGTCTGACCGATACACCTCCTCGCGCATATGCGCGCCCTATCTCGCGCATATGCGCGAGGTCCTCTGCCTTCGCCATGAGCTACTCGCGCATATGCGCGTCTTTCTTCGCGCATGTGTGCGCAAGGTTCTGTCTACCTCGCGCATGTGCGCGGCGCACATGCACGCGAGGACTCTTTCTTGCTCCTCATTTTGATTTTCTTTCGTCTTTCCCGGTCTGATCCGTTCCGTCTATAATCACTTCAATTAATCAAGAAATCATCCCAGATTAATCTCAGATTACGGTAATTACACCCAAATCAGTTCAGATTACGGTAATCAAATTATTGGGCCTTACATTTCTCCCCCTCTAAGATATGATTTCGTCCTCGAAATCACAAGCAATCAATTCAGATAAAGAAGAAATGTATACTCAAGGTTACTTCAGAAAATTCATTCTATCAAACCATTCTGATAAAATTAATTACAAATATTGGCTATACAACATCCGTATATACCAATCAACAGCTCATACCCAATCAATATCATCCGCTGTTATCAAATTCAATCTCAAATGTCACCGTAAGATCACTCCCATTCAGCGGAGATCTGCTGTACTCACTGTACAATGTCTTATCTGTGGTTATCTCAATACTCGTTTGATAGCTATCATTATACAGTAATTCATAAAATGACAAGACATCAGGTCACTAGTGCTAAAATCCAGCACTACAGTTCCTGGATATCCTCCAATATCTAGATAGTTCACTCCAACTATCCGTCAATCTATAAACCATAGATAACATCATGCTATACATTCTGCCAAAAGCACAAAATCAAGCAAAATCACGATCAGATATACTCTACTTCGACATTCTAGTTATTCTGACAATTTTTCTGACATCGATCTGTGTCATTTGGTCATGTTTGTACGTTATCTGGTACAAACTAATAGATATAGATTGAACAATCTGTCAATCACAATCATATTACATCACAATCTGGAAAGTATTGCAGTGATCTCATTACGAAATTCATCGAAATATACTCCCCATGTCTAGTCAGAAATATACAAATTCTGTAATAAATCTTCTGATTTCTATCTTTCTGTCTTCATTTATTGGCGATTCAGACATTTCAGTACAAGTTCTGCCAACATTTTAGTACCAATCCTATCATGACTGATTTAATCTGTCTATATCAAAACGATCTGTTCGAATTATCTTATACTTTCTGTTACCTGAACGACTACTGAATCCATTTCTGTGCGCTTCTGACCCTATCTGTCATTTCCAATTCGAATTATTGGGTATAAACAATCAGTTACTAATATAAATTAAAGAAAAATACCTACCTGGTATTCGGTTCATACTATCGATATCAAATTCTGTTGTACACTTCTGAAATATTTGACATCACAAGATAGTCATTCTCATACAGTAAAAATCACATATCTGTCATCCTGATCGGTGCTCTGCTCTGATTATCGAAATTAAGTTCTGGACATTCTAGTTAAATCTCTGAACTGCCGTAATTCTTGAATTCAGTTCTGATTCGGTTTGAATAATCTGTATCAAATACGGCTGTAGAAATATAACAATACTCAGGCAGACACAAAACAACAATCGTATAAGATAATCTGCCAACTCAGACCAAAAGTAAATCTCTAACAGTTTTGACATTTCTGAAATTTTCTGATATTTTTGCTATTTCTGATTTCTCTGATATCGGTATCATTCTCAGTCACTGATTCTGATCTCAACTGTGTCAAAATTAATCGGTATACTAACTTCAGATATCGCATACTCCGAATACAATCTGTTTCAAGCAGAATTCATATATGAAAAATTTCTGTATACAATAATCACATTTCTCAGAATATCCCATTCAATCTTCAGTTATTCGATTCAATCAATCAGATGCTGCGAATATATCAAAATATCATAGATACAACGAGCATGAAATCATCAGAATATCTCTGAACATACGGAAACATGCCCAAGAGAAACACTAAATCAGATGTAACTCCTGGTCGGTACTCTTCTACCGATCTTTTAATTCTTTCAATTCATTCCGTGTCATTCTGTACATTCAATATCATTCTGTACTGAATTCTAAAATGATAAACAGTACCTGGTCTCAATTCAATTCTGAAATCTATCTTTCTGATATAAAGCAAATCTGAAATCTGATCTGGGCAAACATCAGCCAACTCATACATTATTGGCAAATCTGCCAATGCTAGACTCGATTTCAGTATGTCTACTGAATATATAAGGATACCATCTGTTCCTTTCTGTATCGATCGAGTCATAGACAACACAAACATCACAGGAATTCTGAATCTAGAATCCTTACCGTGAAATCTCTACTCATCAGCCCCATCTGGTTTGAATCTTATACTCTCCTGAAAGAAATCTATAATAGTTCTGTATTTGTTCAGCATATTAATATCAATAATGCCATCAAATCAGAAAACACAAGTACATCATAATCTAACTCAGTCTCATTCTTATCTTACTGTAGTATACAATATTTCACAGAAATCTCTGATATCAATTTTCTTTCCCAGAAGGTACAAAAATTAATACTACAGCAATACAGACCCTACAGATATCATATGTATCAATGCAACTCAATCAAAGATAATCATAAGAAATGCATTAATATATATCAATACATATGCAATATAATCATCAAGTAACAGTACCTGTTACTATATCATCAAGTGTGCTCTGGGTCTGTTCCTCGATCACCACAACCAGATGGTCCAGCTCCCTGAAATCTACGGAAACCTCTCTGTGGATAGACTCTCGCAAAATGTCCAGACTGTCGACAGATATGGCAACTACCAGTCACTCCCTGGCATTGCTCCGTGGAATGTCTCCCTCCGCAAATCCTGCAATACACTCCAGTATAACTTGGGCTGGAACCACTGGAGCTAGTTGAACCGCTCAGTCTGCTCCCTAACTTCTTGAATGGCTTCTTTCGAGCTTTCAGCAAATCTTGCTTTCCACTCGTGCTGCCGCGATCAAATCGGAGAGGGGATTGCTGTGTCTGGGATTGCGTCGCACACACCCTTTCTAATTGTCTAATCAGACTCGCCTCCGCTCTCTTCGCTTTACTCAATGCATCAGCAAAATGATAAGGTCGCTGCATATTCATCAATGCAACTATCTCCGAGTTCAATCCTCTGATGAACTGATCCGCTACAGCTTCATCATTCCCAATTACATGAGGAGCAAAACGCAGTAGAGTAGAGAATTTCGCCACATATTCTTCAATATCCAGTTGACCTTGTCTTAAATTCTCAAACTCTGCTTTCTTGTCCTCTCGGTACGAAACCGAGAAAAATCTTCGATAAAATTCAGTTCTGAATATTTCCCACGAAATCACTGTACCTCTCTGTTTAGAGCATTCTTTTACTTGTAATCCACCAACTCCTGGCAGTCTCTCGTAACTGGTGAAATATCAGTTTAATTCTCTGCTCATCTGAATAATCAAGTAAATCAAACAGTATTTCTATGTCATCAAACCAGTTCTCACAATCTTCAGACGTCTCGGTACCACTCAGAATCGGCGGCTGAAATAACTGAAATTCTTTCAACTGTATTTCTATCTGAGTTTCTGATACATCTATCTGCTCAGTCGAAGTACTACCCCTTTTTGGAATTCTCCGTGGAGGTATATCTGCTTATCAAAACATTAGTATCCAAATACTACAAATCTATTCCAATCTTGCTTCGATCATCTTACTGCTGATCATGAATCAGATCTGATTCATGATCAATAATACATAATACCAACTCAAATCCGATAATCAGGTAACCATGTATTTCAAAGCAGTAAAACATAATCTCATGCTAGCATACACAATGTAAATCAACATTAAAATAAATCTCATGCTAGCAATCACATGCAAGGAAAGAAAATTCAATCTACCCCGCTCATTCTCTTCTATCTCAGTCTAAAGGATCTATCGCTCTGATACCACCTGTTGTGGTGACCCGGACGCTAATCATCTTCCTAATCATCTTTGGGATTTAATTATCAATTAAGATAAACAGGGTCTAAAATTTTTTTTTAAAATGCGGAAGGTAATGGAATCAATTTATTATACAAACCAGTATAATAATACAAATCTTGTACAACATGCTTCTAGTTCAAACTAGTCTAAGGTTCAACTACTAATTTCTAGTATTAAACCAAGTCAACATCCAAGTCCGGAATCACCACTCTAATCTTGATCTCTCATCATCCTCTTGACCCTGATCCTGTCCCACTGTTGTCATGCACACATACAAAACAAGACAACAGCCGGATACTCCGGTGAGAATAAATCCCAGTATAAATAATGTATACATGCAGTTAACTGAATTAACATAAAAGCATGAATTATATCTTATCACATGTAGCATAATCAAACAACATGTATCAATACCAGTCTGTAAATAAAACATGAATCGTAGTCTACGAACCATAATTCAATACGTATCTGTAAATCAAGTTCCAGTCTCGATATCTAAGACTCGACTCATCTCTCATTCTAATCTAGGGATCCCGATCTAATTTAGACTTTGGTATGCTGTATCGAATGTCTACAATAGACGTCGATCTACATCCAAGCTCATCGATACACCGTAAGTCTAGAGTCTACGTGGTTCTGACAAAGACTCGGCGATTCTGCCCTAGCTAGGCTTATCTGCCCTAGACTCAAGCTCTGACTCTGCTATAATTCAATAGACTAAACATATCAATCTGATAAGCTGCAAATATAATTGCAATAAAGTAAAGTATGTGATTTTGGGAAACTCAAGTCAAACCTAACTCGAGTTGTGCAATCCCGAATCAACATCTATTTATACCTTTATCTTCACGCTCGGATGAAGACGAAGTCTTGTATGTCAATCTGTCCATATCCAGTCTGGCAATGACAAGTCACATAAATGCCATATCAGTATATAACTCAATTCAAGACCCGTTCTGATCAATACTCAAATCGGTATATAATCTGATCAATGTCAATGACATAACAATGCAATCTCAATCACTACCGAATCTGATCAATATCAATCAACTGATGTTTCGACGGCATAATAATACAGTCTTGATAACCCCGTCAATCTCAACATCACCGATATAATATCAGAATTCATAATCAGTATCAGTACAACTCATAATCTGAATAATAACACAACTCTAATATAGAATCTCAAATAAATCAACTCTGAAATTTATAACAATTTCATAAACAGTCTATTCTTTAATCTGACTTCGATTCTATGATATCTAACATGTCAAGACATCATATATGAATTCCATTTAATTCTGACAACATCATAATTTCAGAACATGTCTAAACGTAACAAAACTTACGCCCAATTGTAGCTGTCGTCGCTAGGAACTTGGTGCTGTACTTAGATTCAAAATCAGAAGGATGGATCACTCGTAAATCTCAAATCTCACGTCGAAGGAAAACTTCACTCTTTCTCCCTCGAAGCTTGCTCCGTTGCTGAATGAAGAATCACTTCATTTATATATATATATATATATATATATATATATATATATCACCCACGTTGCATATAGAGGCCAAATGTCAATTTTTCATGATGCATGCCTAGCGCATATGCGCGCCCAAGTCCCGCGCATATACGCCGAACGTTCTGTCCGAACTTACAGCAAGTCGCGCATATGCGCGACGTCCTTCCGCGCATGTGCGCGACATTCTCTGGACTCGAGTCTGACCGATACACCTCCTCGCGCATATGCGCGCCCTATCTCGCGCATATGCGCGAGGTCCTCTGCCTTCGCCATGAGCTACTCGCGCAGATGCGCATCTTTCTTCGCGCATGTGCGCGCAAGGTTCTGTCTACCTCGCGCATGTGCGCCCATCACGTCGCGCATGTGCGCGAGTACTCTTTCTTGCTCCTCATTTTGATTTTCTTTCGTCTTTCTCGGTCTGATCCGTTCCGTCTATAATCACTTCAATTAATCAAGAAATCATCCCAGATTATTCTAAGATTACGGTAATTACACCCAAATCAGTTCAGATTACGGTAATCAAATTTTTGGGCCTTACACATTAAATGCATGATCATGACATGGATAGGTGTTTTATTTCTTGGTTTGTTAAGATTTCATCGATTAGGGCTTTTAGCAGTATTTCGCGCTCAAACGAGGAACGGAGACCGAGGACAGTTAAGAAAAAAATATTTTTATTAAATAATTATTTTTAATTATTTAACAGGGTGTAATTAAGGGTGATTTTAAAAAATGGGCCTTGATGGGGTATTTTTACCAAGGTTCTAAAAAACGTGAAGCGTCTCGAAGCGCGGATGTCAATCTCAAAGCTTTTCAAGCTTAAGCGAGATTAGCATAGGTTTAAGCGTGAAAAAGCTTTTTTTATTTTTAATGTAATTGTAATTATCTCAAACCAATAAATAGATAAAATAATACATAAATATGAAAAATTTAAGTCCGATGCATTAATTCTCATATTTATAAAAGCATAAAAATATCAAAATTGCAATCTTTATTTGTTTTTGCAACTAGACCATATTAAAAAATGCTAAATATTTGTCAAATCACTATCAGACATGCTTAATCATAATTAAAATTAAAAAATAAACATCTAAATTATACACCTAATTTATTATTTTAAAATAAAAAGACATACCTTCAAAATAAAAAATTTAAAAATAAATAGATGCAATTAATTGTTCTTAAGCACACTTAATTAAACGCCTTAATTACGTTTAATTCGATCAAACTACAGTTTAACCGCTTTTTTCCGCTTTTCTCTGAAGCGGAGCGTTTTTGTTAAGCTTCAAGCTTAAGCGCGCTTAAGCTCAAGCTTTTTGGAACACTGATTTTTACTCGCCGGATCATATTTTAAATCGGTATGCAAATTTAGCAAGTAGGGGGATTTTTTGAGGGTTCAATTAATATTTTCAAAAACATATCTAAATGAAATATTTTATGGGAGTGTTTTTGGGTTTGATGGGATAATTTTATTGCTTAATGGGCCTAAAATCTTTTTTAACCTCATTATTTTCAATTAAAGACCCATTAGCACTAAATATTATAACTAAACCCTACACTCAAACCCTAAACCCACCCTCCTTGCATTCGGCCGCCCCTCCCCAACCTTCAGCAGCAGCCTATCGATTTTCAGCAGCCATTCCCTTGGTTTATCTAGAGCTTTTTCAAAGGATTTATTCCCTGTCTCTCCGGTGCACATTCTACGCGTTTGTGTCAAGGTTTTCGAGCGTAAATACTCAAAAGCACGCCCTAAATCTCTTTCTTTCTAATCTTTCACACCTTAGTACATATATTGATTGCATTCACGTGGCATGTCATCAATTAATGTCATGCATCGGTCCTTTATGGTTTTACATAAACATGTTGTTTTGTTTTTTTTAATCATGAAACTCACGTATTGGTGTGGGGGAAGGAGCTGCTCGGGCTTGGTCATGCAAGGAACAAAATACAGCAGTTTCATTGAAGGTTTAGGTGTTGAAATCAGGTCTGAAGCATGCGGCTTAGGTCGATCGAATTCTCGGGTTCTTGGTGGTTGAGGTGGCAGATTGAGAGAGGTAAGGAGACACGGTCGTGTAAGAGCCAAACCGCACCATGGTGTAGACCATGCTGAGTCGTGGTCCTGGGTGGCCCAAGTGCAGCTGGTCGCAGCCCAAGATCAGATCGTAAGTCCTAAGTTGTAGAAGGGTCGCGCTTTGTGGTGTTCCAGGAGTTTCGCACACGGCCACATGCATGGGACCTTAGGCCGATTTTGAATGCATCTGGGAGAGTCGAGTCACGTCCTAGAGTGGTTTGGTTTGAGTCTGGTTCGATCTAGCTTGGGCTAGGTTCGAGTTTATGGTGGATGGTGAGGCTAGGGTTTCGACCTCTATAAGAACCTAGAGGTACAACAAGTTTAAGCCTTGTTTTGGGGGTCCTAAATGGATAGGAGCATGTAGTTTAAGGCCTGGTCGACTGTGTTTAAGCCATGATTTGAGTTTGGGAAAGTTTGGTTGATTTACGGAGTAAGTCGAGTTAAAAACGGGACCCCGATCCAAGTTTTTACACGAATTACAGAATTTAATGCAAGGGCCCAAGTTCACGTCTAGGAAATGATTATAAATATGTTTTGAGGTGTTTTAGTAGATTTGGTTGGCTCCGGGTCGAAATTTTGAGGTCCAGGGGTAAAATGGTCAATTAGGGTTTCCAGGGGCAAAATGGTCATTTTACACCCGGGTCAAGTTAGCAGTCCTGACAGTGCCCTGATCACCAAGATTGCATGTTTAAAATGTATATATTAATATGAACATGCATTTTTATAAAAATACAAAAAATACGTTGCATGCTTAGTTTTAAGAAAATGTACGTATATGCATGATTTTATAAGTAATGAATAAGATGCCATGTTTTTGAAGGAGGGGAGTTGGCTATGATTACGAATATGTACACAAACACGAACATGAACATGAACATGTAAGGCCAAAGCTCAGTAGATGGGTAATACTATCGCTGATGTCCCTGCCGCCGGATACCGCGGTTATATGTAGATGGATATATCCATCGACTAGAACTGATACGAAATCCACAACTAATTATCTGAATTCAATAAAAGAAAACGAACATGTATATGTTGATATGATGAGATATGTTATGGATATGTTTATGCATTGACATGTTATGTTTAAGTTCATGCTTTTAAGATCATGAAATGTATTTTAATTACTGTACTTTTCACGGCTGCATGTTATGTATATGTACTTGCTATCACAGTTCAGGTGTGTTGAGTCTTTAGACTCACTAGGTGTGAATGATGTAGGTGAGCATGATAATGTGGAGACTGGATGTGCTGAACACTGAGTAGGCGGAGCTGGGTGTGTGCACGTTAACCCGAGGACTATACGTTTTCCGCATTATATGTTTATGACTCAGGAGTAAAACAATATTTATTTTATATATTTTCATCTTTTACTATGTTGATGATTTAGCAGGATTTTGGATGTGACATTTGTGTTCCTTAAAACCATAGTCTAGGACTTTGACGCGATTTAAATTATCAACTGCAATATTTTCATTTAGTAGCTGAATGTTACTTTTTTTAATGGATGTGGTTGAGAAAATTTTCGAAACTTTTTTATAAAAAAAATAGCACTAGACGTTACATGTTTGGTTCAAGGGAATTTGACTTCTCCTTTACCTTGTTCCCGTTGGGTGCGATTCTCCACCAATATAATATTCTGTTTGGGATTCTCTCATATTTATATTCTGAGATCCCACACTTTCTCTTGGTGGTTCCTGAGAAGATGACCAGGTCATGGTAGGTTGTTAACCCCCCGTTGTGTTCATCTTCAGATCTGCAACCTTGAGATTTGCAAAAGATTCTTCAAAGTCTTGGAGATCCTCAAGACCATTCCTTTCTAACGTTTTCATCAGATTAATTTTTTTTCTGAGGCTGTTTTAATTTGATTGATCATTTTTTTTTCTTCAGTTAAAGATTTTAGCATCACTTTGGCCTTCTCTCTTTGGTGTAATAAGGGTTCAGTACCAAAAGATGGTGATAACATTCCTCCTGAAGTCCTTTTACTATACCTTGGTTGTTGTTCTAGGTTTTGAATTTTTGTTCGAATATCCATTAAGATTCCAAGAATTTCTTTCTGGTTTTCAATGATTTTATCCATATTTTCTGGTACATAATACAACATATTCCCATAATTCTATACTGTCTTTTCAATTTCTCTAAGATCCCTAGAGAGTTTTGAAGACTCCGAGACTATTTTTAGATACCTGTTATTTTGAATCATAAGTTTATCTCAGTACTGTGATAAGTTCCCCTATTTTATTGATATCTAACGTTGGTTAGATCTTATTGTTTCAAATATTCCAAATTTTTGGAATAAATCTTGCAAATAATCAATCTCGAACGTGGGTTCAAATTCATATTATTTGAAAAATTCTCCTCTTCAAGCATTTAATTACTTGTGTAATTATAAATTTTTATGTTTGAAATAATTTTATCCAGGTTCTGATACCATTTCTCCCAGGAAAATTAATTATTAACATTATAAGGGTATTTTTGTCTTTTATAATGTTTTAGGGAGGGAAAACAAATTTTTTAAGTTTAGGGAGTTAGGATAAAGTTAAGTTTGGGTTTAGGGATTTATCTCCAATTTACCCTACTTTTAAGGTTTTCATTTCAAAAAAATTCTATACTAAATATCAAAAGCTTCGTATCTTTGTCAAATACATTTTAAAAATTACTATTTACTAGATTATTAAGGTTGAGAGTTTAAAATAACTAATTTTGTTATCTAATTTTTTTTAGGGAAACATGCAATTTTTTAATGTGAAATACAAATGACTTCGTTTTCCATCCACCTGGGCAAATTCTTAAGTCTCCCAAACAAATGGATAAGGGGAAAGGAGAAGCAAAACATGATATATCATGGGCAACTAAATTTGCATTTTTCCAGACCTAAAGTTTAATGTCCAAAATACGATAACATAATCCACCTGCATGCAAATCTATGAAAAATGAAAAATACTTAATTAAATTATTTTAATTGCATTAATTATATGTGTTTAGACATGTTTACATGTTAAAAATATGATTTTCTATTAGAATGCATGAAACAGTAGTTTTAAAAGTTATTCAAGATGCGACCGAGGAACGAAGATCGGGGACTGTAAAGAGTAAATATTTTTATTAAATGAATATTTTTAATTACTTAATATATGGTGTGTCACGCCCCGTGACTGGGGTTAGTCGACACCGGCGTTGTTTAACAATCACACAATCGAAACAACAAGCCTTTCGTAGCACAGTATAAACCGAACCGGCTTATATATCATAATTTTCACGAAATAAACATTGTCTTTACAATAACGAAATCCAACGAAATAGTAAATAATGCGGAAGCGTCTTACAATTATTAAATCATAAATTCGAACATAACTACTACTGGTCTCGTGAATCACCATCCCCAGAACTGTTCGGACTCCTCTTCCTCAACCAGTTCTTCGGACTTATCCGGGAAGGGTTGTAAGGGGGGTGAGTATTTTGGGAATACTCAGTAAATGAGGGACTTTGAACACAACATAACCAATTTAATAACATTTTCAAAACATATCATAAACGTACATCATGCTTTTCATAAACGTAACGTAAATTTCATAACATAATAACACTGCGATTTTTCACCTTTAACGGTTTACTGACGTCAGTCCCTAAGTTTTAATCCTCTAAGGGGGCGAGGCCATAAAACAGTTATATCCCACTGTTAAGGGCCATATGTTGGAATTCCACCCATTTTCAGAGAATTCTCACAGTGTCAAACATAAACGTACCAAAAGTTCGTAAAAACGTATAGACGAAACGACGGTACTCGACCGTATTTTTAAACCACAAAACCGAAATTTTCATGTATGCATAACTCGAAATTTATAAATCTTAAAACAGCCCACTTATAGTGTTTGGATGTAATTAAAAAAACGTGGAGTGTACGTCTTGGTTTGGATCACTTCGCGCTCCTCGTCCGGGTAGCTCTCCGGCTCGATTTCTTTGACGATTTTCGGGACGATTTTTGTGCAGTATTTTGGCTAGGGAGAGTTGCTGAATTTTCGAGTTTTTCAGCTCTAGGATTTCGAAATTATGTGTGTTGAATGAGTGAGGTTGATGCACTATTTATAGAGGATGATGGTGGAGCTAAATTTGGCACTAAAATCATACCAAAAATTCATGTCAAATCTCCTAATATTGACTCCAAATATCCTTGCAATTGCTGATGATTTCTCTTCCTAATTCGTGAGATATAAATCCTTGATTTATATGAATATCCGAGATTTTCTTTATCTTGTTTCCTTGCATCTTGTATGATATACTAATTTGTAATATTTCCTACCCCAAAATTCGAAATTTGCTTGGCAATAAAGATTTCAACATGGCCATCTTATTCTAATACAATAAAAAGAATCTTATGCTAATAAAATTTCCTTCCAAATTTTAATTACATTATTGCAAGATTTTCGGTTTTCACATGGTGAAGGCTCGAATTTGACACATTTGAAGGTGCTTCAAACATAATATTCTCCATAAGCTGTAGTAGCTTGTGTTCTAAGAATAAATATAACGATAAATTAAACCGAGTTTTGTTTTCAAACCAAAGGGAAGATACTCGAAATAATAATTTGTTAAAAAAATTGAACAGTTTAAAGCTTTTAGCTTGTGTTTAAAATGTGTAACCGAAATAAGTGGGATTAGTTCAGGCCTGTATCAGTTCAGTTATGAGAAGAACTGAACTGATATCAGCTGAACTGACTGCCATGAGAGGACTGATCATTCATAGGCCTTTTGTTCCTATTCTCCTTCTCTCTTCGCTGGATACCAGTTTCAGCTCGGATAACTGCGCCCATCAGGTTTGAGAAGTTCGCAGGTTGGTAGACTGCCAAAGCCAACTGTATTCTGCTGTTCAAGCCCTTTTTGAAGCGGTGTAATTTTAGAACTTCGTCCGCCATGATTGCCGGAGCATAAGATCCTAAGGCGTTGAACTGGGAGGTGTATTCTACAACTGACATATCCCGAGTTTGACTGAAATTCTCAAACTCACTTAGTTTCTGCAGTCTGAACTCGGCTGGATAATACTGTTTCAGAAAGGCTTCTCGAAATCGCTGCCAAGTCATTGGTCCTGCAGCTGTCATGGCTGGCGAGATTGCTTCCCACCATTTTCCTGCTTTATCTTTCAGGAACGGCACAGTCACATCCACTTTCAGTGCCTCGGGAACTTCCAATAGGCGATGTTGAATCTCTACACCTTTCAGCCAACTCTGGCTAACTTCAGGGTCAGCGGCTCCACTGAAGGTTGGACACCTATTCTTGCGGAGTGACTCATAGTGGAACTTGATTCCATTTGGTGGTGGAGGTGGTGGTGGCTGATTGGCGTTCGGGTTTTCCAACCCTTGCAGTGTTGTCGCCACAATAGTGGCTATGGCCATAAGATCAGCTTGGCTTAAGTTGACTGCTGGCGGGGGTCCATTTCCTTGCTCGTTCTCCTGTCCGCCTTCACGGTTGATATTAGCATAACGCGGGTTGCGGTTCTGTCTTGGGGGTCTGCCGGCCATTTCCTACAGATTGCAAGTTCTAAGAATTTGTTGTACGAGTAAAGTTCATACAATAGGTTGTGCTGAAATAAATTGAAAACAATGAACCAAATAGAACAAATTTTTATTGATTTCTAAAAGAAAGAACATGACCAATCTAAAGGAAATAAAAGTCGTACTGAATAAAATAGCAACAACGGAAAAAGAAAGGTAAAATAAAACTCCTAGAACAAAATCACTAAGACAGAATAAAATATCACGATAGAGTAAGATACTGAAAATTAAAATTTTTTGAAAATTTCGAAAAATGGAAAGTTTTGAGATAGGCATATGGATTCGAAGAGTATGTCGAGAGGATTTCAGATCAGTTGACGGAACCGAATTCGGAGTTTCCTACGAAAAATCGAAGGACACATGCTGGCGGGTTGACTCGTTGACTCGGCCGGGTTGACTCGCCGGAGTATGGTCGGAGGAAAGGCGTGCGTCGGCGAAGAGGTCAGCATCACAGAACCGGTGGTGGCACGGCCAGAATCGGTCGGAAAACTACCTAATTGGCCGGAACTCGCTCAAACTCGGTTAATTCACTTGAAATTGGGTGTTTTCGATTAGTTGATCCGATCTCAAAATTGATTGTTGGAAAACGTTACCCATGAATAGTATAATGTTTGGGTAAAAGGAATTGAAAATCGGAGTAGGATTGATAGGGTAATTGGACGAAACAAGATTCGGCGTTAGGGTTCGTACGCCAAATCCGTAGATCCGAAATTCTGGTTGTATCTGAACGTGAAATCTGAAATTGATTAAGGGCTTTTGTTCGTCTCTTCAAGACGATTCTGGAACTGGTAGCCGATCGAAGAAACACTACCGGAAGCGGCCGGAATCGGAGAAGAACGCGGCGGCGCGCTAAGGCGGTGTTTGGGCGAAAATTTTCGAAAATATATATATATTTTTTTTGAAACTCGATTTTTCGATTTTTCCCACTCGGATTATGAACCTGGCGGCTCTGATACCACTTAAATGTCACGCCCCGTGACTGGGGTTAGTCGACACCGGCGTTGTTTAACAATCACACAATCGAAACAACAAGCCTTTCGTAGCACAGTATAAACCGAACCAGTTTATATATCATAATTTTCACGGAATAAACATTGTCTTTACAATAACGAAATCCAACGAAATAGTAAATAATGCGGAAGCGTCTTACAATTATTAAATCATAAATTCGAACATAACTACTACTGGTCTCGTGAATCACCATCCCCAGAACTGTTCGGACTCCTCTTCCTCAACCAGTTCTTCGGACTTATCTGGGAAGGGTTGTAAGGGGGGTGAGTATTTTGGGAATACTCAGTAAATGAGGGACTTTGAACACAACATAACCAATTTAATAACATTTTCAAAACATATCATAAACGTACATCATGCTTTTCATAAACGTAACGTAAATTTCATAACATAATAACACTGCGATTTTTCACCTTTAACGGTTTACTGACGTCAGTCCCTAAGTTTTAATCCTCTAAGGGGGCGAGGCCATAAAACAGTTATATCCCACTGTTAAGGGCCATATGTTGGAATTCCACCCATTTTCAGGGAATTCTCACAGTGTCAAACATAAACGTACCAAAAGTTCGTAAAAACGTATAGACGAAATGACGGTACTCGACCGTATTTTTAAACCACAAAACCGAAATTTTCATGTATGCATAACTCGAAATTTATAAATCTTAAAACAACCCACTTACAGTGTTTGGATGTACTTAAAAAAACGTGGAGTGTACGGCTTGGTTTGGATCACTTCGCGCTCCTCGTCCGGGTAGCTCTCCGGCTCGATTTCTTTGACGATTTTCGGGACGATTTTTGTGCAGTATTTTGGCTAGGGAGAGTTGCTGAATTTTCGAGTTTTTCAGCTCTAGGATTTCGAAATTATGTGTGTTGAATGAGTGGGGTTGATGCACTATTTATAGAGGATGATGGTGGAGCTAAATTTGGCACTAAAATCATACCAAAAATTCATGTCAAATCTCCTAATATTGACTCCAAATATCCTTGCAATTGCTGATGATTTCTCTTCCTAATTCGTGAGATATAAATCCTTGATTTTTATGAATATCCGAGATTTTCTTTATCTTGTTTCCTTGCATCTTGTATGATATACTAATTTGTAATATTTCCTACCCCAAAATTCGAAATTTGCTTGGCAATAAAGATTTCAACATGGCCATCTTATTATAATACAATAAAAAGAATCTTATGCTAATAAAATTTCCTTCCAAATTTTAATTACATTATTGCAAGATTTTCGGTTTTCACACGGTGAAGGCTCGGTTTTGACACATTTGAAGGTGCTTCAAACATAATATTCTCCATAAGCTGTAGTAGCTTGTGTTCTAAGAATAAATATAACGATAAATTAAATCGAGTTTGGTTTTCAAACCAAAGGGAAGATACTCGAAATAATAATTTGTTAAAAAATTGAACAGTTTAAAGCTTTTAGCTTGTGTTTAAAATGTGTAACCGAAATAAGTGGGATTAGTTCAGGCCTGTATCAGTTCAGTTATGAGAAGAACTGAACTGATATCAGCTGAACTGATCAAATCAGTTTTAAAACAATAGCTAAACAGTTAAGGACACAACATATGTTTATGGATGTTCAGAGACTTCAACTGCTCTTACGTCACTCCTTCTACCACCTCGGGTAGGATTCATTAGAAGACTTTGATTTATACAACACTTCGTACAAACCCACTCTAGAAGGGCAGCAGCTGACTAGAACTTCTAGCACTTAAGATTGCAGGCAACACCTTAAAATCTGCATAATGTTTAACGTCTTTATGCCAAGACTACAAACACAATCTTTAATGTCTTTGTGTGAAGATTCACTCGGCTAAACAATAAGCTCAAATCTCTGTATATGTGAATGATTGTGTGTGAAAGTGTGAGAACTGATCTAATAAGTACAACACGAAGGTGTTCTCACACAACTAAGCTAACTGCTTCTAGTAAGCTGATATGAGGTGAACTTGCCATTTGTTTTCTTCACACGCCAGTATTCAGTTGTAGTTTAGCTTCTTCTTGTCTTCGGTGGTCTTTGATATGGTATTTAGAGGCACTCGGCTAAACGTACATGAAGACTCAATAATAAAGTCTGTTGCATTTGCATGTGCTTCCTTTGGACATGTCTTGTCATTCTGACAACTGTTCTGGAAGCTTTTTTCTTTTCAGCTTTGCTGCAATGCCCATTATTTCTGTTAAGTAGCTTATAAATTCGCGCTTAGCTGGATTCCATTAAATAGTCTTGTTGTGACATGCGAACAGATCGGTTACAACTGATGTTTCTGAACTGCTTTGGTGAAATAAGTTTGGACTGATATCACTATATCAATTCTTTCGTTCAGTTGGTTTTTCATCAGTCGAGCTCTTCATCAGCTGGCCAGGATTCTGAATGTCTACTGCTGAACCACCTATCAGCTGGAAAATCAGTCGAACTGTTCTTTGATATATCAATTGATTAGTTCAGTTTTGGCAATCAGTTGGCGCTTTCGGTTGGCATCTCGATTGCTTCCGTTTTGGCTTCCGGAACTGATCAGTTTGGGATCTGATCAGTTTTAGCTTTCTGCGCACTAGATAAATTTGTTAGAAACAAAATAATAATTTTTTTAACATTAAAATCAAGATTGTGAACATGAAATGTTCCAACAATCTTCCCATTTTTATGATAAAAAGACTTTAACATGTTATTTTAAAAAATTATCCTTTAAAGAAAACTCAATTTGAGGCCTAAAAAAAGAAAAGCTCTATCTCAAAAACTGAATTGGAAAATATTTTAAATAAAACATTTTAAAATATAATTTTAAGAAAGTTTCAATTCGAGGGATAAAGTTTTGAAATGATTTTTATAACTCTCCCTTAAAAACTGAATTGAGAACGCTCTTTTAAGATGAATTTTATCAGCCTTGGACATTCAAGTAATTTAGGCAACATAATTGAAATAGCAGTTCAGTTACATACAAACTAACTGGAAAAATATAATGTTTATTTAATCAAATAAACGTCCCTTGTATTATACATTTAAGTACATCACCATTTGTAAGGGAAATTGCTACTACAATAGCTCATTTTAAACAACATTAAGTATCAGTGAGTTTATACATGATAGAATCGGATATACCAACGACTGGTTACCTTGACCACTTGATTTGTTTTATCGATTATGAGTTTCTTTTACAGAGGAACAACTAACTTCTTGGACTTGATCTCTGTGCTTGCAAACTATCTAGCTGATGTAAACTGGATTCAACTGATGTTGAACCGCATTGATCATTTTGGTCTGATCTGATCTGGCAATGAAGCGGCGTCATATTGCTGATGATTAAGCTTCATCCAACAGTTTCAGCTAGAAGTTGGGTTTCGTCTCTTGATCAGTTGAACTGTTCGGCTTGCAACTGAAATTTAGTCAGCTGATCAGTTTTGTTAAACTGTTGACAGGCAGGACTAAGAACCCTGCGGGCTGATTAAAGCACCAAGCTCGGAGTCGAGAAAAGTGGCCACAATGTTATTTGTAGAACAAATCCTCTATACTCTGTGCAATGCTGGTTATGTAAAATTTTTAAAACGATTTCGAAAAAATATAAAGTACTTTTAAATAGCATATAAAAATATTTTTAAAGAAAATAATTTTAATCAGTTTTCAAATATCCTTCTTAGAACAGCTAGCTCTGATACCAATTTAAGTATCGGGTTTGAAACCTATGAAGGTGCTTCTAACACAATATTCTCCATAAGCTGCAATATCTTGTGTTCTAAGAATAAATACACCGATGAATTAAATCGAGTTTGGTTTTCAAACCAAGCGGAAGATAATTGAAATAATCATTCGTTAAGAAAACTGAACAACTTAAATCTTTTATCTTATGTTTCTACTGTGTAACTGAAATAAATTGGACCAGTTCGGGCATGCAGTTCAGTTACGGGAACAACTGAACTGATATCAGCTTAAGCCATCAAATTAGTTTTAAAACAATAGTTAAATAGTTAAGGACACGAGATATGTTTATGGATATTCGGAGACTTTAACTGCTCCTACGTCACCATTTTCTACCATATCAGGTAAGATCCACTAGAAGACTTTGACTTATACAACACCTTGTACAAATCCACTCTAGAAGGGCAGCACCCGACTAGAACTCCTAGCAGTCAAGATTGTAGGCAGCACTTTACAATCTACATAATATTTAACATCTTTATGCTAAGACTACAAATACAATTTTTAATGTCTTTGCATAAAGACTCACTTAGCTAAAAAATAAGCTAAAATCTCTGTATATGTGAGTGATTGTGTGTGAATGTGGAGAACTGATCTAATCAGTACAACACGAAGGTGTTCTCACACAACTGGGCTAACTGCTTCGAGTAAGCTAATATGAGGTGAACTTGCCTTCTGGTTTCTTCACACACCGGTTTTCAGTTGTAGTTCAGCTTCTTCTTGTCTTTTGTGGTCTTTGATATGGTATTTATAGGCACTTGACTGACCGTGCATGAAGACTCAATAATAATGTCCATTGCATTTGAATGTGCTTCCTTTGGACATATCTTGTCATTCTTACAATTGTTCTGGAATCTTTTCTCTTTTCAGCTTTGCTGCAATGTCTATTATTGTACTTTCGTATGTGAAGTATCTTATAGCTTATATATTCGCGCTTAGCTATATTCCATTAAATAGTCTTGTCGTGACATGCGAACAGATCAGTTAAAACTAATGCTTCTGAACTGGTTTGGTGAAATCAGTTTGAACTGATTTCACTGTATCAGTTCTTTTTTTTAGTTGAGATCTTCATCAGTTCAGCTCTTAATCAGCTGCACAGGCTTCTGAAGGTCTACTGCTGAACCACTTATCAGCTGGACAATCAGTTGAACTGTTCTCTGATATAACAATTGGATTGGTTTAGTTTTGGCAATCAGTTGGCGCTTTCGGTCGGCGTCTCAACAAATTCAGTTTTGGCTTCGGGAACTGATAGGTTTCAGTTTTCTGCGCACTAGATAAATTTTTCTTATGAAGACAGACCAGTGCAGATCTTAGACCGTAAGGAGAAGAAGCTTCGGAACAAGGTGATCAAATCAGTGAAGGTCAAGTGGCTTAATCATTCCGATGAGGAAGCTACTTGGGAGTCAGAGTCAGAGATGCGGAGTCGCTTTCCAGATTTATTCGGTGAGTTCTAATTTCGAGGACGAAATTTTATTTAAGGGGGAGGAGTGTTGTAGAAACCGAAAAAAAAAAAAACCAATATGCGTAGATATGTGCATAATTTAAATTATTTAATTTTAAATGGTTATTATTTTAAAAAATTGTTGATTTAATTGCATTTAAATCATTTACGTTATTTTTAAGGATTTTAAATCGCGTATTTCAAATTTTAGCTTTTTAGATATATACGCGAGATCGGACCGAAGATAAGAAATCGGAGATGAATTTTATGATCCAAAAATATTCCTAAATTTATTCCGAGCTAAGAAATAATTTATTTTAATGAAATCAAGTGGATTTAAGTCTATTTTAATTAATTAATCACCAATTTAATTATAGGCTTCTTAATTCATCAAGATTATGCTTAATTAACCTTTTAATCAAACTTATCTAGCCTAGGATTCTACTTAGCAAAACTTAAACAAATCCTACACTAATTGGCAGCCTACTCTCGGTCATATTCTACTCCACACAATCCCAACTTGACACCATTTAACTCCCCCAACAACAAGAAAACAAATGACAACCATTCAACATGCATGTCCCCCCAACTTGACATCAATAACTCACCCATGCACCACCTTTATTTGACCACAAGCCTTCACCACATTCTTCATTCTCCCTAGCACAAAATATTAGAGATTTAGAAGCTCTCATTCTCACCCAAGACAACAACAATAGCAAGGTGTCTTCATTTCCGTTGCTGTGTCTCCCGATCCGACGTATTGTGTTGTTTATTGTAAAAACAACTTAAGGCATGTATATATGGTTTCTTTGATCTTTAATCAAGTCATATACTGATTTTTAAACATCACATGTACATGATTTAAAGGTAAAAAACCGAAATTATGACAGCAACATTTCACAAAATTCTGCACAGATTTTCTCGGCTACCTTCATGCTTCACGTTTGGTATTGTTTTGTGATTTCAGGGGGTTGGTTCGATTCCAGGAACCCAAGGCTGCATCTAGGCATATACTAGGGTGAGTTAAGATCATGTTGGTCCATTCTTTTAAGCCCCAAACTCGCTGGATTCAAGATTTGACAGCAACTCCTCCATAGTTTCAAGTTGAGTCTCGAAATTCTAGTTTTTGGTTGTTCAAGGAGGTTCGAATCTTGGTTGGCTTTTGGGCCTGTAATCAAGGTTAAGACCCTTCCTTAGCATGTCTAGGACATGACCAAGATGACCTTTCATGGCTTGGTTCATGGCCCCATCGGCTTTTAAAGCAAAACAACACAAGTGTCCCTCAGTTTCTATTTCTGATTTTTTTGTGAGTGAGTTTCGGCTCTTGAAGTTTTGGATGGATCTTGGTTGGATTTTTGCCCTAAACCTTGGTTCATACAACACTTCATCATGTCTAGATGGTACCGAATTTTTATTTGTGTTCTCGGTTTGATCTTTGTGTTGTCCTAGGTGTTTGGGTGGATTGTGGTTGGCCTAGTGCCCTTAGCCACGGTTCAAGCCACTCCTTAGGGTGTTGGTAAGAGGCTCTGGTCGGTGCAAGCCCCAATGGTAGATAGCCTCGTTAATGAAGCGATGCAAACACAAGTGCTGCTGCTGCATTTTTTTGACAGCAACTTGAGCTTTGGTTCAGGAGGCTTGTACGAGTTTTTGGTTGGCTTTTAGCCTATGGTCTTGGACTGGAAAATACCTTATTGAGTTAGGAAGGTCAGGTTTTTGGCCGTTTGTTATTTGGTTAAGTTTAGAGGTCGTACGAGAATTTACGGTGCAATGTGCCAAAGTGACTCTCGAAAGAGCGTTCATGATTTTGGCCTCCATGCACAATTTTCGTGTATTACAGCCCTTGGTATATATTTTCCAGTATTTTAAGTGTATTTTAATCATGACTAAATGATGGTTCGATGTTGGTTCGGGTTGGTACGGAGTCATGGTTAGATACTAAATTTGTTGGGCGTAATTTCTCGTTTTTATTTCGATTAAGAGATGTTGGTCAAGTTGAGATTATTTGCATGTGTCTCATGTTAGAATTAGGTCGCAGCGAGCCTGGGAACGATCCAACTCAATTGGTAAATTAAAACAGGATAATAATTATATTACGTGCATAAAAATATAAATTGTTTATTTTTGAGATATATGCGATATATCTTGTGACCATCTTACGCTTATGGGATTTCATCACCCGGTGAATTACGATCGGTTTACGATTATGTATGAGTACGGATATCCAGTCCAAGGGCTGTGATGATCACTACCGCCCAGTATACTGTGGTTTAGTCTGATCAGACGTGCATGTTATGTTATGGGCCACTTGCGTAGAAACATTATCTCTTCTAAAAATTACGATATGATATGTTATGACAGAGCTCTATCGAGCAAAACTTTTACGTATGATTTTCAGATATGCACGTATTTATAATTACTCACGATACGATTTTCACGTTACGCTTTATGATACGATATTTTTACGTTGCATGCGATTTTATTATATATTTACTTGTTATTTACGATATACTTATGCTGGGTCTTTAGACTCACTAGACTTGATTGATGTAGGTACTGACGATGCAAAGGCTGAGGGCGGGGACCAGTGAGTTAACTTGGATCAGCGGTAGTACGAACCCGAGGATCTCACATTTAATTATTCTGTTTTATGTTCAAACTCTTGTTATAACTTTTATATATTTTAAGTTATAGCTTAAAACATTATTTAGTTTCCGCTGCTATGTTTATGTTAAACCTTTGGGTTATTTTACGAAATTTTTTATACGTTGCAAGTTTATTTATTTAAAGGGAAAATTTTTAATAAATCCAAAAAATTATGAATACGAAATACGGGCCCTCACAGTTGGTATCAAAGCGATGTTTCTTGTAAAGGGTTGTACTTGCTACTGATCTAGAGAAGCTCACGAAGTCACGTCTTCAGTCTGTAAGTCCTACTTTCACGTATTACATTTTTTTGAGCATGAAATAGTTTACCAGCATGTTCTCATGAAATATTTTATCAGCATGTTCTCATGAAAAATATTTTATGTTAAGATTATGTTTTAGCAATTATATATTTAAATTTCAAGAAAAATAGTAGAAATATTGCATGTTGGTTACGTAAGGACTTTACATGGTACAGTATACCTCCTAGACGAGCTATTGACCGCCCGAGGGGTGCTGAAAGCGAGGCTGATGAGACTCAGAACCGTTATGAGGATAGAGGTCCACCGTCACCTCCTCCACCACCTGATATGCATACCCAGATGATGGCGGGTATGACTCAGTTCTTCGCACAATTCGCGGGGAACAATGCTGCAGCATTAGCTAGGCCGCCTAGACCCGAGGCTATATGTGAGCGGTTCATGAGGATGAACCCGAAGGAGTTCACTGGGACGTCTGATCCCATGGTTGCTGAAGGATGGATTAAGTCCCTAGAGGTTACTTTCAGATTTATGGAGCTGGAGGATGTTGACAGGGTCCGCTGTGCGATCTATCTTTTTGGAGGAGACGCCCGTCTGTGGTGGGAGGGCGCATCTGTAGCTCTGGATCTAGCTACTCTCAGTTGGACGCGCTTTAGAGAGGTATTCTTCTCTAAGTATTTTACTGATGACGTGCGTTCGAGATTGAGCAGGGAGTTTATGACCCTGAGACAGGGTGACATGACTGTTACGGAGTTTATCCATAAGTTCGAGAGGGGTTGTCACTTTGTACCCCTGATCGCGAATGACGAGGGTGCCAGACTTAGGCACTTCAGGGATGGATTGCGGTCGATCTTGCGCCGTGATGTTAGGGTTGCTGGCCCTACGACATATGAGGTCGCTGTCTCTAGAGCTCTTACTGCAGAACAGGATCAAAGAGATATCGAGAATGACCGCCAGGGTAAGCGGCCATTTCAGGTGCCCCACCGTCCTCCTCAGCAGCAGCAGCATCATAAGAGGCCTTTCCATGGCCCATCGAGGAGCAGAGAGCAGCAGCAGCAGCAGCAGGGACGTGTGGTCCCGAGGAGGCAGGAGTACCCAGTCTGTGCCAGGTGCACACGCCGCCATACCGGAGTTTGCATGTATGGCTCTGGGAAGTGTTTCAAGTGTGGCGGTACTGGCCATTTGCTGAAGGATTGTTCTCAAGGGACATGGTCTACTCAGGGCAGAGTGTTTGCACTCCATGCAGCGGAGGCGAACCCAGGGACTATGCTCTTGACAGGTATATTAAATCTTTAAGTTTATATTTGGGAACATTTTAGCATATTTAATTCAGCGTTTTGGGATTAATTGCTTTGAAGGATTATAAGATTTGAACTAAGAAATTGTGATAAGATTGCATGTTCTATTGGGTCGTTTTGGGAATCTAAGTTAGAAGAACTTTGACCTTTTGCATGTCTATAAGATTAATTCTGGTAAATTATTGGGTTTAGATAGTTGTTCCAACCTTTCAGGAAGAATATTTATAGACGGAGCTTCTACGAACGCCTTGATTGATTCAAGAGCCACTCATTCATTCATATCTGAGACCTTTGCGAATTCCATCGAGGTCAAGACGATTGGATTGGATGTGGCGTATTCTGTGGTTATTCCATCTGGCGAGGAGATGGCAGCGACTAGCATAGTATGAGACATAGACCTCGAGCTTCATGGAAATCTTGTCTATGCGGATTTGATCGTGCTACCAATGCCAGAGTTCGATATTATCCTTGGGATGGATTGGCTGCACAAGAACAGAGTACTTATTGATTTTAGCGGATATTTGTTCTAGTCCGACCGCTTGGAAGGGAGCAGTTCCTATTTGAGCCTGACAGATACTTTAATGTGCCTATCATGATATCTTGTATTCAGGCTAGGAAGCTCATGCATAGGGGTTGTCGAGCATTCATTGCGACCATTATATCTGTTCCCGAGGTCCCCAGCCAGTCAGTTGCAGATGTCCCAGTTGTCAGGGACTTTTCAGACGTTTTTCTCGATGACGTCTCTGGTAGACCACCGGTACGAGAGGTTGAGTTTTCAATCGATCTTATGCCAGGTACCGCGCCAATCTCTAAGGCGCCATACAGATTAGCACCGTCAGAAATGGTTGAGCTCAAGAAACAGAAAGAGTTAGAGCTAAGATGCTATGAGTTAAGAGTCAGGAGCTTCTTGACAAGGAGTTTATTCGCCCGAGTTTCTCTCCATGGGGCGCGCCTGTCTTATTCGTGAAGAAGAAAGACGGATCTATGAGGCTTTACATTGACTACAGGGAGTTGAATAGGGTTATAGTGAAGAATAAATACCCACTTCCAAGGATCGATGATTTGTTTGATCAGTTGCAGGGAGCCTCAGTATTTTCCAAGATAGATCAACGTTCCGGACATCACCATATGAGGGTGAAAGACGCCGATACTTTTAAGACTGCTTTTAGGACTCGTTATGGGCACTTCGAGTTCCTAGTGATGCCGTTCGGTCTGACGAATGCGCCGGCGATCTTCATGGATCTCATGAATCGTGTATTTCAGCCGTATCTTGATCAGTTCGTTATTGTATTCATAGACGACATTCTCGTCTACTTAAAGAGTCAAGAGGATCACAACAGGCATCTGACCGCAGTATTGCAGACGTTGAAGAGGCACAAGCTGTTCGCTAAGTTCAGCAAGTGCGAGTTCTGGTTGGAGAAAGTGGCGTTCCTAGACCACATCATAACTAGCAGTGGCATTGAGGTAGACCCAGCAAAGGTTGCGACAGTCAGAGATTGGGAGGTGCCGCAGAGTACATCAGAGGTCCGTAGTTTCCTTGGTCTAGCAAGATACTATCGGAAGTTTATTCAGGGTTTCTCCTCTATCGCAGTTCCACTCACGTCATTGACTAAGAAGAATGCTAAGTATGTGTGGAGCAATGAGTGCCAGAAGAGTTTCGATTCTTTGAAGCAAGCTCTTATTTCAGCGCCGATCTTGTCCATGCCCTCTGGGCCCGGAGATTTTGTATTGTATACCGATGCTTCGAAGCTCGGTCTAGGCGCAATGTTGATGCAGCATGGGAAAGTAATAGCGTATGCTTCTCGTCAGTTGAAGATCCATGAGAAGAACTACCCTACTCATGATCTTGAGTTAGCTGCTGTAGTATTTGCCTTGAAGATTTGGAGGCATTATCTATACGGAGAGAAGTGTCAGATCTTTACCGACCACAAGAGCCTCAAGTACTTCTTTACGCAAAAAGAGTTGAATATGCGTCAGAGGCGTTGGTTGGAGTTAGTCAAGGATTATGACTTTGACATTAGCTACCATCCTGGTAAAGCTAATGTAGTAGCGGATGCTTTGAGCCGGAAAGTCGCGGTGATGGCTCATTTGACAGTTTAGAGGCCTCTTCAGAGTGAGATTCAGAGGTTTGATCTAGAGATTTAAACTCGAGGTAGAGTTCCCCGTCTATCTACCTTGACGATTAAGTCTTCTTTATTAGACCGTATTCGCAGCGGTCAGTCATCTGATGAGCAGTTGGCGAAGTGGAGGCAGAGAGATGAGGCGAAGGGCAGTATTTTGTACACAGTGAGTGATGGCATTGTTCGTTATCGAGATAGGATATAAGTTCCTAGCAGCGATTCTATTCGAACAGACATATTAATTGAGGCCCATATGTCCCCGTACTCTATTCATCCTGGGAGTACGAAGATGTACAAGGATCTGCAGATGTTATATTGGTGGCCCGGTATGAAGAGAGAGATCCGGAGATTTTATCCGAGTGTTTGACTTGTCAGCTTGTGAAAGCTGAACATCAGAGACCAGCCGGCTTACTCAAGCCACTTCTCATTCCCGAGTGGAAGTGGGAGAACATTAACATGGATTTCGTGGTTGGTTTACCGAAGTCGGCTAGAGGTTCGAATGCTATATGGGTGATTGTTGATCGTCTTACCAAGTCAGCGCATTTCTTGCCTATTAAGATGACTTTCTCCATGATTCAGTATGCCGAGTTATATATCCGTGAGATAGTCCGATTGCACGGTATCCCAGTCTCTATTGTTTCTGACAGAGATCCGAGATTCACTTCCTCATTTTGGAAGAGTCTGCATTTAGCTATGGGTACGAAGTTGTTGTTTAGCACAACTTTTCACCCTCAGACAGATGGTCAATCAGAGAGAGTTATTCAGATCTTGGAGGATCTTCTCCGTGCTTGTGTCATTGATTTCTCAGGGAGCTGGGAACCAAAAGTGCCATTAGTGGAGTTTACCTATAACAACAGCTTTCAGTCGTCTATAAGTATGGCTCCTTATGAAGCACTGTACGGAAGGAAGTGTAGATCGCCTATTCATTGGGATGAAGTAGGCGAGAGATCAGAGTTAGGACCAGAGATCATTCAGCAGACTGCTGATCTAGTAGTCGTAATCCGTGACAGGATGAGGACTGCTCAGAGTCGACAGAAGAGTTATGACGACCGGAGGAGGAGAGATCTAGAATTTGCCGTTGGCGACCATGTTTTCGTGAAGATAACACCGATGAAGGGTGTCATGAGATCCGGAAAGAAGGGGAAGCTTAGTCCGAGGTTCATCGGACCATTTGAGATCCTCGACAGAGTTGGGACATTAGCATATCGTGTTGCTCTTCCGCCGAATCTGGCCGGAGTGCACAATGTGTTCCATGTGTCGATGTTGAGGAAGTATTTAGCGAACCCTTCTCATGTGTTGAACTTTGAGCCGTTGCAGTTTTCTCCGAAATTGTCTTATGTAGAGAGACCAATGCAGATCTTAGACCGTAAGGAGAAGAAGCTTCGGAACAAGGTGATCAAATCAGTGTAGGTCAAGTGGCTTAATCATTCCGATGAGGAAGCTACTTGGGAGTCAGAGTCAGAGATGCAGAGTCGCTTTCCAGATTTATTAGGTGAGTTCTAATTTCGAGGACGAAATTTTATTTAAGGGGGAGGAGTGTTGTAGAAACCGAAAAAAAAAAAACCAATATGCGTAGATATGTGCATAATTTCAATTATTTAATTTTAAATGGTTATTATTTTAAAAAATTGTTGATTTAATTGCATTTAAATCATTTACGTTATTTTTAAGGATTTTAAATCACGTATTTCAAATTTTAGCTTTTTAGATATATACGCGAGATCGGATTGAAGATAAGAAATCGGAGATGAATTTTATGATCCAAAAATATTCCTAAATTTATTCCGAGCTAAGAAATAATTTATTTTAATGAAATCAAGTGGATTTAAGTCTATTTTAATTAATTAATCACCAATTTAATTATAGGCTTCTTAATTCATCAAGATTATGCTTAATTAACCTTTTAATCAAACTTATCTAGCCTAGGATTCTACTTAGCAAAACTTAAACAAATCCTACACTAATTGGCAGCCTACTCTCGGTCATATTCTACTCCACACAATCCCAACTTGACACCATTTAACTCCCCCAACAACAAGAAAACAAATGACAACCATTCAACATGCATGTCCCCCCAACTTGACATCAATAACTCACCCATGCACCACCTTATTTGACCACAAGCCTTCACCACCTTCTTCATTCTCCCTAGCACGAAATATTGGAGATTTAGAAGCTCCCATTCTCACCCAAGACAGCAACAATAGCAAGGTGTCTTCATTTCCGTTGCCGTGTCTCCCGATCCGACGTATTGTGTTGTTTATTGTAAAAACAACTTAAGGCATGTATATATGGTTTCTTTGCTCTTCAATCAAGTCATATAATGATTTTTAAACATCACATGTACATGATTTAAAGGTAAAAAACCGAAATTACGACAGCAACATTTCACAAAATTCTGCACAGATTTTCTCGGCTACCTTCATGCTTCACGTTTGGTATTGTTTTTTGATTTCAGGGGGTTGGTTTGATTCCTGGCACCCAAGGCTGCATCTAGGCATGTACTAGGGTGAGTTAGGATCATGTTGGTCCATTCGTTTAAGCCCCAAACTCGTTGTATTCAAGATTTGACAGCAACTCCTCCATAGTTGCAAGTTGAGTCTCGAAATTCTGGTTTTTGGTTGTTCAAGGAGGTTCGAATCTTGGTTGGCTTTTGGGCCTGTAACCACGGTTAGGACCCTTCCTTAGCATGTCTAGGACATGACCAAGATGACCTTTCATGGCTTGGTTCATGGCCCCATCGGTTTTTAAAGCAAAACAACACAAGTGTCCCTCGGTTTCTATTTCTGATTTTTTTTGTGAGTGAGTTTCGGCTCTTGAAGTTTTGGATGGATCTTGGTTGGCTTTTAGCACTTAACCTTGGTTCATACAACACTTCATCATGTCTAGATCAAGCCATGGTTGATCATATGACCACTGGAACGACACATGACAGCAAGCGATCCAAACAATCGCATGGTACAAAATTTTTCTTTGTGTTCTCGGTTTGAGAATTGTGTTGTCCTAGGTGTTTGGGTGGATTGTGGTTGGCCTAGTGCCCTTAGCCACGGTTCAAACCACTCCTTAGGATGTTGGTAAGAGGCTCTGGTTGGTGGTTCAAACCCCAATGGCCGATAGCCTCGTTAATGAAGCGATGCAAGCACAAGTGCTGCTGCTGCATTTTTTTGACAGCAACTTGAGCTTTGGTTCAGGAGGCTTGTTTGAGTTCTTGTTTGGCTTCTAGCCATTAGCCATGGTTCAAGCCACACCTTAGGATGTTGGTAAGAGGTTTTGGTTGGTGGTTCAAGCACCATTGACCATTAGCCTTGTAATCAAAGCGAAGCAAGCACAGCTGCTGCCGCTGGAATTTTATAGCAGCTTTGCTGCGGTTCAGAGGTCACGTACGAGTTCTTGGTTGGCTTTTAGCCTATGGCCTTGGACTGGACAGTATCTTATTGAGTTAGGAAGGTCAGGTTTTTGTCCGTTTGTTATTTGGTTAAGTTTAGAGGTCGTACGAGAATTTACGGTGCAATGTGCCAAAGTGACTCTCGAAAGAGCATTTCATGATTTTGGCCTCCATGCACAATTTTCGTGTATTACAGCCCTTGGTATATATTTTCCAGTATTTCAGGTGTATTTTAATCATGACTAAACGATGTTTCGATGTTGGTTCGGGTTGGTACGGAGTCATGGTTAGATACTAAGTTTGTTGGGCGTAATTGTCTCGTTTTTATTTCGATTATGAGATGTTGGTCAAGTTGAGATTATTTGCATGTGTCTCATGTTAGAATTAGGTCCCAGCAAGCCTGGGAACGATCCAACTCAATTGGTAAATTAAAACAGGACAATAATTATATTACGTGCAGAAAAATATAAATTGTTTATTTTTGAGATATATGCGATATGTCTTGTGGTCACCTTACGCTTATGGGATTTCTTCACCCGGTGACTTACGGCCGGTTTACGATTATGTATGGGTTAGGATATCCAGTCCAAGGGCTGTGATGATCACTACCGCCCAGTATACCGTGGTTTAGTCTGATAAGACGTGCATGTTATGTTATGGGCCACTTGCGTTGAAACATTATCTCTACTAAAAATTACGATATGATATGTTATGACAGAGCTCTATCGAGCAAAGATTTTACGTATGATTTTCAGATATGCACGTATTTATAATTACTCACGATACGATTTTCACGTTACGCTTTACGATACGATATTTTTACGTTGCATGCGATTTTATGATATATTTACTTGTTATTCACGATATATGCATGCTGAGTCTTTAGACTCACTAGACTTGATTGCTGTAGGTACTGACGATGCAAAGGCTGAGGGCGGGGACCAGTGAGTTAGCTCGGATCAGCGTACGAACCCGAGGACCTCACGTTTAATTATTCAGTTTTATGTTCAAACTCTTGTTATAACTTTTATATATTTTAAGTTATTGTTTAAAACATTATTCAGTTTCCGCTGCTATGTTTATGTTAAACCGTTGGGTTATTTCACGAAAGTTTTTATACGTTGCAAGTTTATTTATTTAAAGTGAAAATTTTTAATAAATCCGAAAAATTATGAATACGAAATACAGGCCCTCACAACTATGGTTAAGGCTTGTTGAGTCAATGGACTCACTAGGTGTGAATGATGCAGGTGAGGATTTTATTATTGAGATAGGAGGGTTGTATGACTGAACTGGCTGGACAGATGGTGCACTTGAGATGTCTACTACTTAAAATACGACTATAATTTTTTTTGTAAACTCATTTTCGAAAATATACATCTTTAAACTTGCATGCGATAAAAGCTGAAATTTCATTATTTAAAAATAAAATTATTCAACTTTCAGTAAAAACACTGCAGTTAAAAATAGACAAATCATCAACCCTAGTCTTACGTTTTAAAATAATGCAAATACGATACGTGTGAAATCCTGTCAAGCATCAACATAATAAAAAGACATAGTATGAAAATATCCAAAAATCATTCCATCTTAAAAACATGATGTGCGGAAAATACGGTCCTCGGGTTCGCGTGTGCACAACCAACTCAGTATTCGACACCTCCAATCTCCTGATTAATAGGCTCACTTGCATCATTCACACCTAGTGAGTCTAAAGACTCAACACACCTGTAATGTTATAGCAATTCATGTACATAGCAGGCAACAATGAAAAGTACAGTAATAAAAAATACATTTCTTGATCTTTAAAGCATAAACGTAAACATAATAAAGCATCCGTGTCAAAGAATGTCTCAACATAACATCATATACGTGTTCGTTTCTTTTAACTGAATTCCGTTCATTTGTTGTGACTTTCGTATCAGCTCTATTCGACAGATCCATCTACGTATAACCGTGGTACCCGACAGCGGTGACATAGGCGACAGTATTACCCATCCACTGAGCCTTGGCCTTACAGCTCATCGTATACATATACATACTAGTCACAACCAACTCACTTCCTTCAAAACATGTCATCATTTTCACCACTTATAAAAATCATGCATATACGAAATTTTTTCCTTAAAATCAAGCGTACAACATTTTTTTCATAATTTCATAAAAACTCATATTCATGATAACTTAAACATTAAAACATGTCAAAATCGTGCTTAGGACGCTGCCATGACTAAAAATTCGATCCGAGTGCTAAATGATCGTTTTGCCCCTGGAAACCCTAACTGACCATTTTACCCATGGACCTCTAAATTTCGACCCGAATTTTACCAAACTCCTTAAAATACCTCAAAGCATATTAATAAGCATTTATTAGATGTAAACTCAAGCCCATTTCAAAATTATACGATTCTTTTTAAAACTTGGACCGGGGTCCCGGTTTTAACCTGAATCAACCTAAAACCTAACCAAATTTCTCCCAACTTAAACCATGACTTAATAACACTTAACCATACCTCTTTCCACTCATGTCACACCATCTAGAACCTTCGAAAACCCTCTGACCATTGCTGATATGTGAGGCCCATTTACTTTAATGACAATTAATGATCAAACAATAATGGTTTGACTTAAAGCTGCAGCGGAAAAAGGTTTAAATTACTTTAAAACGGACCTCAGGGCCTAGAAAAATTTCCGCATGACCTCCCCGTAAGTAGGACATCCCGAAAACTCAAACAACAGTTTATATCAAAATATACTCCAACTAGAGTCATTAAAACAACAACCAAAGTCAACAACCTATAGCTGCAATGGCCAGGACTAAACAGAATTTAAAACTTACCAAATACTCACCAGATCAAGAATATCACAGAGTCGCCTCAGAATATAACCAGAACAACCAAATATCAATACAGATACACGGGACATCTCCCCGGCAAATAAAGTACAATACAAGTCTGAAACAAACTCAAGACATACATATAAACTAACTGGGAGACTCCACTGAACAGAACCAAGCAATCCAACCTCAATCCCGAGCTCCACTGGCGGAACCTCGGCCTGATGCTGCAAAACAACTCGGGAGATCTACCATGGTGTCCAATAACAACCACAGCAGCCCCCCCAGAAAACAACTGAGGTTAGGATTCTGGTATGAAACAGTTCAACCATAACAACAATAACATAAATCATGCATAATCATATAATAAAATGTAATATGCAATACATGAAAGGCTCAACAATAACTGGGATAACAGGAGCCAACAAACGGTACGATAACAACAGGAATAATGCTCGAGCAACAACACAGGGGAGCTACATCGTCATGCAGCTAAACCGTCCTGCCAAGTATGCGAGGTATGCCAAGCTGTGCTGAATAACACCCCTGACTCGGCCTCCATACAGCTCATACGATATAACAGGATGGCACAACAGAACGAACTAGATGACACAATCCCAGCGCTCACCTCAAAATGCTGCACTAACCATGGGATTGTTCAATCACATCTACAGTATCATGTGTATAGGCCTATCAGCCACACAATAATCCCGAGATAAACAACAGTGCCAGATAACAACGGATATCAACAATGGCTAACAAGAACGATAGGGCTCAACATGAATGTCATAACTGTATGCCCAATGCTAAATGCCAATAATATGTCATAAACATAAACATATATCACAACGAATGCATTTAACAATTTACAACAACCAACAAGTCATACACCCGATCAATGAAACACAGAATGACAATTAAACAAAATTTATGTTTTACCGTCGTATGTTACCGAGCTGTAACATACCTATACCAACTTGACAATCCAATATCACTTCACTTCAAGACTCTCGGCCTAAACAAAACCACAATAAGCCGATCGTGAAAACTACATTCCACACCAATGTCTGATTTGGCACAAAAGAGCATAAAATTTATATCTCGCTCAATATTAACTCAATTCAATATCTGCCAATTGAAAATGAAAGATAACTCAAATATCTAACTTTTTCTAGAAGAAACCATTTTCCAAATCTCAGTAGATAAAGCTCAGAATTTCCAAGAACACACTGCTACTTACGAATTCGCGGACAGAATCTCACACACTGAGCAGTTCCAGAAAAAAGAGCATAACTTGCTCAATTCTTAATGGAATTTAACGAATTTTATATCATTACGAAGAAAACACATAGCTCTACAACTTTCTTTTGAATCACAAGTCCAGAATCCGAGCGCACAATTGACAAAAACTCGAATTACAGTAGGTGTCCTGCACAGCACCATTTCAGAATTCGATTTGACACATTTTGGTAGAAAAATCATATCAATTCCATTTCTTATCCAAATTCGATGATTCCAGCGGCTATAGAAAGCTAACAAACAGAGCTACAAGTTCAACCTCATTAGGCTGAATCACATGAGACGGATCGGGCTCATACTTACGCAACATAGAAACATGGAAAACATCGTTGATGCCAGACAATGACTGGGGCAAATCCAAACGATAAGCGCAAGTCCCAATACGCTCAACAATCTCGTAGGGGCCAACGAAACGAGGTGACAACTTACCTCTCATACCAAAGTAAACAACACCTCTAAACGGAGAGATTCTCAGAAACACAAAATCTCCAACTTGAAATTCTAGAGGTCGACGACGTCTGTTAGCATAACTAGCTTGACGATCTTGGGCAGCTTTCATTCTCTGACGAATCAACTGGAGTTTATCATGCATTTCCTGAACAATCTCAGGTCCAGTCAACTGCTTCTCACCAAATTCATCCCAACAAAGAGGTGATCGACATCGTCTGCCGTACAAAGCTTCAAAAGGAGCCATACCAATAGTCACCTGGAGACTATTGATATGAAAATTCTACTAGTGGTAAAGCTTCCTGCCAACTGTCTTTAAAATCCATGACTACAGCTCGAAGCAGATCCTCGAGTGTCTGAATCATACGTTCTGTCTGACCATCTGTCTGAGGATGGTACGTAGTACTCATCGCAAGTCGTGTACCCATTTCTTTTTGGAAACTAGTCCAAAACTTTGATGTGAATCTAGGGTCACGATCTGAGACTATTGCAACTGGAACTCCATGAAGTCTCACAACATTTTCAATATACAGACGAGCCATTTTCTTATACGAATATGTCCTCTCATATGGAATAAAGTGTGCCGATTTAGATAATCTGTCAACAATCACCCAAATGGCATTGAAATGACGAGAAGTACGTGGCAAATGCGTGACAAAATCCATAGCTACGTGCTCCCAGTTCCACTGAGGAACCTCAAGGCTATGCAGTAATCCTCCCGGTCTCATTCGTTCCGCTTTGACTTGCTGACAGATCATACAACGAGACACAAACTCAGCCACATCCTTTTTCATATTCTTCCACCAAAACTGAGGCCGTAGAATATGATACATTTTCCTTCCTCCTGGGTGGATACTATATCGAGTATAATGAGCTTCTTTAAGGATGGCTGTACGCAATTCAGGAATATCTGGGACAACCAATCTACCATTCAACCGAAGAGAATCATCTGAGTGAATTGAGAAACCAGATTGGTGTCCTTGAGATACTAACTCATAAGATTTCAGAACTCGATCATCAGTTTTCTGAGCTGACTTTAAAATCTGAATCAACTCTGGCTCAACATAAATCTGAGATACACAAACAGTATTACCTGGATTTGAAAATCCAACCCAGAAGTACAAATATCCTCTCGTAACTTAGAAACATGAATTGAGGATAAATTGACGTCAACAACCTTACGACTCAAAGCATCGGCAATGACATTCACTTTTCCCGGATGATACTGGATCTCACAATCATAATCTTTCAAAAGATCCATCCAACGTCTCTGTCTCATATTCAGATCTGACTGAGAGAACATATACTTCAAGCTTTTGTGATCAAAATAGATTACAAATTGCTCCCCAAACAAATAATGTCTCAAAATCTTGAGAGCAAAAACGATAGTAGCCAATTCCAAGTCATGAACAGGATACTTAGACTCATGCGGTTTCAACTGACGAGAACCATAGGCCACAACTCTGCCATGCTGCATCAGAACACAACCTAGACCTCGATTAGATGCATCGGTACAAACAACGAATCCTCCAGAACCACTTGGGATGGTAAGAACGGGTGCAGAAGTCAATCCCTTCTTCAACTCGACAAAACTTGACTCACATTCATCAGACCAAATGAATCTCTGATTTTTCTGAGTCAGTTGAGTGATAGGTCTAGCAATCTTTGAGAAATTTTTGATAAATCTCCGGTAATAACCAGCTAGACCCATGAAACTGCGAATCTCTGGCACATTTGTCGGTCGTGCCCAGTTCAGAACTGCTTCCACTTTACTTGGATTGACAGAAATACCATGTTGAGATATGACATGGCCCAGAAATACCACTCTATCTAACCAAAACTCACACTTGGATAGCTTGGCGTACAACTGCTTCTTTTGAAGAATTCGAAGAACTATCCTCAAGTGTTTAACATGTTCTTCCTCGGACTTGGAATAAACAAGAATATCATCGATGAATACAATCACAAAACGATCGAGATATTTACGAAATACTCGATTCATCAAGTCCATAAACACAGCAGGAGCATTGGTCAAACCAAAAGGCATAACCAAAAATTCAAAGTGTCCGTATTTCGTGCGAAAAGCTGTTTTCGGCACATCTTCTTGTCTAACTCTCACTTGATGGTACCCTGAACGAAGATCAATCTTAGAATACACCGAAGTACCTTGCAACTGATCAAATAAGTCATCAATCCTAGGGAGTGGATATTTATTCTTGACAGTAGACTTATTCAGTTGCCGATAATCAATGCACATCCGCATCGTACCATCTCTCTTCTTGACAAATAGAATCGGTGCACCCCACGGTGAAGAACTCGGACGAATATAACCTTTACTCAACAAATCCTGCAATTGTTCTTTCAGTTCTTTCAGCTCAACAGGGGCTAAACGATATGGTGCTCGAGATATGGGTTCAGTTCCTGGCATTAATTCGATACTGAACTCAACTTCTCGTTCTGGTGGAAAACCGGGAATCTCTTTTGGAAACACATCAGGAAACTCACGGACTACAGGAATATCATAAATCCGTCGCTCATCTTGCGATAGATCCACAGCATAAACCAGAAAACCTTCATGACCAGAATCTAACAATCGATTCATTTCAATGGCAGAAACTAGAGGTATCTTGGCTTGAGAACCACGATCATAGAAATTCCATTTAGGAGCAAAGCTAGGTCTGAAACGAACTATTCCTCGATAACAGTCAACAGTGGCACGATTTGCAGTCAAAACATCCATACCAACGATACAATCAAAGTCATGCATAGGTAGGACTATGAGATTCAGATATAGAACATTTTCATCGTGAAACAAAACCGCATTGAACACCACATTATCAATGATAATCATTTTGCCCATCGGAGTAACAACAGATAGATTGGAATTCATATTAGTGGTGCGAAGATCATGCGAAACAACGAATGCATGAAAAACAAAGGAATGAGATGCTCCAGTATCAAATAACACTCGTGCTATAAAACCACATAGAGTACAATTACCGGTAATGACAGTACCTGGAGCTGCCTGAGCCTCATCCTCAGTCAAGGCAAATACATGAACAGATGACTGATTTTGTTGACCACCTTGCCCTCTGCTCTGATGCAAAGGGCGACTAGGCTGATGGGAGGACTGGGACGCTGTTGGAATTCTATTACTTTGAGCTCCACTACCTGCCTGGGCTGATTTCCCCGTCTTACTAGGACAGACTCTAGCAAAATGGCCAGGCCGACCACAAACATTACAAACCCCTTGAACTCCAACACACTGATTACTGGAATGTTTGCCCCCACAGTGATCACAATAAGGTCCACTGTAACGATATCCACCACGGTTCCCTGAACTCCCTGAACTCGAAAAACTAGAACCGGGCTTCTTAAATTGCTTCCCACGTGGACGAAGAGATGCAGAACCAGATGAACTGAATTGTTGCCTCCCCGACTGATGATGTTGGGTAGGAACTCGATTGCCACTCCTTTTAAGACTAACTTCAGCCCTTTTTGCTATTTCCACTGCTTCAAGATAATTCAGTGGTTACCGGTAGAAACAAAAGGGTGCAGATGATCGTTCAATCCTTCAATAAAACTCTCAACAACAGCAACCTGACTTGCAGCAACATGAGGAGCATATCTCTGCATAGCATAAAAAGAATCTGCATACTCCGCAACTGACATATCGCCTTGTTTCAGGTTATGAAACTCAGAAGCCTTAGAACTGTAGAATGATGGAGGACAATAACTCTCCTTAAACTTCAGCTTGAATATATCCCATGATGGAATGATCCTCTGAGCATCTAAAGTCATCAATGTAGTAGACCACCACATTTTGGCACGATCTTTCAACTAATGCACAACTAATCTCAATCGACACTCTGGAGGATACTCAATCAAATCGAACAATTCCTCAATCTCAGAAACCCATAACTCAGCTTTCTCAGCTCCCTCTGAACCACTGAATCGAGGTGGATGCATAGAATGGAAACGCGCAACTAACTCATCCATCCTAAGATGCTCTAACTGATCAGCAGCTTGCTCCACAAAAGCATCATCAACAACCCGGACACGAGGTCTACCACGCCCACGACCTCGACCTCGAGCTATAGGAATCTCATCAACAGGAATTTCTCCACCTCCCTCCATTCTATACGATAAAACACCAAAACAATTAGAATGGAAGTAAACAGATCATATAATCACATAAACATTCTGTCAAGTAGCATACACATGCGCAACAACCATTTTAGTGCCAAGACTCGAGTGTCCTAGACTCTAGTTCGAGTGTATCCCAGTTTACGCTCTGATACCAAGATGTGAGGCCCATTTACTCTAATGACAATTAATGATTAAACAATAATGGTTTGACTTAAAGCTGCAGCGGAAAAAGGTTTAAATTACTTTAAAACGGACCTCAGGGCCTAGAAAAAGTTCTGCATGACCTCCCCTGTAAGTAGGACATCCCGAAAACTCAAACAATAGTTTATATCAAAATATACTCCAACTAGAGTCATTAAAACAACAACCAAAGTCAACAACCTATAGCCGCACTGGCCAGGACTAAACAGAATTTAAAACTTACCAAATACTCACCAGATCAAGAATATCACAGAGTCGCCTCAGAACATAACCAGAACAACCAAATATCAATACAGATACACGGGGCATCTCCCCGGCAAATAAAGTACAATACAAGTCTGAAACAAACTCAAGACATACATATAAACTAACTGGGAGACTCCACTGAACAGAACCAAGCAATCCAACCTCAATCCCGAGCTCCACTGGCGGAACCTCGGCCTGATGCTGCAAAACAACTCGGGAGATCTACCATGGTGTCCAATAACAACCACAGCAGCCCCCCCAGAAAACAACTGAGGTTAGGATTCTGGTATGAAACAGTTCAACCATAACAACAATAACATAAATCATGCATAATCATATAATAAAATGTAATATGCAATACATGAAAGGCTCAACAATAACTGGGATAACAGGAGCCAACAAACGGTACGATAACAACAGGAATAATGCTCGAGCAACAACACAGGGGAGCTACATCGTCATGCAGCTAAACCGTCCTGCCAAGTATGCGAGGTATGCCAAGCTGTGCTGAATAACACCCCTGACTCGGCCTCCATACAGCTCATACGATATAACAGGATGGCACAACAGAACGAACTAGATGACACAATCCCAGCGCTCACCTCAAAATGCTGCACTAACCATGGGATTGTTCAATCACATCTACAGTATCATGTGTATAGGCCTATCAGCCACACAATAATCCCGAGATAAACAACAGTGCCAGATAACAACGGATATCAACAATGGCTAACAAGAACGATAGGGCTCAACATGAATGTCATAACTGTATGCCCAATGCTAAATGCCAATAATATGTCATAAACATAAACATATATCACAACTAAGGCATTTAACAATTTACAACAACCAACAAGTCATACACCCGATCAATGAAACACAGAATGACAATTAAACAAAATTTATGTTTACTGTCGTATGTTACCGAGCTTTAACATACCTATACCAACTTGACAATCCAATATCACTTCACTTCAAGACTTTCGGCCTAAACAAAACCACAATAAGCCGATCGTGAAAACTACATTCCACACCAATGTCCGATTTGGCACAAAAGAGCATCAAATTCATATCTCGCTCAATATTAACTCAATTCAATATCCGCCAATTGGAAATGAAAGATAACTCGAATATCTAACATTTTCTAGAAGAAACCATTTTCCAAATCTCAGTAGATAAAGCTCAGAATTTCCAAGAACACACTGCTACTTACGAATTCGCGGACAGAATCTCACACACTGAGCAGTTCCAGAAAAACAAGCATAACTTGCTCATTTCTTAATGGAATTTAACGAATTTTATATCATTACGAAGAAAACACATAGCTCTACAACTTTCTTTTGAATCACAAGTCCAGAATCCGAGCGCACAATTGACAAAAACTCGAATTACAGTAGGTGTCCTGCACAGCACCATTTCAGAATTCGATTTGACACATTTTGGTAGAAAAATCATATCAATTCCGTTTCTTATCCAAATTCGATGATTTCAGCGGCTATAGAAAGCTAACAAACAGAGCTACAAATAGAGCTACAAGTTCAACCTCATTAGGCTGAATCACATGAGACGGATCGGGCTCATACTTACGCAACATAGAAACATGGAAAATTAAATATCGTTAAATTCTCCGATATTCTAAAATACATATTTTTAACACACTTCTAAAATTTATTTGGCATAAATAATTATTTTAATTTACAACTCAACAATTATTCTAATTATGCCAAATTACCGGATAATTAAATGCAGGGCCTTACATGATAATTTCTGCACCAAGAAGAACGAAACCCTAGTGCACCTTGGACTCTAAATACTCGACCCTAGCTCAAGACCAAGCGGACCAGCACCTAACCAACTATACTGGGACCAAGTCCGAACCCAGCCCTTCTTGACCAACCCTAGCTAACCCTACTGCCCAATTAACCAGCCCCGCGCGTTATACCCGAAGCAACACCGACCAAGCCAACCGAGCCACCCCTCAACCTAACTTCTTCTATCTGCTTCTAGACCATGACAAGTTGTTCACAACCCTCTCCCTGCCATGTCATGTATTAGAGTAGGTGCCCGTTGAGCCAAGTGTTGGCCGAGTGTTCACAATGAAACTCTATGTATAAACAATCTTTATTTTAATAATATTTGAAATTATTGTTTTGGCACATCTTTATCTGTATACTCATGCTAGTTGCACAGATAAAGTCCTTGAATATACAAATAATAGAAAGAATATGAGATGCTCATATAATGAGTATCATGAAACTCATATTTGCAATATTGTATATTCTAAATAGTTCCTAGTCGATTCAGCCGCCGCAAAGAAGGATATAGACCGCTCGAGTTTGAGACTAGTATCTGCGATGTGAGTGCCAAGTTTCATTGGTAGGGGACATTGTGATGTCCGAGCATGCAGATAGGTGATCCTGGTAGAGTGCACTGAACAACCCTCCATATAGGACTTTCCAAGTGGTTCTCACTTATCGAGTGGAAACGTCCTAGTTTATGGTTGTATATCATTAGTCCTTATGACCCGGGACAACATTGAGACTCTATGTGCTAGAATTGCACTTTGACTTGTTTACCGACTCTCATGGGGTCAGCAGGTGGCAAGGTTGGGTGTTTTTTCAAAACATATAGTAGTCGATGCATTGTAGTAGGGGATTCACCGCTTACCTTCGGGCATGGATATCCTATGTGAACTCATGTATATGTAATATGAAATCTCAGATCCGAGTATGGTGGTAATTATGAAAGGGGTTTCATAGATTACACCATCGATGCAACTACGACATGACACATAGTATCGATTCTTTGACAGCACTCGATATACCAATATTTGTCGAATCGGTCGGGCTATATGAGTTGAAGGGACCGAACTGTATGCTAACCATAATTGAATGGTTCTTGCAGGCACTATCATTTGATACCTAGGGAATCATGTAAGCGATGCTGCTAGTCGTTTTACATGATTGGTTGGGTATTATCAGACTTGAGTTCTGACGTTCTTATTATCAAGGAGTTGATAAGTAAGAATGGAGCAATTGGGGTATGCTCATATAAGGACATGTTTAGTCCCGAATAAAATGGAGATGTGAACCTACGACTAGTTGTATCAATGAACCATTGAGGGCCACACAAGTGTCAACTTTCTAGATCCCGTTGAGAAGTTAAAATAGTTCAATGTGTTGAACGGCTTATAAAGGAGTTTATAAGCGTAAATGTAATGCTCGGTTACTCGTACAAATAATAATAATGCGTTTATGTCGTTTATTACATAGTTAATTAGCTCAGTAGATTTCATGTGATGATTGAGGTATCAATATTGAGATTGAACATGATTTTTATATTGTTCATGGTGTTTTGAGATTGATAATATGTCTAAATAGTGATAGTAAGATGTGTACGTAGAAATAGTGTAATAGAAGTGGTGGGAAATGAGATGAAAATATGGTAGTTCGTACGGGTTTTAGCATAATCATTTGAATATTGATCCAAATTTTGTGAGGCCATAACCATTAGAAAGCTAAGATATAAGGTTACAACTTTCATGCATTGAGTTTTGTCCAAATCATTGTGGAAGACAAGCCAAAAGCGCCCCGAAGTGGGTCGTGTGTATCGTCACTCCTACAATGACACATGTTGGGATAATAGGTATAACTTTTTACTCAGGCCTCCAAATGACATGAAACAAGTTGGAGATTCAAGCCAAGACATAGGGCTACAACTTTCCTGTTTACCACTTTTTCAGATTATGAACGGAAGAGCCGTTTCTGAAGCGATTTTTGAGGTGGCTGTGAGCAGAGCGGCGCCCGAGCGGTAAGAAATGACCGCCCGAGCGCCAATGGTTCTGGATTTTTGGTTTTGGACAGAAAGTTCCTCGCTCGAGCGGTAATTTATGACCGCCCGAGCGCCGCCCTGTATTTAAGAAGATAAGTTTCGAATTTTCTTAGCATTCCAACCATTCCACAGCTTCTTCTTCCGCATAAGCTCGAGAGAAACTCCAATAAATCTCCCTCCAAAGCTTCTTTCTTCAATTCTTCCTCAATTTGAGGTTAGAAATTCATTCTCCATCACAAGAACATCATAGAGGTGTAAGTTTTCTTCTCTTTTAGATGTTCTACATGTAGAGGAGTGATTTTCACATAGTCTAAACAATAGTAACTGAATTATTGATACATTTGACAGTATAGGAGCGAGAAACACCGTCTCAAACCAGTGTTCTTAAGCTTGGACTGTAATTTGGCATGTTCTTGAAGTAATACATGAGTAATATTATGATTTCAAATACTTCCCATTGATTATTGCTATATGTACATTGTTAGTATCTTATTGATGAAAATATAGCACCATATTCCATTGTTATGTATTAAATATGCAAGAAACTCATGAATATTGATGATGGGTGCTATGTTATGAACATGAACATGAAAGAAAAAGGACTGATTTTACATGATATAGAGCTTGTTGACATCATGGGTGGTTTTAAGTCCTCCTAATCTATTGGCCAATATATGTTCATGGGGCGTGGGGTTGCCAAAGGTTGCTCCCTGACGTCCAACACAGTAGTAGCTATATAATAAAGCAAGCACGGTAGTACAGGTCAACTAATGAGGCTCAAGTACAAAAATGAACATGAATATATGCTATGATATGACATGGTTTAAAGATTCATTGTTGTCACAACTTGATATGTATGTTCCTTTGATGCATATTGATACGTACAAGTGCCAACTTATTGAGTTTTATAAACTCACGTAGCTCATGTATTACAGGATCAGGTAGTGAAGAGACGTAGGATGCCGGTTCGCCAATGGTTGCTTGTGACGTGCCTTACCTCGACAAGAACCGGGACATCTTATTGTATAGCTTCCGCATATGTATTGTAGTAAATTTTATGTCAGGGTTTGAAACAAGTTCCATGTGATGGATGATGATACAAAGTATGTTTGTATATGAGAATATGTTTATAAGTGTGTATGAATAGTATTGCTTGAGTTTTTGGTGTATACAAAATATAGGGACATCGTGCCAAAATTTTTATAAACTGTCAAAGTGATGCCTCTTGTTTGATTTGCTTCATACTATACTTATATCATTCAAACCTTATTTTGATTATGGTAATTATGCTAAGTATAGAGTAAGGATGTGACATTTTAGATGGTATCAGAGCCCACGGTTCTTTGACAGGGAAGACACTGCACTTCATCCATACGTGAGGAACTCGGCAAGTAAGTATCTTTTTATTTCATAGTTTATGTTAAGTTATGTGTCTATGTATCCTACATGTAGGTTAAGATAAGCGACGATGCCACCAAAACGTAAGGTACATGAAGGAGAGTCCTCTAAGGGCAAGGCCCCAGCGACTGATGAAGGCAGTACACCACGACCGGTAGATGATTTTGCTCAACTGCTCCAACAACAAGCAAAAGTCCATGGGGAGCAGATACAACAATTACTTGAGATGCAACGGACTACTCACGAGCAGGCACACGCACACGCCATGCTACCCAGACAAGGACCGGTTCAAACAGATGTGTATGATCGTTTTCGACGTCTGAATCCTCCGGAATTCATGGGAAGCACCGATCCAGCAGTAGTAGAAGAATAGATTAAATCATTGGAGTCCATCTTCGCCTACCTTCATATGGATGATGCAGACAAAGTAACGGGTGCCATATTTTTATTAACAAAGCATGCAAGAATATGGTGGGAGAGTGCAAGGGTGGCATTACCTACGATACCATTGACTTGGGAAACTTTCAAAACCGTGTTTTACAACAAATATTTCAGTAAAGATGTACGAGCCAAGAAAGCCAGCGATTTCCTCAATTTGAAGCAAGGAACCATGTCAATGGCGGAATACAAACAACAATTCGAGGCTGGAGTTCAATATGTACCATATATTGCACATGATGACACAAGTAAGGGCGAACATTTCATATGGGGACTTCGCTCTGAAATTAAACGAGATGTACGGATGTTGAAAGTTGCTTCGTATGGAGAGATAGTGGAAAGAGCACTTGAACAAGAAATTGACAGAGACAGGCAACAGCGAAGGCAGCAGTACTTTTAAAAGAGCCAAGGAATAGGACAAGGCAAAAAGACCGATAGCAAAGGTACTCGACCAGAGGAACCCCGTGCCAAGGGTACCCCTCTACGTAAAGAACAGGACAGGCCACCTTGTCCTAAATGTGGCAAACTTCATGGCGGGGAATGTATGCAAGGTTCCAATGTTCTTTATCGTTGCAAAAAGCCAGGGCATCTCGCCAGGAATTGTCCAGGGAGTTCTGAGAAAGTACAGGGACGCCTTTTCTCGATGACCAAAGAAGAAGTGGATGCGGATACACCGATGATTACCGGTATGTTCTTGATTTCTGGTATTACTGCTATTGTTTTACTAGATTCAGGAGCCACGCATTCCTTTTGTAGAACCCGTAAGTCAGTAGACGTATAAGCCATGCATAATTCTAGATTTTTAAATTTAATTGAATTCATTGCATGATTATTTTAAATGCATTTATTTGAAGTTAATTATTTTATTATTTCAGTTCAGTAGTTTGATTTTTAGCATTTCAGTGATTTCAGTGAGGCCGGACTGGAGTTGGAGTTTTGAGATAGAATTTAAGATTTGAGAAATATTTCCAGAAGTTAATTTAGCTAGCAAGTAAGTTCATTTAAGTTAAAAAAGAAGTTTAAGGAATTATTTAAGTTAGTTGAGGATTTTAATTTAAATTATTGGAGGTGATTAAGAAATGAGCTCATTTAAGTTACTTAATTAAGGGGTTAGTTCACTAAATTAATTAAAGGATTAGTAAGGCTTTTAAGAGTTATTAAATTACTAGATAATCAATTTTCCCCCTACCATTTATCATGCATTTTCGGCCACACCCCTAGAAGAACAAACTAGGACTTGCCAACTCACCTTTGACCCATTCTTGGTTGATTAGCATGCTAATTCTTTTAGCTATTTTTCCACCTTAATTAATTAATACTAGACCACTATCCTAACCCTTGTTTGGCATGATAAAATCGGCCACTATAGTCTAGAATCACCCAAGAGATCATTTGATAGCAATTCAAAATTCAAAATTCAAATGCATGAAGACTTGGTCTTGATATGATCCTATTTTTGTGCACCCTTCTCCTCGCCTTCATAACCATCACTCCCCCTCCACCTCCACCGAAAATAAGACCCCTTTTCAGTAGAAAAAAATGTGAATAACAGCTAGGGAGAAAGGGAGAAAAATCGAGAGCCAAGAAAGGTAGAGAAGCAAGCCACTCCGTCTCCTCCGCGCCGTCTCGTCTCTTCTTTTCGTTTTCTTTCGAAACGAAACCAGGCATGTCTAGATTTCTTTCAAACCTCAATCAAGTCATATTATCATTTATTTTTCAGTACATGATCATGTTGTAGCAAGCAAAAATCGAGATCCATGTCAAAATATTTTGGAACACACATGCAGAATTTTCGACTTCCCTTGACAAGCTTCACGTTTTTCTAAGTTTTGATGGTTTCAGGTATTGGATCGACTCCAGGCTCCCAAGGCGGCTTGTATACATGTAGTAGGATGCATTAGGACCATGTTGGTCCATTCAAACCAGCCCCATACTTGCTGGAAAACCGAAATGACAGCAAGTTCCCCATAAGTGCAGAAATGTGATTCGAAAATTCAGTTTGGATGTCAAGGAGGAAGGATCTGATCTTGGCTGCCCCAAGGGCCTTTAGCCATGGTTGGATCACTTCCCTAGCATGTCTAAGACGTGACTAAGTCGCCCTTTTGGTGGCTTGGTCCATGGCTCATCGGTTTTTAAATAATCAACAAGAACAGCCCCTTTCCCCATTCGGCCCTTCCATTTTTTCAGCATATGGTTCGTTTCTTTTGTTGCTTGGTGTGGATCTTGGTTGGCCTATGGCCCTTAGCCACGGTTCATATCATGCTCCTAGATGTCTAGATCGTGCCATGGTCAATCAAATGGCCACTGGAACGACGCAAGACATCGATCATAGCATAAACACTACACACGCACGCATGAGGGCCCTCGGTGAGAACTTTCGGGTGGTTGCTGGAATGAGACGAATTGTGGCTGGCCTAGGGCCCTTAGCCATGGTTCAAATCATTCCTTGGGACGTTGTGGAGAGGCTTTGGTTGGTGGTTCAAGCCCCAATGGCCAAAAGTCTCGCAAACGACGCGATGCAAGCTAGGTCGCAGCTGCTGGAAATTACAGCAAGTTGCTGTGTCGGTTCAGAGGCTCGTTCGAGTTCTTGGTTGGCTTTTAGCCCATGGCCTTGGACTGGACAGTGCCTCATTGAGTTAGGAAGGTCATGTTTTCAACCGTTTGTCATTTGGATCATTTTTGAGGTCGTACGAGAATTTACGGTGCAATGTGCCAAATTGACTCTCGAAAGAGCGTTTCGTGTTTTGGCCTCCATTTCACCTAGATTTCGACCCTATCATTTTAGGAACATTATTTTATGATTTTTCAGCATATTTTAATCATGACTATACGTCATTTCAGTGTCGGTTCAGGTTGGCTCGGAGTCATGATTAAATGCGAAGTCATTAGGCGTCATAGTCGCATCTTTTGAACGTAAATTGCATAGTTGGTTAAGTTTAAGCTATTGCATATTTTTCATGGCACAGTTAGGTTGCAGCGAGCCTGGGAACGATCCAATCCAATCCAGTTGGTAAAATTACAGGAATTTTCATTACGCCAGTTAATTATTTTACGTGCATTAAACAGAAAATGATTATTTTTGAGATTTATGCGATATGGCTTGTGGTTCATTCACTATGTGGGAGTGTTATTTTTTACGGTCGCCAGTGACCGATCAGTTCAGTATGGTACCACCCGGTCGCCAGTGACCGGCCAGCTCAGTTCAGTTTCAGCCTCCCCGGTAGCCAGTTACCGATCAGTTCAGCTTAGTGCAGTGGCCACAGGCGTAAAACATAATCTCAACAGAAAATTTTACCAGATATTTCAGTACAGGCTCCAAGGAGCAAATATTTTTATAGTGATTTCCAGTTCAGTTATGCACGTATTATAATTGCTCAGTACAGATTATTTTCAGTATGCCTCAGGACAGGATATGTTAACTCATGCATATTTTAATTCAGATTTTTACTCGTTACCTGCGATATATGCATGCTGAGTCTTTAGGCTCACTAGACTTGATTGTTGTAGGTACTGATGAGGCCAGGGCCGAGGGCGGGGACCAGTGAGCCAGCTTGGGTCGGCAGTAGTGGCACCCGAGGACCTCAGTGCAGCAGTTGTTATGTTTTTCCGCAAACAATTTTTATCAGTTGATGGATATTTTTAAATTGTGATTTTTGGAAAACTTTATTTTCTTCCGCTGCAATTATTTTGTACATCGAACTTGATTCCCCAGTGATTTTATGAATGAGGCCATTAAGTTCTTTTAAAAAAAAAAAAAAAATTTTAATTTTCCGCAAATTTTCAAGAAAGGAGTTTTAGGCCCTTCGCAGTTGGTATCAGAGCGGTGGTTCTGTATAGGGTTTCACTACTACTGACCGCGAGAAGCTCACGAAGCCACGTCTTCGGTCTGTAAGTTTTTCAGTTCAGCATTTTGTTCAGCATTTTAGTTAAAGCATGAATTATTTTGTCAGCATGCTTCCAGATTTTCAGTACTTCAGTGTCCATTTAAAATAAATTATGGAATTATGCATGTCAGTTACGTATGGGTTATGTTGGAACAGTATGCCCCCTAGACGCATTTTAGAGCGCAACAGAGAGGAGGAGCCTCGCCGAGAAGACAGGGAGGAGCGTAGACCAGAGGGAGACCTACCACCTCCTCCACCGCCCCCACCGGACATGAGTGCCCAGATGTTAGCTGGGATGGCACAGTTCTTCGCACAGTTTGCGGGGGGTAATGCCGCAGCCGTAGGCGCAGCCGCAGCCAGGCCGACAGGACCCGAGGCTGTGTATGAGCGATTCATGAAGATGCGCCCGAAGGAATTCTCTGGGGCATCTGACCCCATGGTTGCCGAGGGATGGATCAAATCCCTCGAGGTTATCTTCGATTTTATGGAGCTGGGGTACGCAGACCGAGTCCGATGTGCCACCTACTTGTTCACTGGAGACGCCCGCTTATGGTGGGAAGGAGCTTCGGTAGCCCTGACATTGGCTACACTTTCTTGGACCCGCTTTACGGAGGTTTTCTACTCCAAGTATTTTGCTGAGGAGGTTCGCACCAGGCTGACCACCGAGTTCATGAGTCTGAGACAGGGGGATATGTCGGTTACGGAGTTTATCCGTAAGTTTGAGAGGGGCTGTCACTTTGTGCCCCTGATAGCGAATGATGCCAGAGCCAAGCTGATGCACTTCCTGGTGGGTTTACGGCCAATCTTGCGCCGGGATGTTAGGGTATCTGACCCTGCTACTTATGAGATTGCCGTCTCCAAGGCCTTAGCCGCAGAGCAGGATCTGCGGGATATCGAGAGGGATCGCCAGGGCAAGCGCCCAGTCCAGGCACCGCACCGCCCTCCTCCTCTTCAGCATCAGCAGCAGAATAAGAGGCCTTTTCATGGACCGCCCAGGAACAGAGGCCAGCAGCAGCAGCAGCGGGGACGCCCAGCCCCGAGGACTCAGGAGCACCCAGTCTGTCCCAGGTGCTCACGTCGCCATCCTGGAGCATGTATGGCTGGCTCAGGAAAGTGTTTTAAGTGTGGCAGTCCAGACCACATGTTGCTGCAGTGCCCTCAGAGGAATCTGCCTACCCAAGGCAGAGTTTTTGCTCTCCATGCCGCGGAAGCCAACCCGGAGACTATGTTGTTGACAGGTACCTTTAAACTTTAAGTTATTATTTGAATTTCCGCGTTTTGGGAATCGGGATTTAGATTTTGAACTTAGAACTGTTATAGGATTGCATGCTCTACTCAGATTTATTTCGGGGAAATTAAGCTAGAGGAACCTTGACCTTTGCATGTCTATAAGTTTAGACCTTGTAGTGGGATTCAACTTAGAGCTCCGCTCTTTCAGGGAGAATTTTTATATCTGGTTCCGCTACCAAGGCCTTGATAGATTCAGGGGCCACTCACTCGTTTATTTCGGAGATCTTTGCAAACTTTCTCAAGATCCAGACCATTGGGCTAGATACAGCCTTTTCAGTAGTGTTGCCGTCAGGCGAGGAGATGGCAGCTACCAATGTTATCCGAGATATAGACCTTGAGCTGCACGGTAATCTTGTTTATGCGGATCTGATTGTGCTACCGATGCCGGAATTCGACATCATCCTAGGGATGGACTGGCTATTGAGGAACAGAGTGTTGATAGACTTCCAGCAGAGATCCGTTCTTGTCCGACCGCCTGGAATGGAGCAGTTCTTATTTGAGCCGGACAGGTACTTTCCTTTACCGCGCATTATTCCTTATGTTCAGGCTAGGAAGCTCATGCATAGAGGGTGTCGGGCATTTCTAGCAACCTTTTTATCTGTCCCCGAGGAACCCAGCCAGTCAGCCTCAGATGTTCCGATAGTTAGAGATTTCTTAGACGTTTTTCCCGAAGACGTCTCTGGTATGCCACCAGAGAGAGAGGTGGAGTTTTCCATTGAGCTTATGTCAGGAACGGCTCCGATATCCAAAGCGCCGTACCGACTAGCACCGACAGAGATGGCAGAGCTTAAGAAGCAGATCCAGGAACTTCTCGACAAGGAGTTCATTCGCCCGAGCTTTTCTCCATGGGGCGCGCCAGTCTTATTCGTGAAAAAGAAGGATGGCTCGATGAGGCTTTGCATTGACTACCGGGAGTTGAACAGGGTTACAGTGAAGAATAAATACCCACTGCCGAGGATTGAGGATCTGTTTGACCAGTTGCAGGGAGCTTCGATTTTCTCCAAGATAGATCTGCGTTCCGGTTATCACCAGTTGAGGGTGAGAGATGCTGATGTCTCAAAGACAGCTTTCAGGACTCGTTATGGCCACTACGAGTTCCTAGTGATGCCGTTCGGTCTGACGAATGAGCCAGCGATCTTCATGGATCTCATGAATCGCGTATTTCAGCCGTACCTCGATCAGTTTGTGATAGTGTTCATAGATGACATTCTCGTCTACTCCAAGAGTCGGGAGGAGCACAGCAGGCATCTGACCACAGTGTTGCAGACATTGCAGAAGCACAAATTATTCGCAAAGTTCAGTAAGTGCGAATTCTGGTTAGAGAAGGTGGCGTTCTTGGGCCACATTGTTTCTAGCAGTGGTATTGAGGTAGACCCGGCAAAAGTTGCAGCAGTAAGAGATTGGGTTGTGCCTCAGAATGAATCCGAGATCCGCAGTTTTCTTGGGCTAGCAGGATATTACAGGAAATTCATCCAGGGATTCTCCTCTATCGCCGTTCCACTCACAGCACTGACAAAGAAAAATGTGAAGTTTGTGTGGAGCGAGGAGTGTCAGAAGAGCTTCGATACTTTGAAGCAAGCTCTTATCTCAGCACCCGTTTTGGCTGTACCGTCAGGATCTGGTGAGTTTGTCCTTTATACCGATGCTTCGAAGCTTGGTTTAGGTGCAGTTTTGATGCAGCATGGGAGAGTGATAGCGTATGCTTCTCGACAGCTGAAAATCCACGAGAAGAACTACCCCACCCATGATCTGGAGTTAGCGGCCGTAGTTTTTGCTTTGAAGATTTGGAGACACTATCTGTATGGAGAGAAGTGTCAGATCTTTACCGACCATAAGAGCCTCAAGTATTTCTTTACGCAGAAGGAGCTGAACATGCGTCAGAGGCGTTGGTTGGAGCTTGTGAAAGACTACGATTGTGACATTAGCTACCACCCGGGTGAAGCTAATGTAGTTGCGGATGCTTTGAGCAGGAAAGTCGCAGTGATGGCTCATTTGACGATTCAGAAACCTCTTCAGATCGAGATGCAGAGGTTTGATCTTGAGACTTATCCTCGAGGTAGAGTTCCTCGTTTATCTACCTTGACCATTCAGTCTTCCCTTTTTGACCGTATTCGCAGCGGTCAGGCAGCAGATGAGCAGTTGGCACAGTGGAAGAAGAGAGATGAAGCCAAGGGCAGTGTTTTGTATTCAGTCAGCGACGGTATTGTGAGATACCGAGATAGGATATGGGTTCCTAGCAGTGATTCTATCCGAGCAGACATCTTATCAGAGGCCCATACGTCCCCGTACTCCATTCACCCTGGGAGTACGAAGATGTACAAAGATCTGCAGCTATTGTATTGGTGGCCAGGAATGAAGAAGGACATCAGGCGTTTTGTATCCGAGTGCCTGACTTGCCAGTTAGTGAAGGCCGAGCATCAGAGACCAGCAGGTTTGCTCAAGCCTCTTCCTATTCCCGAGTGGAAGTGGGAGAACATTACCATGGACTTTGTGACCGGATTGCCGAGGTCAGCCAGAGGATCGAATGCTATCTGGGTGATTGTAGATCGTCTTACCAAATCAGCGCACTTCTTGCCTATTAAGACGACTTTCACCATGGTTCAGTATGCAGAGCTGTATATCCGAGAGATAGTCCGACTCCACGGTATTCCAGTTTCTATCGTATCCGACAGAGATCCCAGATTCACTTCCTCGTTTTGGAAGAGTTTGCATTCGACTATGGGTACGAAGTTGCTGTTTAGCACAGCTTTCCATCCGCAGACAGATGGACAGTCGGAGCGAGTTATTCAGATCTTAGAGGATCTTCTCCGTGCTTGCGTCATTGATTTCTCTGGGAGTTGGGAGTCGAACTTACCATTGGTAGAGTTCACCTATAACAACAGTTTCCAGTCGTCTATAGGTATGGCTCCGTATGAAGCACTGTATGGCCGCAAGTGTAGATCTCCTGTTCATTGGGATGAAGTAGGAGAGAGAGCAGAGTTGGGTCCAGAGATTGTTCAGCAGGCAGCTGATGTAGTAGTCAAGATCCGTGATAGGATGAGGACTGCCCAGAGCCGACAGAAGAGTTATGCCGATCAGCGGAGGAGAGAGTTAGAGTTTGCAGTGGGCGATCATGTCTTCGTGAAAGTGGCACCTATGAAGGGTGTCATGAGATTTGGCAAGAAAGGGAAGCTCAGTCCGAGATTCATTGGACCGTTTGAGATCCTCGACAGAGTTGGGACGCTAGCGTATCGTGTGGCTCTTCCGCCAAATCTGGCCGGAGTACACAATGTCTTTCACGTCTCCATGCTGAGGAAGTATATGGCAAATCCTTCGCATGTGCTGAATTTCGAGCCGTTGCAGCTTACTCCGAACTTATCTTATGAGGAGAGACCCGTGCAAATCCTAGACAGACAGGAGAAGAAACTTCGGAACAAGTTGGTTAAGCGAGTCAAAGTCAAATGGCTCAACCATTCAGAGGAGGAAGCTACGTGGGAGTCTGAGCCGGAGATGAGAAGTCGATACCCTGAGTTATTCGGTGAGTTCTAATTTCGAGGACGAAATTTATTTAAGGGGGGAAGGATTGTAGAACCCGTAAGTCTGTAGACGTATAAGCCATACATAATTCTAGATTTTTAAATTTAATTGACTTCATTGCATGATTATTTTAAATGCATTTATTTGAAGTTAATTATTTTATTATTTCAGTTCAGTAGTTTGATTTTTAGCATTTCAGTTATTTCAGTGAGGCCGGACTGGAGTTGGAGTTTTGAGATAGAATTTAAGATTTGAGAAATATTTCCAGAAGTTAATTTAGCTAGCAAGTAAGTTCATTTAAGTTAAAAAAGAAGTTTAAGGAATTATTTAAGTTAGTTGAGGATTTTAATTTAAATTATTGGAGGTGATTAAGAAATGAGCTCATTTAAGTTACTTAATTAAGGGGTTAGTTCACTAAATTAATTAAAGGATTAGTAAGGCTTTTAAGGGTTATTAAATTACTAGATAATCAATTTTCCCCCTACCATTTATCATGCATTTTCGGCCACACCCCTAGAAGAACAAACTAGGACTTGCCAACTCACCTTTGACCCATTCTTGGTTGATTAGCATGCTAATTCTTTTAGCTATTTTTCCACCTTAATTAATTAATACTAGACCACTATCCTAACCCTTGTTTGGCATGATAAAATCGGCCACTATAGTCTAGAATCACCCAAGAGATCATTTGATAGCAATTCAAAATTCAAAATTCAAATGCATGAAGACTTGGTCTTGATATGATCCTATTTTTGTGCACCCTTCTCCTCGCCTTCATAACCATCACTCCCCCTCCACCTCCACCGAAAATAAGACCCCTTTTCAGTAGAAAAAAATGTGAATAACAGCTAGGGAGAAAGGGAGAAAAATCGAGAGCCAAGAAAGGTAGAGAAGCAAGCCACTCCGTCTCCTCCGCGCCGTCTCGTCTCTTCTTTTCGTTTTCTTTCGAAACGAAACCAGGCATGTCTAGATTTCTTTCAAACCTCAATCAAGTCATATTATCATTTATTTTTCAGTACATGATCATGTTGTAGCAAGCAAAAATCGAGATCCATGTCAAAATATTTTGGAACACACATGCAGAATTTTCGACTTCCCTTGACAAGCTTCACGTTTTTCTAAGTTTTGATGGTTTCAGGTATTGGATCGACTCCAGGCTCCCAAGGCGGCTTGTATACATGTAGTAGGATGCATTAGGACCATGTTGGTCCATTCAAACCAGCCCCATACTTGCTGGAAAACCGAAATGACAGCAAGTTCCCCATAAGTGCAGAAATGTGATTCGAAAATTCAGTTTGGATGTCAAGGAGGAAGGATCTGATCTTGGCTGCCCCAAGGGCCTTTAGCCATGGTTGGATCACTTCCCTAGCATGTCTAAGACGTGACTAAGTCGCCCTTTTGGTGGCTTGGTCCATGGCTCATCGGTTTTTAAATAATCAACAAGAACAGCCCCTTTCCCCATTCGGCCCTTCCATTTTTTCAGCATATGGTTCGTTTCTTTTGTTGCTTGGTGTGGATCTTGGTTGGCCTATGGCCCTTAGCCACGGTTCATATCATGCTCCTAGATGTCTAGATCGTGCCATGGTCAATCAAATGGCCACTGGAACGACGCAAGACATCGATCATAGCATAAACACTACACACGCACGCATGAGGGCCCTCGGTGAGAACTTTCGGGTGGTTGCTGGAATGAGACGAATTGTGGCTGGCCTAGGGCCCTTAGCCATGGTTCAAATCATTCCTTGGGACGTTGTGGAGAGGCTTTGGTCGGTGGTTCAAGCCCCAATGGCCAAAAGTCTCGCAAACGACGCGATGCAAGCTAGGTCGCAGCTGCTGGAAATTACAGCAAGTTGCTGTGTCGGTTCAGAGGCTCGTTCGAGTTCTTGGTTGGCTTTTAGCCCATGGCCTTGGACTGGACAGTGCCTCATTGAGTTAGGAAGGTCATGTTTTCAACCGTTTGTCATTTGGATCATTTTTGAGGTCGTACGAGAATTTACGGTGCAATGTGCCAAATTGACTCTCGAAAGAGCGTTTCGTGTTTTGGCCTCCATTTCACCTAGATTTCGACCCTATCATTTTAGGAACATTATTTTATGATTTTTCAGCATATTTTAATCATGACTATACGTCATTTCAGTGTCGGTTCAGGTTGGCTCGGAGTCATGATTAAATGCGAAGTCATTAGGCGTCATAGTCGCATCTTTTGAACGTAAATTGCATAGTTGGTTAAGTTTAAGCTATTGCATATTTTTCATGGCACAGTTAGGTTGCAGCGAGCCTGGGAACGATCCAATCCAATCCAGTTGGTAAAATTACAGGAATTTTCATTACGCCAGTTAATTATTTTACGTGCATTAAACAGAAAATGATTATTTTTGAGATTTATGCGATATGGCTTGTGGTTCATTCACTATGTGGGAGTGTTATTTTTTACGGTCGCCAGTGACCGATCAGTTCAGTATGGTACCACCCGGTCGCCAGTGACCGGCCAGCTCAGTTCAGTTTCAGCCTCCCCGGTAGCCAGTTACCGATCAGTTCAGCTTAGTGCAGTGGCCACAGGCGTAAAACATAATCTCAACAAAAAATTTTACCAGATATTTCAGTACAGGCTCCAAGGAGCAAATATTTTTATAGTGATTTCCAGTTCAGTTATGCACGTATTATAATTGCTCAGTACAGATTATTTTCAGTATGCCTCAGGACAGGATATGTTAACTCATGCATATTTTAATTCAGATTTTTACTCGTTACCTGCGATATATGCATGCTGAGTCTTTAGGCTCACTAGACTTGATTGTTGTAGGTACTGATGAGGCCAGGGCCGAGGGCGGGGACCAGTGAGCCAGCTTGGGTCGGCAGTAGTGGCACCCGAGGATCTCAGTGCAGCAGTTGTTATGTTTTTCCGCAAACAATTTTTATCAGTTGATGGATATTTTTAAATTGTGATTTTTGGAAAACTTTATTTTCTTCCGCTGCAATTATTTTGAACATCGAACTTGATTCCCCAGTGATTTTATGAATGAGGCCATTAAGTTCTTTTAAAAAAAAAAAAAAATTTAATTTTCCGCAAATTTTCAAGAAAGGAGTTTTAGGCCCTTCGCACCTTTATTTCGGAATCGTTTGTAAGGAGACTGGGCATTACAACAAGTATCACAGAGACACAACTCGCCATAGCCTTACCTTCCGGGCAAGAATTACAGACAGATCAGATTGTGTGAGGGTGCCCAATATATGTCCAAGGCCATCAGATGTATGCTGAATTGATAGTTTTGAAAATGACCGATTTTGATATGATATTGGGAATGGATTGGCTTTCGAAGTACAAAGTTACTATTGATTGTGGCATAAAGATGATCAAGTTTGCACCAGTAGGAGCTGAACCATTCACAGTAGCAAGTGCAGGTATATCCTTATCTCTTCAGATAATCACTTGTATGAAGGCTTGTAAATTATTACAGAAGGGGTGTCAAGGATATTTAGCATTTGTTTCAGTTATTGATTCACCGGTTCGTGAACTAAAAGATACAGATTTTGTGTGTGATTTTCCAGAAGTATTTGCTGATGATGTAACAGGCTTACCCCCAGATAGAGAGATCGAATTTGTAATTGATGTTGTGGCAGGAACTCATCCGATATCAAAAGCTCCTTATCGATTAGCTCCTACAGAAATCAAAGAATTGAAAGAACAGTTACAGGAGTTGGTTGATAAAAGGTTTATTAGACCGAGCTTTTCACCGTGGCGTGCACCTGTTTTGTTTGTGAAAAAGAAAGACGGTACTCTTCGTTTATGTATTGATTATCGGGAGTTGAACAAAGTGACAATTAAAAACAAATATCCACTCCCCAGAATTGATGATTTGTTTGATCAATTACAAGGAGCTGCTATCTTTTCGAATATTGATTTACGATCAGGGTATCATCAATTAAAAGTTAAATAAGATGATATCTCAAATACTGCCTTCCGAACCAGGTACGGGCATTATGAATTTCTTGTAATGCCATTTGGACTAACAAATGCACCAGCTGCTTTTATGGATTTGATGAACAGAATTTTCAAGCCATTTTTAGACAAGTTCGTGATAGTGTTTATAGATGATATTCTCATCTACTCACGAACTGTAGAGGAGCATCGAGAACATTTGCAATTAGTTTTGCAGACTTTGAAAGATAAACATTTATATGCTAAATGGAAGAAATGCGAATTTTGGCTTGAACAAGTGGCATTCTTGGGCCATATCATCTCAAAAGAAGGTATATCAGTGGATCCAAGTAAGATTAAAGTTGTTAATAACTGGCTACGACCTACCACTGTTACCGAGGTATGTAGTTTTCTTGGGCTAGCTGGTTATTACCGTCGGTTTATAGCGGGATTTTCTAAGATAGCATTGCCTTTGACTGCGTTAACCCGAAAGAATGTCAAATTTATATGGAACGAAGCATGTGATCGCAGTTTCCAAGAGTTAAAAACAAAATTGACATCAGCACCAGTCCTTGCTATTCCAGAAGGATCAGGAGATTTTGTGGTATACAGTGATGCTTCGAAACAAGGTTTAGGAGTAGTTTTAATGCAGCACGGAAAGGTGAATGCTTATGCCTCAAGACAGTTGAAGGAATATGAAAAGAATTATCCCACACATGATTTAGAACTGGCAGCAGTGGTATTTGCATTGAAAATATGGCGCCATTATCTGTATGGTGAACGGTGTGAAATTTACACGGACCACAAGAGTCTGAAATATTTATTCACGCAAAAAGAACTGAATATGAGACAACGATGTTGGTTGGAATTGGTGAAAGATTACGATTGTGTTATTAATTATCATCCAGGCAAAGCCAATGTTGTTGCAGATGCGTTAAGTCGAAAGTCCAGTTCTATTGCTGCAATGCAAGTACAAGAACAAATTTTATGGGATTTGCAGAACTTGAAGATTGATGTTATGCCAAAGGGAAATGCAATCTATCATCCCTCATGGTTCGACCAACGCTTGCAGACCGAATCAAGGCCGAACAAAATACAGATACTGAATTACAACAACTGAGGCAGCGAGATGAAGAAAAAGGAAATTTGAACTTTGAATTGAATGGGGAAGGAATATGGACATATCGAGGGAGATTGTGTGTGCCAAAGCAAGGAACGATCAGAAATGACATTCTTATTGATGCTCATGCTACTCCCTATTCGATCCATCCAGGAGGCACAAAAATGTACAAAGATTTGAAACCATTATTTTGGTGGCCAGGTATGAAAAAGGACATTGCTCAATTTGTTGCACAATGTCTAACTTGTCAACAGCTCAAGACTGAACATCAAAGACCAGCAGGACTCCTGAAACCATTGCATATTCCTGAATGGAAATGGGAACACATCACGATGAATTTCATTCTTAGTTTGCCAAGAACACAAAGAGGATTCAATGCTATATGGGTTATTGTGGATTGACTTACGAAATCAGCTCACTTTCTTCCAGTGAAAACCACATACACGATGAATCAATATGCTGAAGAATACATCAAAGAGATAGTGAGACTTCATGGCATCCCAGTGTCCATTGTATCTGATAGAGATCCCAAATTTACGTCTGCATTTTGGAAGAGTTTACATCATGCTATGGGAACTCGATTGTCATTTAGTACGACGTTCCATCTTCAAACTGATGGACAATCAGAACGAGTGAATCAGATTTTGGAAGATATGTTGAGGGCATGTACTACTGATTTTCCAGGTAGTTGGGACAGTAAACTACCGTTGGCTGAATTTACATATAACAATAGCTATCAGTCAAGTATTGGAATGGCACCATATACTGCATTATATGGTAGGAAATGTCGCTCTCCGGTTCATTGGGATGAAGTCGGAGAAAGAAAATTATTAGGCCCTGAGTTGGTACAACAGACAGCTGAATTGGTAACTAAGATCAGAGAAAGAATGCACACTGCCCAGAGTGGACAGAAAAGCTATGCTGATATGCGACGTCGTCAATTAGAATTTCAAGTCGGTGACCATGTATTTGTAAAGATATCTCCATTGAAGGGCATTTTGCGTTTCGGCAAGAAGGGAAAATTAAGTCCAAGATATATCGGTCCATTTGAAATCTTGGAAAGAATAGGAGACAAGGCCTACAGAGTTGCTTTACCACTGAACTTGTCAAATGTTCATAACGTTTTTCATGTTTTCTTGCTACATAAATATTTGGCCAATCCTTCTCACGTTCTTCATTACGAACCATTGGAGCTTGCATCGAATCTCTCATATGAAGAACGGCCGGTCCAAATTCTCGATAGGAAATCAAAAGTGTTACGAGGCAAGGAAATACCCTTGGTAAAACTGTTATGGCGCAATCATGCAATTGAAGAATCAACTTGGGAGCGAGAAGACGAGATTCAACAAAGATATCCTGAACTATATGGTACGTCAAATTTCGAGAACGAAATTCTTTGAAGGAGGGGAGAATTGTAATGCCCGATTACTCGTACAAATGATAATAATGCGTTTATGTCGTTTATTATGTAGTTAATTAGCTCAATAGATTTCATGTGATGATTGAGGTATCAATATTGAGATTGAACATGATTTTTATATTGTTCATGGTGTTTTGAGATTGATAATATGTCGAAATAGTGATAGTAAGATTTGTACGTAGAAATAGTGTAATAGAAGTGGTGGGAAATGAGATGAAAATATGGTAGTTCGTACGGGTTTTAGCATAATCATTTGAATATTGATCCAAATTGTGTGAGGCTATAACCATTAGAAAGCTAAGATATAAGATTACAACTTTCATGTTTTGAGTTTTGTCCAACTCATTGTGGAAGACAAGCCAAAAGCGCCCCGAAGTGGGTCGTGTGTATCGTCACTCCTACAATGACACATGTTGGAAGAATGGACATAACTTTTTACTCAGACCTCCAAATGACATGAAACTAGTTGGAGATTCAAGCCAAGACATAGGGCTACACTTTCATGTTTACCACTTTTTCAGATTATGAACAGAAGAGCCGTTTCTGAAGCGATCTTTGAGGTGGCTGTGCGCAGAGCGGCGCCCGAGCGGTAAGAAATGACCGCCCGAGCGCCAATGGTTCTGGATTTTTGGTTTCGAACAGAAAGTGCCGCGCTCGAGCGGTAATTTATGACCGCCCGAGCGCCGCCCTGTATTTAAGAAGATAAGTTTCGAATTTTCTAAGCATTCCAACCATTCCACAGCTTCTTCTTCCGCATAAGCTCGAGAGAAACTCCAATAAATCTCCCTCCAAAGCTTCTTTCTTCAATTCTTCCTCATTTTGAGGTTAGAAATTCATTCTCCATCACAAGAACATCATAGAGGTGTAAGTTTTCTTCTCTTTTAGATGTTCTACATGTAGAGGAGTGATTTTCACATAGTCTAAACAATAATAACAGAATTATTGATACATTTGACAGTATAGGAGCGATAAACACCGTCTCAAACCAGTGTTCTTAAGCTTGGACTGTAAGTTGGCATGTTCTTGAAATAATACATGAGTAATATTATGATTTCAAATACTTCCCATTGATTATTGCTATTTGTACATTGTTAGTATCTTATTTATGAAAACATAGCACCATATTCCATTGTTATGTATTAAATATGTAAGAAACTCATGAATATTGATGATGGGTGCTATGTTATGAACATGAACATGAACATGAAAGGAAAAGGACTGATTTTTACATGATATAGAGCTTGTTGACATCATGGGTGGCTTTAATTCCACCAAACCTATTGGCCAATATATGTTCATGGGGCGTGGGGTTGCCAAAGGTTGCTCCCTGACGTCCAACACAGTAGTAGCTATATAATAAAGCAAGCACGGTAGTACAGGTCAACTAATGAGGCTCAAGTACAAAAATGAACATGAATATATGCTATGATATGACATGGTTTAAAGATTCATTGTTGTCACGACTTGATATGTATGTTCCTTCGATGCATATTGATACGTACAAGTGCCAACTTATTGAGTTTTATAAACTCACGTAGCTCATGTATTACAGGATCAGGTAGTGAAGAGACGTAGGATGCCGGTTCGCCAATGGTTGCTTGTGACGTGCCTTACCTCGACAAGAACCGGGACATTTTATTGTATAGCTTCCGCATATGTATTGTAGTAAATTTTATGTCAGGGTTTGAAACAAGTTCCATGTGATGGATGATGATACAAAGTATGTTTGTATATGAGAATAGGTTTATAAGTGTGTATGAATAGTATTGCTTGAGTTTTTGGTGTATACAAAATATAGGGACATCATGCCAAAATTTTTATAAACTGTCAAAATGATGCCTCTTGTTTGATTTGCTTCATACTATACTTATATCATTCAAACCTTATTTTGATTATGGTAATTATGCTAAGTATAGAGTAAGGATGTGACAGTAAATAAAAATAGAAGTATGACGGATGTGACAGTAAATAAAAATAGAAGTATGACTTCTATAAGGAGAATGTAACTTTTAATTTTAGGAAGTGTTCCTAAATTAAAAGTTGGTCAAATAAATAATGTATTTGAAAATTGTGATTTTCATAAACATTATTATGGACTAAATTAAACTAATTCAAGTGTTGAATTAATTAAACATTAGTGGACATTGTAGTGTCCAAATAATTAAATTAATTCAAGTGCTGAATTAATTAGATAACATTGGGCCTTGTAGAGCCCAATTAAAGATAATTATTAAACTTGTGGGTTTGAGTAAAATCAAGTAAAGTTTAATTTTTCTCAAATGTGTTTGAGACATTTAAATAAAAAGTCTACGGGCCTTGTAATTGTTACAAGCCCAAGTAGAAAGCATGCAGGGGAGGTGAAGGTTTGGAGACTACTTTTTCAATATCCAAGGCATGGCATGCACATGCTCACTTTTACTTTTTCAAGCACCAAGAAAAGCCATCCTTCTCTCCTCCCCAACTCACTTGGTCGAAATTTACACCATATTCTCCTCCATTTTTTTGCTTCTTCAATTGTTGAAGATTGCACTCTCTTCTCAAAGAAAAATCCTCTAATTTTTCTAGTGCAAAGTTAGAGGGGATTTTCCTTGTTGGTGGTGAACTTAATTTTTAAGCAAGGAGTGCTCATTGGAAGCTTGAAGATTTGTCTTACCATTGAAGAGCTTAGTTGTTTGACAACTAAGTTGGAGCCATCATCAATCTTTAAAATTGATAGGCATATCTTTAAAACATCCTATGTATGACATTTTGTGTTTTATTGTTTTTGCTACACACTATAGTGTTTAGGGTGCTCGGTTCATGTATGAAAATATTTTTGAAACTTTCGTTGCGCAAGCAAGCACCTTAAACGATCCCCTTTCATCATGGACCCAAGAGGGTCATATTTCTGGCTGGAATCGAGCCATGCACAGCTGCACACCCAAACCCTCCGGTCTAGCCATACCCTTGCCACCTCCAATGAAGCTAGCGCTCAGCCTTCACAAAAAACTCGACTACCTGGCAACTCCAGCCTCTTGACACCATGATCTCCATCATATACAGCCCTTACACACGCTGCCGTGGCAGCCCCTTACATCAAGCCATGGAAAAACGTGACTTCAACACAGGAGTAGACATTTTCATGAAGACTTTCAACCAATGCACCAAAAACCTCAAGGTTGCTGCTATTCATGTAATACACACAAATAAACATAAAATGATAAGTAAAAAAACATTTTAGGGCGTGCCTTTGTGTTTAAACGCTCGAAAACTTGAAGACACTCGCGTAGAACGTGCACAGAAGGAGCGACTGATGGTTTTCTTTGAAATTTCTTGAAGAATTCGAAGTGTCTGCTGGTATTGGCCGAGAGGATGTTGCTGAATGAGAGGGAGGGGCGGCCGAGTTTTTAGGTTCAGGGTTAGGGTTTTAGTTGAAGTGTTAAATATAATAAAAGTTAGTATAATGGGCCCTTAATTAAACTAATTAAGTTTAAAAGGATTTTTGGCCCATTATGCAATAAAGTAGCCCTAACAAACCCCACTCTCGAAAAATATTTCGTTTAGGTACGTTTTTGAAAATAATGACCGAACCCTAAAAATTTCTCCGAATCGTTAAAATTTGCATACCGGTAAAAATATAACCCCGCGAGTAAAAATACCTAACCAAGGATCATTTTCAAAAATCATGCTTAAATAAACCATATATTAAATAATTAAAGTTAATTATTAAATAAAAACATTTTTCTTGAATATCCTCAATCTTTGTTCCTCGTTCGAGCGCGAAATGAAACTTCAAACTTTAATACATGAAACTTTAAAATAACCATGAAATAAACACTTCTCCATGCAATAATCATGCGTTAAATGCATAAAATTCATTAAACACATATTTTAAATAAAAACCATAGATCGCATGCAGTCAGGTTACATAGTTCGAATTTCTTACACCTTACAATTATTTCACCTTATAAAGAATTTCGTCCTCGAAATGTAAAACATACCGAATAACTCCGGGTAGTGACTCCTCATCTCGGCCTCAATCTCCCAAGTAGCCTCTTCCTCGGAATGATTCAGCCACTTGATTTTGACGATGTGGATCACCTTGTTCCGGAACCACCTCTTATGTCTTTCCAATATCCGAGTGGGTCTCTCCTCGAAAGACAGGTTCGGTGTCAGCTGAAGTGGCTCATGGTTCAGCACATGCGAAGGATTCGACATGTACTTCCGCAGCATGGAGACATGGAACACATTATGAACTCCCCCCAGATTCTGCGGTAAAGCAACTCTGTATGCGAGCGTCCCAACTCTCTTTAGGATTTCGAACGGTCCTATGAATCTGGGGCTGAGCTTGCCCTTCTTTACAAATCTTATCACACCCTTCATCGGGCGACTTTCACAAATACATGATCCCCTACTATGAATTAAAAATCCCTGCGCCGCTGATCAGCATAACTCTTCTGTCGACTCTAGGCGATCTTCATCCTGTCCCGAATTTTGACCACTAACTCTGTAGTCTGTCTAACAATATCTAGCCCCAATTCTGCCCTCTCTCCTACCTCGTCCCAATACGCTGATGACATACACTTCCTCCCGTACAATGCATCATACGGAGCCATACCGATAAATGCCTGATAGTTGTTGTTGTATGTGAACTCCACGATAGGTAACTTCAGCTCCCAGTTGCCCTGGAAGTCAATTATGCAAGCTCTGAGTTGGTCCTCCAAAATCTGAATCACCCTCTTTGACTGTCCGTCGGTTTGAGGATGGAAGACAATACTGAATAGCAGCTTAGTACCCAATGCCTGATGCAGACTCTTCTAGAATGCAGACATGAACCTCGGATCCATGTCTGACAATATGGACACTGGAATCCCATGCAGTCAGACTATCTCTCTTATGTACAACTTTGCGTACTGAGTCATGGTGAAAGTCTTCCTGATCGGTAGAAAATGTGCTGACTTGGTGAGCTGATCGAATATCACCCAAATTGCATTATATCCCCCAGTAGTCATCGGTAGTCCCATCACAAAATCCATGGTAATGTTCTCCCATTTTCACTCAGTAATAAAGAGTAGTCTAAGCTTTCATACAGGTCTCTGATGCTCGGCCTTAACCTGCTGACACGTCAAACATTCAGAGACGAAGCGCAGAGTATCCCGCTTCATGCTCGGCCACCAATAAAGAGACTGAAGATCCTTATACATCTTCGTACTCTGTGGATGGATAGAGTACGGGGTGCTGTGGGCCTCTCTCAAGAAATCTACTATCAGGGAATCACTGCTAGGAACCCACAGTCGGTCATGATATCTGACTATACCATCCACAACTGTATATAACCTCCGGCCTTTAGCCTAATCCTTCTGTCTCAACTTCTGTAATTGCTCGTCAGAAGTCTGCCCTGCTTGGATCCTGTCCCTCGGTGTCGGCTGTACAGTCACGATAGAAAGACTTGGGGCATCGCCCCTGGCATAGACTGCAAGATCAAACCTTTGAATCTCTGCCTGCAACGGTCTCTGTACTGACAACTGAGCGATCACTGCATTCTTCCTGCTCAAGGCATCCGCAACTACATTAGCCTTACCCGGATGGTAGCTAATGTCCAGTCATAATCCTTCACTAGCTATCGTCACTTCCGCTGTCTCATGTTCAGCTCTTTCTGTGTGAAGAACTATTTCAGACTCTTGTGATCAGTGAAAATCCTGCACTTCTCCCCATACAGATAATGCCTACAAATCTTTAGGGCGAAAACCACTGCTGCTAGCTCGAGGTCATGAGTCGGATAGTTTTTCTCATGGACCTTCAGCTGTCTGGATGCGTATGCTATAAATCTGTCATGCTGCATCAGAATTACGCACAAACCAAGCTTCGAAGCATCTGTATAAACCACAAACTCTCCTTGCCCTGATGACATAGCTAGAACTGGTGCTGTGGTCAGTGCCTGCTTCAGCCTGTCAAAACTCTCCTGGCACTCCGATCCCCAGATGAATTTGGCGTTCTTCTTTGTCAGTGCGGTCATAGGCACCGCAATATAAGAGAAGCCCTGAATGAACTTCCGGTAGTACCCAGCCAATCTCAAGAAATAGCGGATCTCTGACACACTCTTAGGCACTGGCCAATCTTGGACTGCCTCAACCGTTCTGGGATCGACCTCCACTCCGTCTCAGGATATAATGAGGCCCAAGAATGCCACTATGTCTAGCCAGAACTCGTACTTACTGAACTTCGCACACAGCCGTCTGTCCTGTAAAGTCTGCAGTATGGTCCTCAGATGCTGACTGTGCTCCTCAATGCTCTTCGAATAGATCAGGATGTCGTCTATGAAAACTATGATGAACTAATCCAAATACGGCTGAAAAACACGATTCATGAGATCCATGAACGTTCGTCAAACTGAATGGCATCACCATAAACTCATAGTGCTCATAATGCGTCCTGAATGCCGTCTTATACACGTCAAACTCTCTTACCTTCAGCTGGTGGTACCCTGATCGGAGATCTATCTTCGAGAATACTGATGCTCCTTGAAGCTGGTCAGATAGATCCTTGATCCTGGGAAGTGTATACTTGTTCTTGACCGTGACCCTGTTCAGTTCTTTGTAATCAATGCAGAGCCGCATGCTGTCATCTTTCTTCTTAACAAACAGTACCGGTGCGCCCCATGGAGAAAAGCTAGGGCAAATGAAACCCTTATCTAGCAAGTCTTGTATCTGATCCTTCAGTTCCTTCATCTCTGCAGGTGCTAGACGATTGGGCGCATTAGAAATAGATATGGTACCTGGCATAAGCTCGATAGAAAAGTCCACCTCTCTCTCTGGTGAAATGCCTGAAACGTCGTCAGGGAAAACACTGAGGAAATCTTTGACCACTTCAACCTTCTCTGACCTCTGACAGACTGGCTCGGTCACTGTCACCATATTGGCAAAAAATGCCTTGCAGCCCCTCCTCATGAGCTTCCTCGCACATATGCAAAAAATGATGTGCGGCATCTGCTAGTGTCTGGCTGTCTCAAATACAAATGGCTTACCGCCGGACGGTCGGACAGATACTGACTTTCGTCAAAAATCTATGACAGCTCCGTTCGAGGAAATCCAGTCCATACCCAAGATGATGTTGAACTCCGGCAATGGTAGCACAATCAAATCTACCTGCACCGCATTCTTCTGTAACCGAAGCTTCAATCTCTTCACTATCTGTGTGGTAAACATCTGATCTCCAGATGGAATCGATACTCTGAAACTCAAATCCATCGCCTCTGGTATGATTCCTAGTCGCTTGACAAAGATTCAGATATAAACAATCGTGTAGCTCCGGAGTCTAGCAACGCATACGTGGCTACACCTAAAATATATCCTTTCTGCGACAAAACACATAATCAAATCTGATCGCGTTGAAACTTAAGAAATTTTCTACCAGCAATTACCCAAAATCCTCGAAAGATTATGGATTTACTACAAAAATCTCGAATTTTGCCTCAAAAATTTCAGAAATTGCAATTGGCACTTAAAGTTTCGAATTCTTTGCAATTTGGCCCTACCATTTTCGAAAATTGCATTTTTGTCCCCATAAATTTTTTGAATTCAGCCCAATTAAACATTAAAATTCTCGAAAATTACGAATTTAATCCAAAAAGTTCGAAAAGTTCGAAAAGTTCGAAAATAGCCCTTAAAATTTCTATTTTTGCAATTAGGTCCCCATTTTTTGGTTATTGCAATAAGGTCCTTAAAACCCATAATCAATTCAATTCAATCCTTTAGTCCAGTTATTTAGAACATGCAACCTAATTTATTCTACGTTCTCAATCCCAAAATAATTTCCACAACAAACATATAACCCATGCAAATCAAGGCGGTATATTAAAATTCTTAAACATAAAGTTTATCGGTGATCAGTGTAGAGTCTGGCTCCACCTTAGCCTCCTCCGTGTGCATCACATACGCCCTGCCAATAGTGGGGCCCTTGTTCTTAGGGCAATCTGCCTCCTTGTGACCCTCTTGCTCGCATATGAAACACTTGAAGGTCCCCCACATGCATTTGCCGAAGTGGAACCGGTTGACTGCTTGCACGCATGTCTGTCCTCCGGCTTAGGAGCTCCTGGTGTCTGTGGTGACCGCTGCTCTCCAGGCCTCTTAAACTATCCCTGGGGCTTCTGCTTCTCCTGATGCCTCAGTGGCCCTGTGAACTACTTTTTCTGCAGCTGCGAACTAGACTTTGCCTGATGTTTCTTCCGCTGCATCTCCACCTCAATGTCCCTCAAGGCCTGCTCCGCCTGAAAAGCACAAGCGGTGGCCTCATCATAGCTCGTCGTATACATATACATACTAGTCACAACCAACTTCCTTCCTTCAAAACGTGTCATCATTTTCATCACTTATAAAAATCATGCATATACGAAATTTTTCCTCGAACTCAAGCATGCAACGTATTTTACATAATTTCATAAAAAGCCATATTCATGATAACTTAAACATTAGAACATGTCAAAATCGTGCTTAGGGCACTACCAGGACTAAAAATTCGATCCGAGGGCTAAATGACCGTTTTGCCCCTGGAAACCCTAACTGACCATTTTACCCATGGACCTCTAAACTTCGACCCGAATCTTACCAAACTCCTTAAAACACCTCAAAACATATTAATAAGAAATTTTTATATGTAAACTCAAGCCCGTTTCAAAAATTATAATTTTAAAATTTGGACTGGGGTCCCGATTTTAACCAGAATCAACATGAAACCTAACAAAATTTCTCCCAACTTAAACCATGACTTAATAACACTTAACCATACCCCTTTCCACTCATTTCAAACAATCTAGAACCCTCGAAACCCACCTGATCCTTGCTGATAATTTATGCACCAAGAAGAATGTGCACCTTGGACTCTAAATACTCGACCCTAGCTCAAGACCAAGCGGACCAGCACCTAACCAACTATACTGGGACCAAGTCCGAAACAAGCCCCCCTTGACCAACCCTACCTAACCCTATTGCCCAAGTAACCAGCCCTGTGCGCTACACCCAAAGCCACATCGATCAAGCCTACCGAGCCACCCCTCAACCTAAATTCTTCTATCTGCTTCTAGACCATGACCAGTTGTTCACAGCCATATCCCAACCCTATCATGGACCCAATAGGGTCATATTCCTGGCTGGAATCGAGCCATGCACATCTGCACATCCAAACCCCCCGGTCTAGCCATACCCTTGCCACTTCCAATGAAGCTAGCGCTCGGCCTTCACCAAAAACTCAACTACCTGGCGAATCCAGCCTCTTGACATCATGGACTCCATCATATACAGTCCTTACACACGCAGCCGTGGCAGCCCCTTACATCAAGCCATGAAAAAAACGTGAGTTCAACACAGGAGTAGACATTTTCATGAAAACTTTCAACCAATGCACCAAAAACCTCAAGACTGCTACTATTCATGTAAATACACACAAATAAACATAAAATGATGTGAATGATGAGGGAAAAAATGTTTTAGGGCGTGCCTTTGCGTTTAAACGCTTGAAACCTTGAAGACACTCGCGTAGAACGTGCACCGGAAAGACGGGGGATGGGTTTCTTAGAAAATTCATGAAGAATTCGAAGTGGCTGCTGATATTGGCCGAGAGGATGCTGCTGAATGAGAGGGAGGGGGAATCATAGTGTTTAGGTTTAGGGTTAGGGTTTTAGTTGAATTGTTTAATATAATAAAAGTCAGTATACTAGGCCCTTAATTAAACTAATTAAGTTTTAAAAGGATTTTTGGCCCATTATGCAATAAAGTAGCCCCAACGAACCCAAAAACACTCTCGAAAAATATTTCGTTTAGATACAGTTTAGAAAATAATGATCGAACCCTCAAAAAGTCCTTCGAATCGTTAAAATTTACGTACTGGTAAAAATATAACCCGGCGAGTAAAAATACTTAACCAAGGCCCATTTTCAAAAATCATGCTTAAATACACCATATATTAAATAATTAAAGTTAATTATTTAATAAAAATATTTTTCCTGAATATCCTCGGTCTCCATTCCTCGTTTGAGCGCGAAATTCAACTTAAAACTAATACATGAAACTTTAAAGTAACCATGAAATAAACACTTATCCATGCAATAATAATGCGTTAAATGCATAAAAATCATTAAACACACACACACACACAGATATATATATATATATATATATATATATATATATATATATAGAGTTAGGCTGAAGCCTTATGAAAAAAATTCTAGTGCATTTTAAAGAAAAACGAATTAGAGACGTTTCATGAAGTATGTCAATAGCTCTTGTGTATTTCAGGTCCTCATCCCTCCATGACTGCTTGCACCAAAGTAAAGAAGTCCAAAATGTCGATAATTAATGGAGTGAGTGGTGAGTTATGGTCGGTGGTTTGTGGTTGTCATAATTAAGACAACCTCAAACCAAATGTTAAGGGAGCTCTATAAATAGAGATCTCCTCCCCTCATTCTAATCATCTAAAAATTCATTCAGCTCTTCTCCTGAGCATGTCTTATTCTGTGAGCATGTAGTTCTATAATATTTTTGAACTGTTTTATTCTTCTTTATTAAGAAAATGTGTTCTATTTGGAAACATAGTGAGATGTCATAACTAACAAAATATTATTGTGGAATCTTTTCATGTCGTCTGTGATTTTTACCGTAATTTTTTGAGTTTTTCATATAAATCTCGGTGTCCAATTTTATTTTTTGTTTTCATATAATATCTCAAGGTGTCGCATCTGGGACCAACAATTTGTATAAGAGCCTTGGTTTAAAATTTCATAAAATTTTGAGTATGCTCTGTGGTTGCCTACACTGATGTTCCACATCAGAAAAGATTTTTTGATAAATTTTTTTGGCGGGATTATATTTTCCAGTCTACTAATTGTTGTAGACATAATGGAAAGCGGATACGAGATAACAAATTTCAATGAGAGTAATTTTCTACTGTGGAAAATAAAGATACAAGTAGTTTTAAAAAATAAAAATTGTTTGGCGGCTATTGAGATAGACCGAGAGAAATGATGGACGGTGAAAAGTTGAATGAGATGAATGATAATGTTGTTGTCAATTTACACATGGCTATAACAAATGAATTACTGTCAAGTATCTCAGAGATAAAGACGACAAAAGATATTTGAGATACTCTCACAAAAATATAAGAGGTCAAGTAACCGGACAACATGATTTTCCGAAAGAGAAAGCTTTATACTCTTCAGATGGTAAAATCCTCATCGATAACCGATTATAAATTAAATAATTTATTTGCCCAATTCACCTCTTTGGGTTATACAATAGAGAAAAATGAAAGTGCAGAGCTTCTACTTCAAAGTCTACAAGATTCATATGATCAACTTATCATAAACTTAACCAACAATATCCTTATGGGTTCTTTAAAATTGGACGATGTCTTAACTGCGGTTATTGGAGAAGAAAGCCGAAGCAAGAATAAGGATGATATGCTTGTCACTTCTAAGCAAGTAGAGGCTTTACTGATGATAAAAGAGAGATTTATGAGCCATGAATCCAGTGGAGTGGGCCCAAAGGCGAGGTAGGTCAAAGTCAAGAAGTAAAAAGAAAAATATTTACTAGTTTAAATTTGGCGGTAGTGCCTACTTCAAGAAAGAACGTGCCAGGAACGAGAAGGGTTCTCGAGGAAGTGGTGAAATATTATTCAGCGAAGTAGCAACAATTGCAGAAGACAAATACAAATTTTTAGACTCATGGATTATGGATTTAGGAGCGACATTGCATATGACGTCTCAGAGAGAATGGTTCAATTTTAATGAACCAGTCTCAAGATGATCTATATTCATGAAAAATGATCATACCTTAGAAATCGCTGGGATCAGTAACATAAAAATAAAAATATTTTATGGAACCATTCGCACCATACAGGAGGTACGACGTGTGAAGGGCTTGACGAATAATTTTTTGTCATTAGGACAATTGGATGATATAGGGTGCCCAACTAGCATCGAGAACGTGAACATGAAAATTTTGAAGGGCACGCTTGTGATTGTGAAAGCGGAAAAATTTGTTGCAAATCTGAATGTACTTTTGGGATACACAAAGAGGTGGAAGTAGTCTACTAAATTTTTATAGACATAATGGAGGGCAGATGCGAGATAACAAAGTGCAATATGAGCAATTTTATGTTGTGGGAAATGACGAAAGATGGAAAGTTGAATGAGATGAATGATAATGTTGTTGTCAATTTACACATGGCTATATCAGACAAAATAATGTCAAGTATCTCAGAAATAAAGACGACAAAAAATAGTTGGGAAACTCTGACAAAAATATACGAGGTCAAGTCACTCCACAACAAGATTTATCTAAAGAGAAGACTTTATAGTCTTCGGATGGCAGAATCCTTATCGATGACCGACTATATCAACATACTAAATATTCTATCTGCCAAACTCACCTCTATGGAGTATAAAATAGAGGAAAATGAACATGCATAGAATCTACTTCAAAGTCTACAAAATTTATATGATCAACTTATCATCAATGTTGTTTCCAATTTACACATAGCTATAACAGTTGAAGTACTGCCAAGTATATCATAAATAAAGACGACAATATATCTTTGGGATACTCTGACAAAAATATGTGAGGTCAAGTCACTGCACAACATTATTTTCCTGAATAGAAGACTTTATACTCTTCGGATGGCGGAATCCTCATTGATGACTGACTATATCAACACACAAAATACTCTAATTGCCCGATTCACCTTTATGGAGCATAAAATAGAGGAAAATGAACGTGCGGAGTTTCTATTTCAAAATCTACCAGATTCATATGACCAATTTATCATCAATTTAAACAACAATATCCTTATGGGATATTTAAAATTCGACGATGTCTTAACTGCTGTTCTTGGAAAAGAAAGCCGACGCAAGAATAAGAAAGGTATATTGGTAACTTCGAAGCAGACAGTGATTTTACCGATTATAAGAAGATGATTTATGGACTATGCCTCTAGTGGAATCCAAAAGCGAGGTAGGTCAAAGTCAATAAGTAAAAAAAATTACTACTTTAAATATGGCGGTAATGGCTACTTCAAGAAAAAGTGTACGAGGAATCGGAAATGTTCTCAAGGAGATGTGGCAAGTACTTCAGGCATTGGTGAAATTTCATTCAGCGAAGCAGGAAGAGTTGTAAAAAGCAAACACAAATTTTGTGACTCATGGATCATGGATTCAAGAAAGACATGACCTATGAAATCTCGGAGAGAACGGTTTGATCATAATGAACTAATCTCAGGAGGATCTGTATTCATGAAGATGACCATGTCATCGCTGGGGTCGGTACCATCAAAATAAAAATATTTTATGGCACCATTCGCACCGTACATGGGTAGAAATGTGATGGGGCTTACGAAGAATCTTTTGTACTTAGGGAAATTGGACGATATCGGGTGCAAAAAACATATCGAGAACGAGAACATGAAAATTGTGAAGGACACGCGCTTGTGCTTATGAAAGCGGAAAAAATTGCTGCAAATCTATATGTATTTTTAGGATACACAAAGACGCGGAACTAGTCTACTAAATTTTTGTTGACTTAAAGACGATGGAAAGTGGAATGAAATGGATGATAATGTTGTTGCCAATTTACACATGGCTATAGTAGACAAAGTACTGTCAAGTATATCATAAAATAGAGGAAAATGAACATACGAAGCTTCTACTTCAAATTCTACCAGATTCAACGCAAGAATAAGGAAGATGGGTTGGTAAATTTGAAGCAGACAGAGGCTTTACCGATGATAAGAAGAAGATTTATGAACCATGACTCTAGTGGGTGCCAAAGGAGAGGTAGGTCAAAGTCAAGAAGTGAAAAAAAATTTACTAGTTTAAATGTGGCGGTAATGGCTACTTCAAGAAAGAGTGTACGAGGAACAGGAAGGGTTCTCAAGGAAGTGGTGAAATATTATTGAGCGAAGCAGCAACAGTTGTAGAAGACAGACACAAATTCTTTAACTCATGGATTATGGATACAGAAGCTACAACTAGTCTAAGGAGGATATATATTCATGGAAAATGATCATGCCTTGGAAATTGTTGGGATTGGTACCATAAAAATAAAAATATTTTATGGAACCATACACCATACAAGATAATATTTTATGAAACCATACGCACCATACAGGATGTACGATATGTGAAGGGCTGAAGAAAAATTTTTGTCCTTATGGCAATTGGATGATATCGGGTGCAAACCTTGTATCGAGAACATGAACATAAAAATTGCGAAGGGCGGGCTTGTGGTTGTGAAAGTGAAAAAAATTGTTGCAAATCTGTATGTACTTTTGGGAAACACAAAGAGGCGAAGCTAGTCTACTAAATTGTTGTAGACATAATGGCGGGCAAATACGAAATAACATAATTCAGTGGGAGCAATTTTATGCTGTGAAAAGTAAAGATAAAAGCAGTTTTTTTTAAAAAAAATATTTGACGGCTATTGGAAATAGACCAAGAGAAATGACGGACGATGGAAATTGGAATGAGTCAAAGAGAACTTGTTTTTCAAGTTGACCAAATCTCTATACGGTCACAAATAGGCATTGATGTGTTGGTACAAGATTTTTGATTCTCATATCATGAGTCTTGGACACAACATAATTAGTACATACTCTTGTACATAATTCAAGAGGTCTGGTCATAATTGTACCATTTTTTTGTTGTAAGTGGACAAAATGTTGGTAGCAGGCCCCAACAAAGATCAGGTCCAAGAATTAAAGGCACATATGGCTAGGGAATTTGATATGAAGGACTTGAGACCAGCAAACAAGATTCTAGAGATGCAAATTCACCGAGATAGAGGTAACATGAAAAATTGGATTTTCAAGAAAAATTATTTGAAGAAAGTCCTGCAACGCTTCGACAACAAGATAATAAGGCAATCTCTATTCCTCTTCCTGTAAACTTCACGTTATCCTTCAAGATGTGTCCTAGCAGTGAAAAAGAGATGATGAAAATGTCTCGAGTGCCATATGCATCAGCAATGAGAAGTTTGATGTTTGCCATAATTTGTAAAAGACCAGATATTGCTCAAGCAGTGGGAGCAGTTAGTCGGTATATGGTGAATCCTGGGCGAGAACATTGGAGCATTGTTAAGAGGATCCTTAGATACATTAAGAGTAACTCAAATGTTGCATTATGTTATGGATGATCAAATTTTACACTCAGGGGTATGTCCATTCAAATTATGCAGAGGTGATCCTCATAAGATAAAATCTACTACTGGTTATTGCTGCTCCGAAGGGGAATAAAATGTTAGATTAGCAGTCCAACGAGCCAATTGGTAAATTGGTCTTTATTGACTCTTATGTAAAAAAATATTTATTTTAATAATATTTTATTGTTTTATCCAATTGTGACATTTGTTTTATCTGTATATTCATGCAAGCTACATAGATAAAGTCATTGAATATAAAATAGGTACCATGAAGTCTGTCTCGCAACGTAAGATCATGAAACTCAATAGGAAGCGTGTCGTATATTTTAAACATGTTCTTAGTCAATTCAGACACCTAAAATAAGGATAAGAGTCGCTTGATCTTGACACTAACATTTGTGATGTAAACATTATATTTCATTGGTAGAGAATGAATATGTCCATTCATACAGATGAGTGATAATTTAATGATACATTGAACAACACTTCATTGGACTTTCCAAGTGGTTATCACTTATCTAGTGGAATAGATTGTGGTTATGGTTGTACATCATTAGTTCTTTGACCGGAGACAATGTAGAGCCTCTGACCAGTAACTCCAGCTAGCCAATACATTGTATTCGGGAATTTAGGGCTTGCCTACGGTGAAGATATCTTATAAGATATGATGAGTTAACAGAGCAAGACGTGTACTTTAGAGAAATGTATTTTCTTAGTAGCATATATGATGTCACCATTATACCCAAAGATATATCACATCGTTATCGAGTTCAATCGTAAATCTCGATATGTCAATGGCTGCAGATTCGACCAAGATATATGAGTTGAAAAAACCATACTATATATTAACAATAATTTAAGGTTCTTGCATAAAATATCAGTAATATCTAGGGTATCATGGAATATGCTACTAGATGCTCTTACTATGATCAGATGAGTGCAATTAGACTTGAGTTTTGACATTCTTGATCAAGGGGTTGATGAAAAGATTGAGTCTAATTAAGGTAAGCCTGAATAGGAATAACTGTTGTTATGAATCACATGAAGTTGTGAATCTATGGATAGCTATATCCTTGAACCATTGAGGATCACACAAGTATTCGATTATGTGTTCTCATTGAGCTATTCAAGTTCAATGAGTTGAATTTGGCGACTCTAGTTTGATGAATATCAAACAGATTGTTTATAAAGGAGTTTATAAGTTAATTCCATGTAATGTGAGATGTGAAAGTTAGTTTAACATCTAAGTAAGTGAAGAGAGTGAAACTGTATGTTTTAGTAAATAAATTTACAAAACTAGCAGAATGGATAAGTGAAAAAATTCATCCTTCAAAATTTTCATTTTTTTATGTGAACAAGATTTTTACCATCAATGCATTGGTGTTGTTTGATCATCGACCGAGATTATAATGAGTTCACAATTATTTATTTAGTAAATTTATAATTTACTAATTAAATAATAACATTAGTAGTGGTAACTACTAAATGCAAAATTCTCATAAAGTATTCTAGAAGAGTCTATAATATATTAATTAATTAATTAATTAATTGAGGAATTAAATAAATTTTATTTATTCTAAAGCATTAATACACACACACACACACACACACACACACACATATATATATATATATATTATTTTGTGTCCACAAAATTTTTTTTATCTCTCTCACTCACAAAGCAAATTTCGTCCACTCTTATTTTTGGAGGAGAAAATTTTCGACCACTTCCTTCCACCACCTCGCTAGATTTCTGAAATTCTGGCGATTCAATTTCGACGCAAATTTCGTTTAGATCTCTAGTACGATCTATAAGAAGAATCCAGTCTCTGATCATGGACTTGATTAGATGATTGAAGAAAAGAGCATATTATTACGAAAGATAAATTGAACTAAACACCCTATGAATTTTTTTAAAAAAATCATACAAAGCCCAAGAATTTTTTGAACATCAAAACAAATTTTTTAATCTTTAGCTGTATTTTGGATGCGAAAAAACGGTACACAAACAATGCTATTAGAGCTAGTGTCTCTGAAAAATTGTTGTCCGAAAATAAAAAAAATTATTTTGCTGTTGCCCGAAATTGTTCCTGACAACGAGTGCGCACATTCTGCCAGCAATTCTGGGAATTGGAGTCTGCCTAGAATTTTTATTAAAAAAATTATTTTCACAGCCGGTAATAGTTTCGGGTAGCGCGCAAATGGGCAAGCAAGCAGCTTGCTTGCCTAATTTTTATTAAAAAATTCGGGCTGACTGGGCTGTACACATCCTTGCCTGCATAGTGTTGCTTGAACTGTTCGGGCAGTGGTGAAATGGGCACTGACAGGGTACTCGAGATGGCCTTGGTCATCCATGACCCACAGGGTCTCCTTTTGAGGGCCTTAGGGTAATTTTTTGATTTTTCAAAATTTTTGGGTCAAATTGATATTTTATGAAAATTTAATCAAATTAACCGTTAAAAATAAATTTTGTTAAAATTATAGAATTTTCTAACAAAATAAATAATTAGAATTATGTTTTAATTATTTATAGTAGAATGTATTTTACAAGAAATTTATTAATTAATTGAAGTTATATAAATGTGTTTATTTATCTTTTTAACGGTTCGTGATAAAGTTAAAGACATGTGATTTGTCGATAATATTTGATATTATGGATTTAATATAATAATTGATATTATATAGTAAAAATAAGATCGAGAGCGTGATCAATTTTCTAAGTGTTTGTTAGGATATTTTATATGTTGTGTTTTTAATTATTTGATAATAGTTTATTAGTGGGTATGGTTTATGGCTAGTTCTCTCATCCCTTAAATTTATATCCTAATGTGCCATGCAAATTTAATGTAAATATTATATTAGTGTGAGATCGAGATTTGAAGATGGTGTGCCTAGACCCTCAAGTGTTTTGAAGATTGATGACATGTAAAATATTAGAAACTTATGTAATATTGCATTTGCATCATTGCACTTACTTAGGTTTGGACTTGAATCCATATCTGACTCATATTGATCAATTAACTCTAGATTATCGATTATATTTTATTATTTATAGTGAATATGATTATATTATAAATAATAATTATGTGCATTATTATTTATATAATAACAAAAGTTGCATGAATTCGACAAGCATACAAACAAACATGACACAAGATTTTAAAATTAATGATAAGATAAATTTTAAAAATATAACTCCCTCATTTTGGATAAGATTCAAAATTTATATCAAGCTCATTAAAAAAAATAAAACAAATTTTAATATTTTATTGCCTTCCATAAAAAATGGTTGCATGATGAACGCTACCTGTGGTCAGTGTCTGATTCATATTATTGGGGAGGCATGTAAGCCAGAAAGTTGTGACTTCCACTGTCATATTTGATGTGAACTACGTGAAACACCCATGACTTCGACTTATATTATTGGGAGATCTCAATATCCATTTATGAGCAAATATAAGTCGACTTATATTATTGGGCTCGACACATGTTATGAGCAATTATATAACATTGAGATCTATATCCATTTATGAGCAAATAAATTCAATATATTTACGATTTCGTCAAGTATCCATTTATGTTATTTTTATTAAAACAAGCTAATTGAACTCTAATTTTCAAGATTGGGCGAGAAAAATAGTTGTTAATTAGGAGAAAATTGCATACACACTAATGTCAGTCTTGTTAAACTGACGAAACATGCGAGATGGTAAGACCTTAATATGCAAGCTAAAATTTAATATGTCTGTTTTTTTGTCAAATGAACTGTTGAGATAGTTTGAGAAAATAATAAATGATGTTGATATTTGAGTGCACATGCAAGAACTGTATGGTGCTGAAATTCGTACAGTGAAGCACACTACTTTCAAGAATGTCGTGACTACACGCACGCAGATGAGGCTTAGGCCCATGAATATGGTATGCATATGACTGTGCTTATTGAGAAGTTGGTGGGCCTATAATTGATGATTCCCAATGAATTACATTATGACATCATCTTATTGTCAATCTCTTACTCATTTGATGGGTTTGTGGTGAATTTCAACATGAATAAGATAGAAGCTAGCCTTGAAGAGCTATTCAATATGCTTATGACTTACGAGGCCACCATAAAGAAGGAAAATGTTGTTTTCTTAATGGACTTCTCATTAGCGACAAAAAATGACACACAAGGTAATGAAAAACAGTCTGCCTCTTAAAAGAAAACAAACCTAATAAGAGGCAAGCCCCAAAGGATACTTAAAGGGAGCACAAATCCCGATAGTCATAACATGTTGTTTCACTGAAAAAAGTCTGAACATAAGTGTAACGTCCGAAAAATCAGTACACGTAAACCGAATGCACACAAATAATTTAAATTGCATATTTATTTTATTAAAAAGATTTTAAATGCTTAAATATTATATTTTACATGCTTAAATGTTTAAAGTGCATGATTTCATGAAATTGAATGATTTTATCCGAATATTCGATAATAAGCTGGGGAAAAAAGTCTAGGGACAACCAAGATAAAATATTTTTCGATAAATATTTTTGAGGCTTAATAATATGAATAAATATGATTAGAACTTTCTAAAAATTATGAATCCAAATTATTTTATGATACGAGCTTGAATTTATTCGGAAAACCGTTTTTGGGTAAACGAGGGTCTTGTAAAGGACCAAAATATTATTTTTGAAAATTAATTTTTGTAAAATTTTATTTATCAATTAAATAAGTGTTATTGGACCTATTACTTAAGATTAGTAGGCTTAGTTGCTCCTAAACACAATGTCCCAAAACCTTAACCCATTAACATACAAATTTCAACATCTATAAAACAGAAATCTAGGGTTTCAAGACCCTCATTCAGCCGTCCAACACACACACAACACACACAATATTTTCGAAAAATTGGAGAAGAAAAAAATCAAGGAGTCTTCGTCGTCCGTTTGTCCTTCTTCGCAACCCACACCAATGATGGCGTATTCGAGCGTTCTAAACGCAAAGACATACTTCTAAACTTCTTTGACGAACCATTCAAATCATATCACACATGTTTTATGTTTTTTTTTGCATGAAAAATAATTGAGCATGAATCGTTTAACGGTAGGACAAATGTTTTCAACATTTTGATAATTTTACGCTTGTTTGAAAAACGTTATGAATTCTAAGGATACGCTGCAAATAGGATGCGTTTAAAGGCTAGGAGAAGGGGTCGTTAAAGGGCAACACAAAGGCTGGAACCGATCTTGGCTTAGGAGGGAACGAGCCTAGGGTTTTCTCCATGGGAGCCATGTGTTGAGGTCGGCTAGGGGAGGAGGCGTGCGTGCGGCTCGGCCAGGGCTTGGTCAGGGGCCGTACTGGACGTGGTTTGGTGTTAGGAAGAATCCTAGCATGCCTAGGACTCATGGACAGCAGGTAGGGAAGAGTCCACAAGTGCTAGGACTCTTCCCATGCACGCGTTTGGACAGGTTCAGCAGTGGTGGATCCTGGCTCAGCTAGGGATGGTTGAGCTGGTTTAGCAAGGCCTAGAAGGGGGACCAGGGATGGTTAGGTGTGTGCGGAGTCACTGGTTAGATAATTAGGAGAGTACTTGCATGGCTAGGATTCTACGGAAGCAAGGAAAAGGGGGCTGCGGCTAAAGAGCCTGCGCAGGGGCTGCACGCATGGGCTGGGCTGGTGCGCTGGTCCAGGAGGGTTCAGTAAGGATCCAGGATGGTCAGGGATAGGCCTAGTCCAAGGTGGCTCGAGTCGCGTGAGGTGAGGGCTTGTCTTAGGGTTTAGGGCTCGGTTTTGGGCTAAGGGGAGGAGTAAGAACTCGAACCGTGGTTCACGGGTTGTGGTTCGTGGCTCACGTGGGTATATTAGGAATGAAAAGTTTATATTTAAAGTTCGGGAAGAAAATATTAAGTTTTGAATTAATTCGGGATTTAAACGCTTCAGGTTTAGTAATTAAGGAATTAAATCAAAAACCCGAGTTTCCATTAAATAAAAATATTATAAGTCTTTAAGCTTATATAACAATGCGGGATAGACTCGAGTCGATAAAAGTAAGAAAACTTCAAAACCGGGAATTTTTGGGTCCAGAGGCAAAACGATCATTTTACACCTGGGTAGTACAAAAAGTGTTGACAGTGTCCCGAAGAATCATAACACATGCTTGACAGACTCTAGATTGCTTCTTGATGTGGTCGTCTGTTCTGGACAAAAAAAGAGAGATGATGCTGAAGCTGCTGCAAAAATGTCTGATGAAGATGCTCCTTTGTTTGCTTGGTTTATTTAGTTGGTTTTATTATCTCTTTTTTTAAGTTGTTTGATTCGCCTTTATTGTTAGTACCGTTTAATGAATTGCTCAGTTTTCTGGTTTCTCGTGTTGCAACACCTCTAACAGCACTGCTGTAAAAACATCTGATTTAACTTGGTCGAATTCAAGGGGAGACGAGTCTCTGCGTGCTAATTCAAGGGAGTTATGTTGATTAGTATTTTTGTATGTTTTGTTTTGGAAGACAAAAAAATGTAGATTGAAAGTAATATAATTTATTCCTTAGTTATAGTTTCATTTTTGAAAATATTGTGTATATTAAATTATAAAGTTTTGTCTTTCTAGACTATTAAGATCTTTAATAAACTCTAGATAAGATAGATTTATATTTAAAATATTTTATTTCCTAATGAAATTCTTGTTTCCATGTCTTGTATGATTTTATTTAATGAATAAACTCTAAGGCAAAAGAAGCTGATAATCAAATATAGATGCTGTGATCGATTAATGAAGTAGAGATTTCACCATTATCATTTTTCCAAAAAATACAGATTGACGTTTTTGGTACAAGATATATAACTTTTGATTTTTATATTATGGCATCATATAGTCTCATACTAGAACAACGAGTGAACATGACGGGTACTTGGGTGCCAATAGGTATGATGATGATAGACCCCATGAGTTCGAAGAAAACGTGAATCACTGCTAGAGCTATATTAGATCATATAGGCTACATTTGGTATGTGTGATGAGATAATGAAATGATTACTAATTAGAGTGATTATAAAATAATATATATGGATTAAAAGTATGTTGGGATATATAGCATGCTGTTTGGTTTGATTTTAAAATGTTGTATTAATTATGTTATTTTTTTGGTAATGACAAAAATGCCCTTTGGACATGTAGTAAATGAGATATATGTTGTTCTTGTTTGGTACAATATTTCGGACATGGATAAGTAGTGGAACCAGTTTTTATTTAACGAAAACACCCTTCGAAGTTAAAATCTGGAATCCAAAGACGGCCCACGCCTTTTTCTTCCCGAGTCCAATTTCTAACCCTACCGTCCTCTGTAGGTGGAACAGTCTCTCTCCCATTTTTAATGTCATCACCGTGGTTTCGCACAATTATATGGAGTGACGACTACCGAGAAGTTGATTTTCTTGCACTCGAAGTGGTAAAATATTTTTTTACAGTTGCTGAAATAATTTTTTCTCCCAACAATTACAGTTGTCCTACGATTTCATTTTATTTTCTTATGTTAGTGAATCGTTGTTGTGCATCGTATTTTTTAGGTTCGTTGACCGGTGATTCGAAGTGTTGGTGAGAAAATTGACCGCGTTTTGAAACTAAAGTCTGTGAAGAATACCAGCTACTTCTGTAACCTATTCAGTCGAGAAGATGGTGATGTCTTCTAAGTCTTCATTCTTCGAGATTTTTTTTTGTAATAAATATTGTAGATTTGCGGGTCGGCAGTTCAGAAATAGTCTTCTAAGTCTTTATTCTTCAGTTTTTTTGTAGTATATTTGGTATGTTAAGCTGAGTCTATTACCAATCCAACGGATAGTTAGTTTCTATTAAAATACATGGCTTATTTTGTGAAGAATATGTTCAACGTGAATCCAATAATTGTTATATGTCATTCACTTAAAATCATGATGTAGAAATAGTCTAAGTATCTTATTTAAGAAATGTTCTATATGACAGTTTATGGATTAGTGTAGTTAAATTATGTTGAGTAGTTGAAATCACTTATTTGTACTTACATATATAACTAAATCTTCCCGAGTTTGTGATGAAACATCTATTAATGCAGCCTAAAACATATGTCGTTTTTGTTGGAAGAAAAGCTGGTGTATATGACAAGTGGTCTGAAGCCAACTCCGAAGTTTATAGATTTCCTGGGGCTTGTTTCAAAGGGTACGAGACTAGGAAAGAAGCCGATGACGCATTTGAGAGTTATTTAAAAAAACCACCTGTTCAAAATTCGTGCTCACAGCCTAATTTGTCCACTTCAAATCCAAATGTTACTGGTGACAACAAACCTAATCCTTGTAAGAAACTAGGTGATTTAATGAAAGCTATATCGGATTTAACTCGTGAAAATCGCAATCTAGCGAAGAAAATGGAGAAGAACTCCGAAGAGATAGCTATGTTGCTGGAGAAACTGGAATTCAGCGATGAGCAGTAGATGAGTTGTGACTGTGAAGTTTACTTATTTCTTAGTATTTCTACGGAAGTATGTGTGGTACCAATTTTTTGATTTTCTTCACTATCATATGCACTTAACTTGTGTGAAGATATTAATTAAGTGTCCGCTACGTTTTGATGTTGTATATTGAGGTTGGAAGGATATTTCATGTAAGTGTGTACTTCGTTAATGGTTGTACAAAACTTTCACTGATCGTCACCATTATTTTTTGTAATATTCCTTCCTTACTAGTTCATTGGCCATGAATCAGTTCCTTTCGTATTCATTAAATGGAACAAATGTTACAACTTTGTACTTCAATTATCTCAAACTTCGGTAATGCTTCAGTTTAAAGTAATTGACGATTTCTTTGCAGATTAGTGGTGAAAGTGTATGTATTACATCCAGTGTGCGCCAAGAGGTGTAGCAACATGTACAATTGGACCGACAACAACAAATTTGGTTGGTTTCCAAACATTAATTGTAATGTAAATATTAGAATGTGTTATTAATGGCTAATATCTACCACCTTGGGACCCTTTGTTAAAAACTGATTTGCATATCTTTTTTGGACTCCACGTACGAATCTGCAAAATTGAGGGAACATGTTGAAAGACTTGTAATTAATACAAGCAGTTGGGTAAGTTTCTCCACATTAAAATTGTATATTTAGACAACTTCTTACTCATGCACGCACGTACCTGTGTTCGAACTTCATGTTTATTTCTCAGCATTTTCGAAAACATGTCTGTTACTTTTAACTTTGGTTCTGAAGATACTGTCACTAGCCCCTACGTTGTACCGATGATTGATCTGTGTTCCGACGATGAAACCAACAAGGTTCAGAAAGGTGAGAAGTGTGAAGTGAAATGGCAGGGTGTTGAAATGCTTCACCCTTCATCTGATGTGCCTAACCGGAGGAAGAAAATGAAGTTAGGTCACCCAACAATGGATATACAGCCCGACTGTAAAGTAGAAGACGAAACCGCCAAGGCGAAAGTTCATCGTGCTACCGAAGGTGAAGACAACAAGATAAAATTGGATGGCCATGGCAAATCGACCATCCTCGTCATTGACCTCACCACTGAGTCCAGTGGGTAGCAGTTGTAACAGTTGAATAGGTTCCGGTCTTGCCCCACACTTTTGAACGCATGATATAGTACTATCCCTTTTGACGCCATGTTCGTAGAATAGGCACGTTGGTAGTACTGTCTCCAACGGTGGGGGAGATCAGAATTTGTACCAACCTTTTGTATATGAATGTTGCAAAGTAATGAAAAAGGAGTGTTGTTAGAATAAGAAATCCTATTAATTCTCTGATATCGTGGTTCACTTCTTCTCCTTAACCTCATAATTTGAAAGTCTACATGTAACATATGCATTTTATTTCATTCCTTGTTCTGTAAGCGAACGCAATAATGTTCACGACAATATGAAGCTATCACACTATCAATAAGTAACACACTGATATTGAAAAGTTACCAGAAATGCAATACTGGTTCGAACTCGAACACCTACATAATACACAACACAGAGGTGCTTATACATGAAACATACTGAAAATGTGCAAAACACATAATCAAAACAGGTACTGGTTCAAAGCCTTCAAAAAGAGTAGAATCATAGAGGTGATACATGTACGATTCAAAATGATTCAACTTCACAAAATGCACAGCTTCTTCACCCATTACTGTCCGGCCAAAAGCCTATTCACCAAACAAATCTTTCCGCGATGACCTAATCGTTGAAACAGAGCCAAGTCGTTGTGGTTGTTAAACATCAATTTAGCAGCAAGCACTTGCTCGTCCTCCGACAGATGAGTCATCTCGTCCAACGCATTCAACACCTGATCTTGTGCGTCTGAAAGCTTATCCTCTGAAGCAAGCTTCTTGATCAAATCGGTCATTGTGTTTTGCATTATGTCGGCAAGGTTTCTGATGGCTTCAACAATTGTCTGTTCGTCGTCATTGCCTTTCTTCCTTTTCTTAATCTTCGAAGTTACACATTCCTTAGGTTTTGAGGACGGCGTATTAGTCTCAGATTTAGACTCTTCATCAGCATCAACTGTGTCAAACGCAGGTGTCTCGGCAAGCCACGCAGCAGTACATTGTTCCTTATCTATGTTTAGGACCTCATGCAGTGCATTCTCGAAATTGGTTGCGCGCTCACCTGTAGCACGATCATTTCCAAATATCTCACACCAGTCATGGTAATGTGTCCACTGCTTGTATCTCATCGAACGAAATGTTGGGTCGGACTAAGACAAATCGAAGAGTTAGACAAGGAAATTCAACTACGTAACGAATATATAAAATAAACATTGAAAACAATACCTTGACGATTGTCTCCCATGCCTCATCCGTGACATCGATGGTGTTATTAAAATCGTTCCACCCCACACCACTTTTGCTTAATAATGTAACTATAGTACTATATGTTTTCTTCCATACGTGGATCTTCGAATTGATATGTGGATTTCCACGTAAGCTATTCCCGGGGATAGATTCCTGCATTGCATTCTCAACAAATTTAAATAACCAGCCTTAAATCCATTATCACTTTTCCATCCCTTAGTTATGACATCTTTCAGTGCTTGGATTAGAACTTCTTCTTCTCGAGCATTCCAACTACGTCGTGTCTTGTCTTGTTTTTTGCTCCTACCGACAATGCTCGCCGATGATGCTCCACTATCCATATTCAGTTGATTGAGTTGTTTCTCTGGCTCTGTACAAAACACAACATATGTCACTGTGTCATAATGCTTCACATAGAAAACACCTACGGATATATAAAGCAAACTATAGTACCAAAGTTGTATTGAATGTTTTAATAAAACATACGTTGTAGAGCAAAAGTGAATAATATCAGAACCTTGGTAGATTGACCATAACATTACAAATACAAAGAAATTTAAAGTACATTAGCTAACAATTTAAATGAAATACAAGCAAGTTAACTGTTCGTGTTCCACATCGACATTGCTAACTCGTCTCTCCAAGCATCCCACCCAATTGAAGACTCGACACTGGTAATGAAATCATTTTGTGTGTCATTAGCCGGGCTACCAACATATTCTTCGACGTTGTCCATTGGATCTTCATCCATTTGAGTTCGTATGAAATTGTGTAATAGAATGCAAGCAAAAATTATATGGTTCTGAACTTTGAGTGGGTAAAACGAAGGACTGCGAAGGATGGCCCATCTTTTTTTCAACAAACCAAATGCTCTTTCTATTACGTTACGAGCTTGAGAGTGTCTCCAATTGAACAACTCCTTGTAATCTTGTGGACCGCAAGCACGATTGCCCCAAGCATCGCGATGATACCTAACACGGCGATACGGCGTCAAGAAACCCTCAACGTTTGCATATCCATTATCACATAGATAATAAGAACCTGCGTGTTCGGAACATCACTAATGAAAACGTTGACAAATCTTTGGAACTCAATCATTATTTTGAACTCTTGCTACAAAACGATAAAAGAAATAGAAACATTAAAATTACAGATATAACCTCGTGGAACTCTCAATGAATCATCCCTGTTTAGCGCATCTCTTAAAACTCGAGCATCTGCCGCGGATCCCTCCCATCCCGTGAGAGCGTATATGAAATTCATATTGCGGTCACATACCCCCAATACATTCACTGCAACAGTACTTTTTCGATTTCTGTATCGTGCTTTATCTCGGCAAGGGACATGTACACCGATATGGGTTCCATCCAATGCGCCGAGGCAACCCTGTCAGCAATTTTTAAGTAACATAGATATAGTCGAACCACAAAATTAGGAAACCAAACACAAAAATGAGATAGTTACAGATGAGGTATTACCTTAAAACACCTCCATGCTTCGTTTCTACAATCTTCATCGACAGGAGACGGCTTGACAAGGAGTAGTGGATGTAACTTTAGCAACACCTTAAGAACATCATGGAAATGAGCACTAACTGTCTGTCCACTACGTATGTAATAATGCCCAGCAACCCGATTCTTTTTATGATGCGCCAATATAGACAAGAACATGGCCACTTTCTCTTCGACGCGTACGTATCTTGAATCACCTAACCCTCCTAAGTTTGTTAACAAATAACAGAGTCGTCCAAACGCGCTTTGATTCATCCTTAAGTTATTCACACATTGGATATCTCCGGCCTCGATAATTCTATGCAAATTGCACAATTGCGCATTAAATTTTTCGATCATGTTGTACGACGCCCCTTGTCTTCGACGGACACGACGGGTAATTGAGACCATTCGTGTATGCACTCGTATTAGGAGGCATAAAATCAAAAAAGATCGACATAACATATGGTTGACCAACAGAAGGATTACAATTTTTCTACGTTGCTCCATGTTGTCAGTAAACTCAACCGAAAACTGGAAATTTATGTGTGATTAACAAACAAATTACAAGAACTTTGTAGACAAACACATGTGATTTAATGAAGACGCGATTAACGGACATGGATATTAAACAAAATTAACAATGCAACATTGTATTTCAATTATCAGTTCTGAAAATGTTGGGGAACTTCACATATAACCACACCTCACTTCCGTAGCATAGCACAAGCTTCCATAGGCTCGCAATTAGAAATAAACGAGACCAAATTTCAGCAGAAATCGTTATTGTCACAAATAAGAAGCGGGAGAATGAATTCTACTACCAAACAAAACCTTTTTGAAGAACTACAACAAATACCTCCACAAATTCAAGCGTACAAGACGGATGCAGAAGACAGAAATGGACTACACACTTCAACAGTAAGGACGCCTTCACGAAGACGACACCCAGCAACTGAAGAGAGATGAGAAAAGATTTGTTTTTTTATGTTGGTGGGATAAAGGGTAAATTGGGGAGGGGAAACAGGAATATGGCGTACTGTTCATGTCAGGATTGGGTATACCATCACATATTTGGGACTATTTTCTCTTCTTTTCATGCTCAAACAGTGTTGACATCACGGGCCGGATGTTATCACTACTCACGTTAAAAACCAGTCAAACAAATGATTCTTCATTATTTGTTCATTAGTCAACCCTTAATCCCTCCTACCAAACGTGGCCATAGTGTAGACTAATCTTATCGTTTGCACTGTCTCTACAATAGATGTTAATCTTATTATTAAAATTTGGTGTCTCCATAAAACTTTTTTTACCGTTCACGCCGCCAACCATGTCATACGACAACTGTAGCAAATTGACACAACCTACTACGATGACTTTCCAACAAGTATCTTATCCTAATACTTTTCTCACGAAAACATGTTGAATCAAAAATATATATTAATAAGCAAATCTAAATTAATAAGTTCAAGACAACTTCATGAATGAGAAAATTAAAATTTAAGTAACTATTCCAACCATTCAGATAATTAAAATCACATGAATATATGCCATATTTATATTATCGCAATGGAAAATAATTAATTTAGTCATTTAAGTTTTCATATTTGTTTTTGATACTCCAACTTATCAAAGTTCTGCTTTAGTAATGTAATTTTGATTTTTGTTCCTATTTCGCCAAAGTGATGACGTGATGCTGAATATATCATCAATTTTCGATATCACATGAACATTTTTCAATTCCACGTCAATTCTCTGGTGAAATAGAAGTAAAACTAACAAATCACAAAGTTAAAGAAATTAAACACAATTTTAACAAGTTTGATGACAAAAAAAGCAATATGACAACTTAAACTATTTTTTCTATTTTATTTTATTAAATAAAGATCTTAGGAGTTGCTGTTTTTTCTATAATACATAACTTTTCCCCCTAAAATATTTATATATGCGCTTTTTTCGAAAAATAAAATATAATAAAGATAAATATTTAAATAACTAAAATTACTAAACTCTCCCTGAGGCCTGCATTAACCCCGACGAGCTAAACCCATACCCGCCACACTTCGAATAAAAAATATGTACTCACAAGGACCTCCGCTTTCCTCATCGTCGGCGCAGGCTTCGCCGCTTCAGCTGGCGGTGGCGGCCTTATTCGGCGCCTCTGTTATGGCAATCTCTGCGTTCTACATCCACAAGCGCAGCGTTGATCAAGTCCTCGATCGCCTCATCTACCTCCGCCGCCGCCACCCCAAGTCCCAACCTCTCTCCAATGAAGAAGAATTCGAATCTCCCGATTTCAATGACAGCAGTAACTGCTTAAATTTTTTCAACACGTCGAGAACTTGTCGAGTTCATTTCATAACGAGGAGGGTAATCATGGTCGGGAGTGTAAAGTTTCATCTTCAGTGCCAAATGTGAGTGTTTCGAAGGACGAGTGGATTAACGAGGTATCTGGTGCGCATACGCGATCTGCGGTTTCAAGATCATTGGATAAGATTGGTTCGATTCTTTCTTATTTCCCGCCACCACGGACAGAGCAAAAAGATAGTATGTTATTTTTTCTTTAATACTCAACTTTCAACACCATTTTGCGACCATTTTGTTTTACAACGAAGTAAATACGAAAATTGATGTGTCATTCATCCAGGTCAACTCTAAGTTATGGCAATTCTATTGGTTTCAAGATTAAATTATTTGGTGTATTTCATTATAGTTCAGTAGTTTTGATTTTTCGTACTTAATGTTATTCCTAAAGTTTGTAGTCCTTGTAGTCGTGATGTGTTCTTATGAACTGTAGGACGAATTATGTGTTCTAGTCTTGATGTGTTCTTATGAATTGTAGGACGAATAATGTGTTTTAACTGATAATTCTCTGTGTAGGAGAGGAGCTATATGTCAGTCATTGTGGTCCAATGTTGCGGGTTGGATCTGTTGGTAGGCTGGTGACCCCAAGATTAACCGGTGGTTATGCATTTGAAAGCACTGGAGATTCTGACGATGAAAGAACTGAGCTTTCAGAAAGAGATGATCATGATCTATCTTATGAAAATATAAACGTTGGTCGCAGGTTATATATAGTTTAATGCTTTGAATTTTGTTTTTTCTATTACTTTCTATGGACTTTAAGAAGTATTACAAGATAACACAATACATAATGACATTGTCGTGTGATAGTGGTGTTAAACCTGGTGTTTATTTCTTACTTGGTGAAACTTAGGTGGCATTCTACTCCCTACATGGTGTAATGGAATAAAAAATTTCGAATATCTGGATTAAAGAACTGATCGCTATTCATTTCCGTGTTTCCCTTCTTTAGCACTAAAATGTTTATTAGTTATAACATTGCTTATGAAAATTCTCTGTGATTTTCAGGATGTTGATGCAGTTGGTCAAGATCCATCCGTTGTTCCAGCACAAGCAGAAAATGGGAGTCACAGTCATGTTCTAGAAACTGATTTATTAGTGGCTGAAACAATAGCTGATATGGATCATGGTGCCATAAAGGTTGATACAGCTCCAGCAAATATTTTGGGGAATGATACTGTTTCAAGCAGCAACATTCTTCCTTCGCATGGTATTTCACCTTCCTGTTATTTAAGGTTTTGTCAGCGAATTTTTGTTTTTTAAGTTTTTTTGTCAACACTAGGTTTCATTTCTAATGCTCGTCAAAATGTTCAAAATCAGACTCAGTGAACGTCGAAAATCTAGAAGTACTGAAGCTGATTTGTGAATGTTTAGAATTACGGGAGAAGTATGTATTTAGAGAAACGCTTGCTCCCTGGACAAAAAATGTAAAGAAATCTGTTTCATCCAAAGTAAAAGAGAAACCTTATCACTTCACCCCTGTTGAAGCAACTTCTGTGAGTTGTCCTAGTTCTCTCAGCTGTAGTGATTAGCTGTAAAATATATCTTAGCTTGTGTAATACTTATTTACGTGACTCAGTTCTGTTACTTGCATACAGCATCACTTCAAAATGGAAGATGGAGTAGTCCATGTTTATGCAACCAAGAGGGGTAAACTTTCAGGAGGCTACTAGCATAGATTGAATAGATTTGTACACGAATCCATTCTTATATGGTTTTAATAATTCACTAACTGTATATTTTTCAAAACATTTCAGATACTGAAGAGCTTTTTCCTGTTCCCAGTTCAACAACTTTCTTCACGGATATGCATTATCTCCTAAAAGTAATGTCCGTTGGAAATGTTCGCTCTGCGTGCCACCATCGATTACGATTTCTGGAAGAAGTAATATTGCTGAATTCCACCCTTTTCTGATCATCTGATGATTTTCGTCAATTTGGCCACTTATGAATTTTATCTATTTACAGAAATTCCGCCTCCACTTACTGATGACTGCGGATAGGGAGTTTGTAGCTCAGAAGAGCTCACCTCATCGCGATTTCTACAATATCAGGAAAGTAGATACTCACGTGCATCACTCTGCTTGCATGAACCAGAAGCACCTTCTCCGGTTCATCAAATCAAAGTTAAGAAAAGAACCTGATGAGGTATACAAATTGTGATGTTATTGCTCACATTATGCTGCACATTATAAGTTGTTTTGTACATTTTAGCATTAAGTTCCCTTTGATGCTCCACTGAATGGTAACTTTATTGTGAGGCAAGTGGTTATCTATCATGATGGACAGTATCTTACACTGAAGGAAGTCTTTGACAATTTGGACTTGACTGGGTTTGAATTACAGAGTCATCTACATATATTTTTTTTCCTGTGTAGCTTTTTATGATTTTATTAATATTAATTGATATAATGGTCGACTTTGTTTCAGGTATGATCTTAATGTCGATTTGTTAGACGTGTGATACTCACGGGAAATTTAGGGTCCGATTCCAGCAAGTGTTTCTAGTCCAGACGCAGGTTTCGAGATTGCCCTGAGCCTGAAATCACGAATAAGACCGTTAGAATGGGACCAGGAGGGTGTCCTGGCGTAGCCCCTCCGACGCTCAAGTCAGAGACTGAGAATATAAGGGGGAGCAGCAAGGGTGCTGCTGAAAAACAATATAGTGAATGTCAAATCAAACACTCAAACCTGGTATTTATAGGAGAATACCTGGGCCCTTGATGAGCCTGCCTTCCATTTGGGCTAGGGATGGGCCGGGGGTGATGGGCCCATCCATGGGGTATTGCCAGTCTGCCCTCCCGAGTCGAACTGAATCGTAGGTTCGAAGTTCGATTAACTGTGTTGCCCTCAGTACATTGGGTGCGAGTTGTGTATTTTCTCCCTGTTGCTCATCAGTCTCCTAAAATTTGGAAACAAATCACATCGTAATCCTGCTTTGAAAGGAAAGATTTGGTCTGGCCTTCCCTATAAACATAGTTTCCCTCCTCACTTCATTCTCACTTCGTCCATACAAAATTTCATCTTCAATTCATTCACCAGCTCTCCCCTGCCCACGCTTCACCTGCACGTTAACCCTAGCGTCGCTCCATCATTACCACGCCGTCAACCGCACAAGCCATCGCTCCACCTCGCCATACCCTCACGCACTCTACATACCTCGCCGCGCCGCCCCTCACAGCGTTCGCCGCGCCAGCACCAGCCTCACCATAACCCTCGCCTCGCCATCTCCTCCTCGTCCCGCGCGCGCTCGCCCCAAGCCTCGCTCTCGCCACCCCTGCTCGCCACGCCCCAAGCCTTGCGCTCGCCGTCCCTTTGCGCACGCCAGCGCTCAGCTTCACCATCACCCTCGCCCTCGCCGTGCAGTCTCTCCCACCCTGCTCGCCTAGCGCCTGCCTCGCCTAGCCGCCTCTTCCCCGAACGCGCCCTCGCCGAGTGCGCAGACCCCACGCACAACCTCGCCGAGCGTCTGCCAACGGCATCGCCCAGCGCCTAGCGCTCCCTCGTTCAGCAAGCAGACCCTCGCACGCTCGCCGCCTGCACGCTTGCCCAGCAAGCAGATCCTCCCGCACGCTCGCCGCCTGCACGATCGCTCAGCAAGCAGACCCCCGCATGCTCGCCCCACGCCGAGCTCGTCCTCGCCGAACGCGCAGATCCCGCGCACAGCCTCGCCAAGCGCTTGCCACCGCGTGCACGCTCGAGCGCCTCGCCTCTGCCGAAGCGCTCGCCCCAGCGCGCATCATGCTCGCCCAGAGCGCCCTCGCCCCGCACGAGCTCCCCCGACAGTGCGCCGCCCCTCCGTCTGCCCGCCCCTCGCCGGAGTGTGCACGCTCGCTGCCTACGCTCGCCCAGCGCGCTTCTCGCCGCCAGCACGCTCGCCTAGCCCGCGGGCTCATCCAGCACGCGTGCTCGCCGCCTTTAATCTTTTTCTCGAGTATATCTTCACACTTCCTCCGAGTTAGTTTGCTCCTTTATTTATTCGTTTGATTATCCTTGATAGTTATGTCTTCTTCTGCGTCCGAGTCTAGTTCTTCGATTGATTCCGAGAGATCTAGCGGGTCTAGTGAGAGTAGGACTTCCGTAGAAGATCCTGAATTCACCATTGATTCTTCTGAGGAGGAAGTCACCACCCATAGTCGTCCTGGTAAAGAAGTTCGTCACGTGACTCAACAGATGAACATATCGAACGCAGATAACCTATGGTACGGTCACTTGTCGTCCCACATCCCTCCTAATAGCGAGTCAAAACTTAGGACATTGTTGCATATTCCTTCCTCCCACCATATCATCATTCCTACCCCCGATAACCGACCCTACCTGGCACCCAAGGGCTGCTATACTTTCTTTTAGCACCATCTCGATGCCGGTCTTCGTTTTCCCTTGTGCGACTTCTTTCAAGAGTTGAGCACCTACTATAAGGTACATCTAGGTTTACTCACTCCCAATGCATTCTGCTCGATATACTGTTTCGTCGTGTTATTCCGGGCCTTAGACCTTCCTTTAAGTTGCACCACGTTCTCCTATTTCCTGGTCTTATCCAAGTCGAAAGAAGGACCTTTCTATGTGACCTCCCGATCTAGCCATAAACTTTTTGACGGGGCCCCCAATCATGTGAAGGACTGGAAAAAATATTTCTTCTTTATTCAGCCCTCCAAGGAATTGACTTGTTTCACGGATTGGTACCCTACTTTCACCAAACCTAAGCTTTCCAAGAGTTACAAGAAAGATAAAAAATATATGCGCATAATGAGAGTATTAGGAGATCGATGCTTTAGTGTTCCCCAACTCTTATCAGAGGATCTCTTGTACCACGGCCGTGTTAAGTCCAGCAAAAATTAAGCTGAAGGAGAATGCCGGTAGATATTCCCATTCTTTCATGTTTCTTATTTTTTCTTTTTTGCTTATTACGTTTCTGGATAATATTCTCATCCTCCACGGACGCAGCTTTCCTGGGTTCTTTGGGATGGTCTGATTTATCCCGCCAGACATGCAGCAGTATTACTGAGGTATATTTCTCCTTCCCACTTTAACTTAATATTAGATGTATGATTGATATTTCTCTTGTTCTCTAACTTTAGTCTTCTTGATTCAGGGCATGCTGTATCTCGGGGAGTTGGCCGAGCGCGCCGACCTTATCAGGTCCCGCGCCCGCTGCGACTTACGTGAAGGTGAGGTTCTTCGCGAACAACTCCAGGCGACCATAGACGAGGCGAAAGAGACACATGCTAAGGAGCTTTTGGAGTCCCAAGCTCGATGTAGCGAGCTTCTGAAGGAGAAACAGGAGTTTCAGCGACTGACAGAGGACCAAGCTAAAGAGATCCAGAAGCTGAAGGAAGAGTTAAAGAACTTCCGAGCTGAACTTAAAGACACCAAGGCACAACATGCTGCCGAAGCCTCCTCTTTCAAAGAAGACTTTCTCAAATCTGAAGAATTCATCGAGATCTGTGGCCCAAGAGCTTTTCACTACTTGGAGTATGCGCAAGGCAAGGCTTTGAAGAGGCCCTGGAATGCTTATCACCTGAGGAAGTATCATTCTTGATTCTATCATTGATGTATTTCATTTTTTGAATTTACCCATGTAATCAGTTGGAATTCAATAAAATCAAGTTCTTCTGTTCCGATGACCCACCATTTGTAGAAGTATGATTTTTGGAAGAATCTTTCTAAATCACTTCGGGTCAGCGGGGCCTTCAAGCATCCGAAATACGCCGGGGTTGTAAATGGCAAGAGCCGATTTGCTTATATAGTACAACAGACCATTCTCTAACAGTTGGATTCGCATCTTTCTTCAAGTAAAGGCACTCAATGGCTCCGAAGGTAACAACAAGCTACGGCTTCAAAGCCAAGCCCCGAAAACTCCAATACGCTCTTGACGGGCAACATAAATAACTAGTAATCAAATGGGAATCCTATCGATAAAGGAGGCATAAGCATCGCCTCTCGATCCAATCCGGTCAATGCAGTGAGATTTGTAGAACTAATAAAGCAGAATGAAAGGCACTACATCGAGAGAGAAGAAAGACCTGGACATATCGGTTTGACTTTTTCGGGAAAACCGGTTTTCGGGTATCTAGGCATGGTTTATGCCATGATCAGTACTTCGGATTGAGACTTGAAGCTTTAGCCGGAAAGAAGCGTGCTTGAAGGGCCCCGCCTCGCGCTTGAGCTCTCCAAACCCTTCCGAATTCTTTGGTGCAAGGTGCTTAGGTTAGCTCTACTTCCTAGCCTGCCTGTTATTCTAACTTGTAAAAGAGAGTTTTTTCTTCCTGGGTACCAGTTTGCAACAATTGTTCTAATTAGCACTAGGCATTCATGTCCGTTAAACAAGGAAGGCATCCCGGTTCGGTGATTCATGCCATGTCGGATGCTTTTTGTCAAATAGGCTATTTTCAAAGAGGAGAGGGGCCATGAACAGTTGCGCCTGGAGTGGCCAAATAAGTTTTAGCAGGTCGTATTACTTGCTTTGGTCCTTTTTTTATACCTTGTTCCTGACAAATAGAGAATGATCTGCATGGCTGTTGGCATGTTCGAGCTAAGATCGGTTGAGGCGGTTAAATACGGTGGCCTAGCTCTTCGATCGCCTCGGTTATCCAGCCTATTTTTGACCATTTCTTTACTTATGTATGCCGCAATTTTTTAATGCTGCGTATAAGCGCGACGGATGCCCCCATTCGCTCTCCATGCTTATCGTACGTCAGTAAGAACTTCAACCGGGGAATAAGTAAATCTAGTCGCATTGGTTCATGACTTAGTAGCTGGTCGTAATAGATCGACTTTCATACGTTTGTGATCTCGTATATTTCGCTTCTCCGACATCATACAATAAAAGAAATTGATCTTATTGAGAAATCAAACATAAGAACTTGATTTTATTGAATTTCAACTGATTACATGGGAAAATTCAAAAAATGAAATACATCAACGATAGAATCAATAATGATACTTCCTAAGGTGATAAGCATTCCAGTGCCTCTTCAAAGCCTTGCCTTGCGCATACTCCAAGTAGTGAAAAGCTCTCGGGCCACAGATCTCGATGAATTCTTCAGATTTGAGAAAGTCTTCTTTGAAAGAGGAGGCTTCGGCAGCATGTTGTGCCTTGGTGTCTTTAAGTTCAGCTCGGGAGTTCTTTAACTCTTCTTTCAGCTTCAGGATCTCTTTAGCTTGGTCCTCTGTCAGTCGCTGAAACTCCTGTTTCTCCTTCAGAAGCTCGCCACATCGAGCTTGGGACTCCGAAAGCTCCTTAGCATGTGTCGCTTTCGCCTCGTCTATGGTCGCCTGGAGTTTTTCGCGAAAACCTCACCTTCACGTAAGTCGCGGCGGGCGCGGGACCTGATAAGGTCGGCGCGCTCGGCCAACTCCCCGAGATACAGCATGCCCTGAATCAAGAAGACTAAAGTAAGAGAACAAGAGAAATATCAATCATACATATAATATTAAGTTAAAGTTGGAAGGAGAAATATACCTCAATAATACTGCTGCATGTCCGGCGGGATAAATTAGACCATCCCAAAGAACCCAGGAAAGCTGCTTCCGTGGAGGAGGGGAGCTGAAATAACAGCTTCTGAGCTATGTGAGTGGGGCCCCGACCCACGATACCTGACTTCGGGGTATGCATAGTATGTATCGTCGGCCCAGCAGGATGCTCATCGTTTGATCCAGACGCCTCTGGGGACGAGGTGATTGAGATATCGGAGATCTTGCGCTTCCCTCCCTGTTGGACTGACGGGCCGGGATCAGTAAACGTCTTTTCATTGCCAGATGAAGGATGGGATTCAGCCTGAGGACGTGGGGTGGAGGCTCGGTCCTGGGTGGAGGAGGATGAGCATGCCTTCTTTTTCTTCGCAGGGTAGGCAAGCCAGCAGGTTTCGTCGCAGTGGAAGAGCACGTTCCCTTAATCTCTGTCTTGGCAGCTGGGACAACAGACTTCTGGGGTACTGACGATGAACCCCCAGTCTTCTTCTTCGCAATCTCACGGAGAAATAAGGCATTCATAACTCTAATACCTGCAAGAAAAGACAATGAACCAGATGAGAATATTATCAAGGAACGTAATAAGCAAGAGAAAAATAAGAAACATGAAAGAATGAGAATATCTACCGGCATTCTCCTTCAGCTTAATTTTTGCTGGACTTAACCCGGCGTGGCACAAGAGATCCTCTGATAATAGTTGGGGAACACTAAAGCATCGATCTCCTAATACTCTCATTATGCGCAGATATTCCTTATCTTTCTTGTAAACGTTGGAAAGCATAGGTTTGGTGAAGGTAGGGTACCAATCCGTGAAACAAGTCAATTCCTTTTGAGGCTGAATAAAGAAGAAATATTTTTTCCAGTCCTTCACATGACTGGGGGCCCCGTCAAAAAGTTTATGGCTAGACCGGGAGGTCACATAAAAAGGTCCTTCTTTCGACTTGGATAAGACCAGGAAATAGGAGAACGTGGTGCAACTTAAAGGAAGGTCTAAGACCCGGAATAACACGACGAAACAGCATATCGAGCGGAATGCAATGGGAGTGAGTAAACCTAGATGTACCTTATAGTAGGTGCTCAACTCCTGAAGGAAGTCCCATAAGGGAAAACGAAGACGGGCATCGAGATGGTGCTGAAAGAAAGTATAGCAGCCCTTGGGGGCTAGGTAGGGTCGGTCGTCGGGGGTAGGAATGATGATCTGGTAGGAGGAAAGAATATGCAACAAAGTCCTAAGTTTTGACTTGCTATTATGACGAATGTGGGACGACAAGTGACCGTACCATAGGTTATCGCGTTCGATTTGTTCATCTGTTGAGTCACGTGACGAACTTCTTTACCAGAACGACTATGGATGGTGACTTCCTCCTCAGGAGAATCAAGGGTGAAGTCAGGATCTTCTACGGAAGTCCCACTCTCATTAGACCCGCTAGATCTCTCGGAAGCACTCGAATAACTAGACTCAGACGCGGAAGAAGACATAACTATCAAGGCTAATCAAACGAATAATTAAAGAAGCAAACTAACCCGGAGGAAGTGTGAAGAAATACTCGAGAAAAAGATTAAAGGCGGCGAGCACATGTGCTGGGCGAGCGCGGGGGCTAGGCGAGCGTCCTGGCGGCGAGAAGCGCGCTGGGCGAGCGTGCACACTCGGGCGAGGGGCGGGCTGACGGAGGGGAGGCGCGCTGTACGCGGGGGCGCTCGTGCGGGGCGAGGGCGCTCCGGACGAGCGTGATGCGCGCTGGGGTGAGCGCTTCGGCAGAGGCGAGGCGCCCGAGCGTGCGCGCGGTGGCAAGCGCTTGGCGAGGCTGTGCGCGGGATCTGTGCGTTCGGCGAGGACGAGCTCGGCGAGCGTCCGGGGGTCAATTTGCTGGGCGAGCGTGCGGGGGGGTCTACTTGTTGGGCGAGCGCGCAGGCAACGAGCGCGCGAGGGTCTGCTTGTTGGACGAGGGCACGCTAGGCGCTGGGCGAGGTCGTTGGCAGACGCTCTGCGAGGTTGTGCGCTGCGCACTCGACGAGAGCGCGCGGGCTCGCCCTCGGCAGGGAAGAGTTTGCTCGGCGAGGCAGGCGCTGGGCGAGCGGGGTGGGCGAGACTGCACGGCGAGGGCGAGGGTGATGGTGAAGCTGAGCGCTGGCGTCCGCGGAGGGACGGCGAGCGCAAGGCTTGGGGCGCGGCGAGCTGGGGTCGGCGAGGGCGAGGCTTGGGGCGACCGCGCGCGGGGCGAGGGGGAGATGGCGAGGCGAAGGTGATGGTGAGGCTGGGCGCTGGCGGGTTGAGCGCTGTGAGGGGCGGCGCTGCGAGGGATGTAGAGTGCGTGAGGGTATGGCGAGGTGGAGCGATGGCTTGTGCGGGTGACGGCGTCGTGATGATGGAGCGGCGCTAGGGTTAACGCGCAGGTGAAGCGTGGGCAGGGGAGAGCTGGTGAATGGATTTAAGAGGAAATTCTATATGGGTGAAGTGAGAATGAAGTGAGGAAGGAACCTATATTTATAGGGAAGGCCCAGACCAAATATTTCCTTTCAAAGCAGGATTTCGATGTGATTTGTTTCCAAATTTTAGGAGACTGACGAGCGGTAGGGAGAAAATACACAACTCGCGCCCGATGTACCGAGGGCAACACAATTAATCGAACTTCGAACCTACGATTCAGTTCGACTCGGGAGGGGGAGACTGGTGATACCCCATGGATGGGCCCATCACCCCCGGTCCATCCCTAGCCCAAATGAAAGGCAGACTCATCAAGAGCCCAGATATTCTCCTATAAATACCAGGTTTGAGTGTTTGATTTGGCATTCACTATATTGTTTTTCAGCAGCATCCTTAGTTGCTCCGTCTTATATCCACAGTCTCTGACTTGACCGTCAGAGGGGCTACGCTAGGACATCCTCCTGGCCTCCTTCTAACGGTCTTATTCGTGATTTCAGGCTCAGGGTAATCTCGAAACCTGCGTCTGGACTAGTGACACTGGCTGGAATCGGACTTTAAATTTCCCGTGAATATCAACGTGCATGCTGATAAGAGTACCTTTCTTCGATTTGATAAATTCAATCTCAAGTACAACCCTTGTGGACAGAGTCGGCTTAGGGAGATCTTTCTGAAGCAGGATAATCTCATCCAAGGTCTGTTCCGTATGCAAAGAAGTATATGTATGCTTGCCTTTTAAAGCGATGCTTGATGATATCTAATGTGATTAATTTGTCGGAGATAATAACGTGGGCAGAAAAGCTAGTCTCAATGCATTACTTTTTTGAAGGAACTGTTGATATTATTTGGGCGGAAAATTTACTCTCTTTCTATCCAAAATCTCTTAAAACTTGCTCCCGTTGAACTTAGATATCTTTTGAAGAGTAATTGTGTATACCAACTAAACTTTGGCCATTGGATACAGAAAAATAGACACTTATTATCTTGTCCCTGCTGAATTTCAATCAAAATTCACTACTATGTTTCCTATCATTATAATGACAATGAAATGGCACTGCGAAATCTGTTAACTGGATGCTAGATCGTTTATATTTCAGTGCTTTAAGATGAGGCGAAATTTTCAGGCTAATCAGTGGTGGGATAACTAGAATAATCGTCAAAGCTTTTCCTCTTGAGAAATTTGATTAGGAATGCTTAAAGCTTAAGGATAAAATTACTTCAAATTGTCTTCTCTTTCCAGGGCGCTTCCTGGCTGAAGTGACAAAGCAGGTTTTGTCAGATCTGGAAGTGAGTAAGTACCAGGTGAGGCTTCATCTGCGGTTGTTTTTTCTGTTCTTTTTTTTTTTTTTTTTTTGTTCTGCTTTTGGATTATAACTCCAGCAACTAGTGCTCACTTCCAATACCCTACATTTTATACATAATAATGTTGTCTATTAGTGGAATCATATGCGTATACAATAATCTGAATGTTGAAGAATTGAAAAGGCAACCAATCAAGGTATATATTAAATCCATAAAGCTTCATCATCATACTACTATTTCTTGCTTTTGGCACATAATGCTATTTAAATCCCTCGATGCACATCCTATGTCTGTGTCAAGGGAGGACTCTTACTTTCTCTATTTGATCGCTTACTGGTCATTTCCTCAACAAGTAGGCGAACTAAAATGTCTCTCTGGTGACCAATATCATTGCTCACATTTACTTTAGACTAGTATCCCTTGGAATGCATCCCTGCACAAAAAAAATCTTATGTAAAATATTTTAAAATTAATTAAATTAAAATAAAAATATATATAGATTATTGTTATATGATTTTGGTTTTTATAATAATTTTTAAATGAGAAATATGCTAATTTGAATTTGGATAAGATATAGGTAAGATTCAAATAAATTTGTATACTAATAAATTTACAATACTATATTTTTTCTTGAATAAAGAATGTTAAATAAAATAAAGATAAATTTGGTATTTAATAAAAAGACGTACCATGACACCAAAATTTGTTATAATATGATCTCGAGTTTAATAATATAGGCTATATAGTATAGATATGTGGGGTGACTGATGTCTGGAAATTGATGATTTTGAAGCTTTTCATCTGTTGTGTTTGTCAGACAATGCTACATTTCTGGGACCTAATGTGACATGACCTGTTGTTTGTCTTTACCGATAATCTCTTGGTTAATGAAGGCAAAGAACAAAGTCCTGTCCAGATGAGATAGGCACGATATCATCCTTTAAAGCTGGGTGCTTCTTGCCATACGTTTGAAATGCTTGTGTTAATTTATATTTTTGAAATCAATCAAATATATGTATGCAAAATGAGGCCACTATCACTCTTAGCTAAGTAAATGCTAATATTTTTTGAGATCCATTTGGAGGTACCCGAGAACGACTTCTTTAGTGTACATTCTTTTTAAAGAACCAACTTACACTTTTGTAACAGAGAGTTTGACAAGGTCAATTCTTTAATTGGTAATTGATGAAATTAGATTGTTGAATGCCACCAACTTTACTCAGTTTCCATGAATTCCAATTTCATCATATTCTTTGTAGTTGGCTGAGTATCGGATATCAATTTATGGGAGGAAGCAGAGTGAATGGGATCAGCTGGCAAGTTGGTTCGTGAACAATTGCCTTTTTAGTGATAATGCAGTTTGGTTGATTCAGGTAACTTGAAATAATGTTTTTGGTTTGTTACAACGCCTGACTATATAAAATAAGGGTGTATTTGGCTTGATTTATTTGGAACGAAAAATTTTAAATCCATAATAATAAATTCATTAGTTTATTTTGATAAATTCATTTAATGGATTTTTAATCCTTAATTAGTTTATTTTTGAATCATTGTAATGGATTTAAATTCTTCTCCACATCGAGTCATTTCAAATACTTCTTTCAAATATTACCTCCAACCCAAATGCATCCTTAAATGATTGTCTTATGATTAGGATACTTAATTTTTCCTTTTCTTTTTACCAGTGTAACATTTAACCTTTACATGACTGTAATTCTAGTTTAATAACTTTTGAACCGAGGAGTTATTATCAACAAGTGCATCCACACTAACGATTTTACGCTAGTAGGTTTTGAACTTCTATTTACTTGAATTTTAGGATCTAGCCTCTCGAAAGAGTACTCGTACTCTGGTTGCATACGTGATACGTCCCTGTACTTTGAGCTTTTAAATTACCGTTAAAACCTTGCCATTATGGTAAAAGTAGCCAAGTGGACTAACAATGGAAAATGTTGGCTGGTTTGGTTGCTTGATCCTGCCCTGTTCATTATTTTATCCTATTTCTGTAGCAACTTTTGAGCTGTTCTGTTATTTGTTCCTTTTGTCCCTCATGTAGGCCGACTTAGCGGTTAGCCCCTTTCATCGCTCGTGGGTTGTGCCTCACATTGCCATGCTTCCACAAGTTTTTATCTGACGAATTTTTTAGAGTTATCTTTGTTTGACATGTATTTATTTTACTGGTTCAATTGTGCAGCTACCAAGGTTATACAATGTCTATAGGAGTATGGGAACGGTCACATCCTTTCAGAACATAGTTATTTAGGGCGCAAGGCGCACTAAAGCGATAAGGTACCTTGGAGGATCATTCAACATTCAATATTATGGCTTTTTCAATTCTCTTTGGTGTATTAAATCTGAGATATCCTGTAAAAAACGTATTTTCATGATACAAACATTCCTCTCTCAAGGCCCGTTACGATTATTTGAGTGATTTATTATTTTATTGAGAATCAAGTGTTTTTTCCTTAGTTTCCTCTTTATGACCATAAATCACGACAGATGTGAGGATATTAATTTGACTCAAGTTTTTTCCATCTTATGCTTACTATTCGCATGGTAGTTTGACAAATTTCTTGATGTTTTAGCCTGGATGACTGGTATTTTTTGATGGTTTTTCATATTATGTGAGGAATTTACTTGGCACAAGTCTTGTTTGGTAAACCAAGTTTAAAATCAACAGGGTGATATCAGTTATATGCAGGCTCTTCCTAACTTGTTTTGTTAAAGGATTTATAAACCTTATGTAACTAGCATGAAATATGCTTGAAAAAATATATTTGTTTCTTCTAATTTGATTTGTCAACATGCTGTCAAAGTTGCTTGCCACCCATCCAAATAATCAATTTACTGTTATTTTCGTAATTGTTTGACACACACTATATGATTTTCTCCTCCTTTTCTTCGTGCGCAGTGACTTTTTTTATTTTCTATTATGAGATATCTAGCTTCGTGCCAAATGTTTCTCAATTAAGGTTGTAGGATTTGATGTCGTAGATGATGAAAGTAACCGGAGAGACGCCCTACGAAACACATGCCACATCCTTCAGAGTGGACAAATGAATTCAATCCTGCCTTTTCTGATTATGCTTATTACTGCTATGCAAACTTGTATACACTTAATAAGGTCATTTTTATTTAAATTACGTGAAATGAAGCAGTTGTCAGCTTGGATAAACATCTAAATCTTTGCTAGAAGTTTTGCTTGTTGACTTCTAATTTCAAGTTCTCACCCACATGTTAATTCATGTTTTGATAAATTTCCTTCAGCTACGTGAAGTAAAAGGATTGCCAACAATAAGATTTACCTCAATGCGGGGAGGTTTTATTCTGACTCACCTTTTTCTAACATGAAGATGTCTCATAGTTTTTATTCTAAAATTTGTTTGTCGTCAAGCAGGTTGGTGATACTGACCATTTAGCCGCTGGGTTTCTTCTGTGCCATAATATATCACATGGTATTAATTTGCGGAAGTCCCCAGTTTTGCAATATCTTTACTATCTTGCTCAGGTTTGTTACTTAACTGTTGCCTCATCACTTAGCTGAGACCGAGCAAAACTTTTTCTATAAATTCGTGTAGAACATATGAAATGGAATTCTTGTGTACCATTTAGAATTCTTAAAAATGCTATACTACTTGAAGTTGCAGAAGCAAGTTGTTTAAAAATAAAAACTCTTCAATCTAGATGCCACATCTTTTGTAACATCTCAGGCTCAGCACATGCTATTCTGGAAATTTAAGCGAATGCAAGATGGACTGTTTAGATTGAGTATTTCATGGTGGCTGCTAATTTGTTGTAAAACATCTCAGTACTATTCTATATTCGAGTTTCTCCTCTAATTACTCATGTTTTGATTTATTTCTTCCTGTATATTTTGCATTTGAGATATAACTAGTTTTCATAAGCTGATTTTCATTTCCAGATTGGTTTAGCCATGTCTCCGCTAAGCAACAACTCGCTTTTCTTGGATTACCATCGGAATCCATTTCCTATATTCTTCCTACGTGGCTTCAATGTCTCCCTCTCCACTGATGATCCTCTACAAATTCACTTGACAAAAGAACCTCTTGTGGAAGAATATAGTGTAGCTGCAAAGGTTTCTTTCCTTCTATCTTTCCCATTTTTCATTTCCAACACATGCATATATCGTAAAAATAATTATCAGGTGTGGAAGCTTAGTTCATGTGATCTCTGCGAAATAGCTCGGAATTCTGTCTATCAGTCTGGTTTTACTCATGCAGCCAAGGTTGGAATATGATGCTTTTGATAGCATTATAAATTGACACGACTGTTGAATTTTGTTTGAATATAAAAAAAATGTATCCTGAAAGACTCTACATTGAGATATATCAGAGTTCTAGTAATAACTGATATTACCTCAGCTTATTAAAATTTTCGTGTTGATTTTTTCAAGTATATCAAAGAAACAGTCAATTTGGAAATTCTTCAATGTATTGATTGTTAATAGATATGATTTTGATTGTCCTTTTAGTTACACTGGCTTGGAGATGAATATTTCAAAAGAGGCCCTTTAGGAAATGAAATACACAAGACTAATGTACCCAACATTCGCATTTCCTTCAGACACGAGGTTAGCTTTGATTCGTGTTTCTTCCTCGTATCACCAATTGTGGTATATATACTTAATTTCCGAAAGATCTAGTGTTCTCGGGCTGATTTTAATTGGAAAAATTGCATCTGAGTTCATTGTAACATGCTAGTTACTTTCAATTTCCGCCGTCTCTAATGGGGCATTTTTGCAGACATGGGTAGCGGAGATGCAGTATCTTTATGGAGGAGGCCTCCTTCGGAAGTTGAGCACTAATGCAAATTTTCATGGTAACAGAATTCAATAACCTTTCTTATAACACAGATTACAATTTGAACCACCATTCACCGTTCGAAATAGCCAAACTATTGAATTCATCTTATCGGCATGATATTTTTAGCATTTACGTGCCTACTACACCATCCTCTTGAAAAACCGAATGCTCTACCATCGCGTTTGTTGGTAAACCACATATTAGATTGCTTGAAGCTCAAATTCCGAAGAAGATGTCGTCTGGGCCTAGTTTTGTCTCTTCGTGTGGTGAAGAGGATGTAACATGGAATTTATTCCAATTTACAGTTATGTTAATATGTTTCAGTGCTTTCATTATAGTCTTTTAGAAATAAAATATTGAAATTCTGTAATTTGATTTGATATTATAAATTTATGATCAACAACAAGATTTTATCGTAATTCTTTTTTTGGAGGGTTTTCGTTCACAAACTCAGATTTGGACGAGGTACCACAAGTGTGGTGGCGGATAGTTGTCTCGTGGATATAGGCTTGCTTTTCTATTTTCTCTCTTTTTTCACCGGTCGTATACTCTTCAGAGTCCGAAATTATATCAGTAAGTTGGTTAGTCATTGACTTACCATATTTCAGAATTTTTAATATACGATTATAAAAATAAAAGTAGGTCTCTTGATCGTTACAAAAGTTTTTGCCAAAAATAGCCATTACACCATGATTTGCAGGGACAGAGCTAAGATTTTTATAAATTTAGTATTCTAAAATAATTAATTACTAAAAATTTTGAAATATATATAAGACTTAACAATATAAATAAATAATTTTTTGACTTGTAGAGAAATGTTGATTTAAAACAAAACTCAATTTCTTATAATGGAAATTTAAAATTTAAACTTGTTTGATGATAAAATACTTAAAAGTTAGAAGCGACTATATCAAATTTTTCAATAATTCGATGACTAAAATTAATACATTAATCTATGCAAAGCAAATATTAACATATAGATTTAAAATTAAAAGGATAAACAAAAAATATTTTTTTATTTAGATGTTTATTATATTTAAATAATTTATATTACAATCGAGTTTTTTTATATAGTTTCGAACTAAGTAGTGATTAAATTAATTATAGAAGTTTGAACAAATTATGTATCAACATACATTAAAGAATAACTACCAAATCATCAATCTTCTGTTTTATTTCGTAAACTCATATTTAATTGCAATTTTAAGAGCTAAAAAGTTCATGCTCTATCATTGTAATAAACACCGAAATATTTAAATAAATCTCATTAATATATCTATGGCAAACTAATTTATTAGTTTCTAGTTTTATAGAATAATCATTACAATTTTAATAGTTTTGATACTTTCAAAATTTAGTGTTGTGCGGAGTATTAAATTCAAACTCTAAATGTTTATTTTATAAGTAACTGTTTTTTATTTGTGTAATCGATGAAATAATTTATTTTAAAAAAAATTGCAAATGTAATAATCATGTGATTTATTGTACAGAGTTGATTTTTACGTCATTAATGATGTCAAAACCATTTCTTGAACTACTAGAGTTAACTGGACCACTAAAATAGTTTAAGTACAAAAAAGGTCTGGTTATATACGATATATTCAATACAAGCAATCAAAAGATATTGGGGATTACTTGAATTCCCAATATTCTGTTACAACATAAGTGCAATAGAAATAACCAACAATCATGTCTTGCACTCTCGGACCAAACACATTGATATTAGATATCATTTCATTTGAGATCATGTAATGAAGAATGATATCCGACTGAAATACATCTTAATAAACAATCAAGCTGCTGCCATATTTCCTAAACCAATTATTAGACGCTAAGTCTTACTTTAGTAACTTACTTGGTTTAGTTGATTCAAATTGATGCATAATTTATGGGGGAACAAAAACGAGATGGTAAAACAATGTATAAAAGTAGTGCACAAATCTGACCGATCCAACTAGATTTTGTGAAAACTGATCTTATCACATGTTCAGACTATTTTCTTTTGAAATATATTAATCTTTATGAATGGTCCAATAAATTATGTTATTTTGAATTTTGAATTATCTTTGAAAGTTTATTTACCACTGTGACGATTATTATCTATTTTTAAAATTTATTTAATTTTACTTGGATATATGAACTGCCAAAAGTTACTTTTGATGTTTCAAATTTTCAAATTTCATCAGCGATATACAGCCACATGGACCATCATGTATATCAAATACATTATCTATCAAATATAATATACATATATAATGACCATGGGCTTTTCCGATCTTGGGCTCCCTTATAAGGTTTTTTCTCTCACGGACTTTCCACATGTGCCATTACTCATAGCATTATCCCATCTCTGGCAGTGGTTTCTTTCGTCTCTTGGAGGTCTTAGGTTCGAGACTTGGGGAGGCGAAAGAAACCACTGTCAGGAGTGGATATTGCTATGAGTAATGGCACATGTAGAAGCCCGTGAGGGAAAATGCATTAAGGGAGCCCAATATCGGGATAGCCTATGGTCATTACAATAAAAGACGTCTTTTATTATAATGACCATGGGCTATCCCGATCTTGGGGTCCCTTACTAGCTCAATTGATACAAAGTCTTATGAATCTAAGTACTTATCCTAGAGGTCTTAGGTTCGAGACTTGGGGAGGCGAAATAAACCAATGCCAGGGGTGGGATATTGCTATGAGTAATGGCGTATGTGAAAAGCCCGTGAGGGAAAAGACCATATAAGAGAGCCTAAGATCGGGATAGCTCATGGTCATTACAATAAATTGTTTATGAATCTAAGTATTTATCCTGGATGTCTTAGGTTCGAGACCTGGGGATGCGAAAGAACCCCCTGCCAGGGGTGGGATAATGCTATGAGTAATGGCGTATGTGGAAAGTCCGTGAGGGAAAAGGCCTTAAAAAAGAGCCCAAGATCGGGATAGCACATAGTCATCTATCCCGATCTTGGACTTTCTTTTAGGGCCTTTTCCCTCACGGAAATATGATCATGGGCTATCCCGATCTTGGGTTCCTTTTTAGGGCCTTTTCCCTCACTGAAAGATGACTATGTGCTATCCCGATCTTGGACTCCTTTTCAGGGCCTTTTTCCTCACGAGATTTTCACATACGCCATTACTCATAGCATTATCCCACCCCTGGCAGTGGTTTCTTTCGTCTCCCCAAGTCTCGAACGTAAGACCTCCAGGATAAGTACTTAGGTTCGAGAATTGGGGAGACAAAAGAAACCACTGCTAGAGATGAGATAATGTTATGATTAATGGCGCATGTGGAAAGGTCGTGAGGGAAAAAGCCTTATAAGGGAGTCCAAGATCGGGATAGTTCATGATCATTACATAAATATATTCAATGTTTACTACATTTTATTATTTTGGATTACCTTGCAAATTCTTGGCATTCTTATAAGCTTTCGTATTCTCTTTGCACTCTAATCGTTTGTTGTAGAAAAAGTCCAAGCGTTTCTTAAAAATATTCCAAAATGACTATCTACTCCATAAATACTCTCGCTATTTACTTCGCTTCAATCATTAAGGAAAAATCCATGGTGACCATATTTAAGATGTTGTAAGCTTTTGGGCTTCCTAAATTTTTGGGATGCAATTTCCAATACTCAAAGACAATCCTCAATGAGTTTCTTTTAGCATGATAAGATGGAGCATGGTTCTGTGTTTTCACTATTCAAGGGGTGAATATCATTACAAAAGATGTTCACAAAAATGTTTGAACTGCCGACGGTAAGTCTAAGTTCTTTTTTCTGCCTTTCTAGAAGGCAATTATGCTCATTGGAGGGTTGAATTCTCACACCGAAAAATTCTTAGCCATGTCAACCATCGCATCAAAGTTTGATGCCAATTGGTCCAAAATATGGTTCAAGATCTTCATAGCAATGGTGATGAAAGAATCTCAATCTCTATAATTTGCGATCCCAATTTGTCATCTCCTCGAGCAATTGAAAATCAAGCTGGTGGATTCTATCACACTCCACAAAGTAAATATTCTCGATTGGAACACCGTGGAATCATATGTCAAAAAAAAAAATTACAACCGACCGTAAAGATTGAGAAGGGAGAGGAACTACAAAATAAAAGGCCTACTCCTAAGGCTATTAAGGTCAAAACAATTGCCAGAAACCAAAAGAAAGTTGGTTCTCTCTTCATACACAGATTCTGATGCTGACAGGGAAGATTCCCTTGAATAAAGTGTTCAGTGCCTCCAAGAAAGCGGGTGAACCCAAGGGAAAGACCACCAAGATTAAGAACAAGGCAGAAAAGCCTAAAATCAAGTTAATCAAGCATGTCAATGCTCCACTTGTGCCAGCTCCTATCTCAATCATCCCTATTTCTAGCTTGAAAAGGATAAAAAAATTGTTGAACAAGAGGAGACTATCCAGCAATCAAGTTTTCTTCTAATTGAACCAAAAGCCAAAGGCAATGGTATCCTTGAGATAGAACTCAAAATCTCCAATGCTCAAGCGCCATCAACCTTTCAATGGAGCAAGTTAACCAAAGCTCAAAGGAAAAGATGGGTGAGTTTGACAGATGGGTGGACTATCGGATTGTTGTCATTTCGAGGTCATCCGCAAGGAAAAAAAGGTCAAGGAGGTAGTTGCTTTTGAAAAGAAAATGTTGAGATGGGCAGAAACGGACGTAATATTTGAATCTCTCAAACGGCAAGACTTCATCGAGCTCAAGTTGAAAGAAATTATCCTTCAATACTTAATATAAAAAAGATAGATAACTTCGTAGCTTACGGTCCGACCACCAAGGATGATGATGTCGTAATCAATCAATTGAAAATTGATGCTTTATCTTTGTCCATGCAAGATAAAATGAGGAGGAACTAGTATGAACTCCCTGTTATTGTAGAAGAATATTTTGATTTCTTTGACTTGGACAAAAATCAAGCCGATCTGCAGCTAAAAATGAGAAAAGTTCAAGATGAAATCCCTGATAATTAAATTGTTCCAGAAAGTGGATTGTCCACCAAAGATGTTGAAATGATGGACAAAGAAATGACTTTTTATCAAATACGAGCAATGAAATTGTCCAATAGTTTTACTTAATATGTTTTAGTTGCTTTATCACTTACATAAATTTTATGCAAGTACCATGTTTGGTCAAAAAATTCTATGCATGCGATTAAATTCTAAGGTAAATCATTTAGATAATTGTCTTTGTTGGGGATCGATTTAGGGTTTAGAGAGGGGGCGAATAAACTCTTTCCTTTCTTTGACGTTTTTGCAAAGGTGCTAGTTTCACAACACAATATAATGAATACAACAAGATTCTGGAAAAGAATATTTTTCAGGTTACAAACTCTTCTCAATAAGATGTAATAAGGTGAATAGCTTGTGAAGAGATAAAGAAACAGCAGCACAAGACGATCTCAGAAGATCGGATATCTGCTATACAGAGAGTGCTGTTTTTCTGTATATTGAGCTTGAAGATAAAGAGTAGTTCTTGATTGCTCAAAAAAACCTTGGACTAATAGACAGAGAATGTGTTGCTTGTTAATAAATGATCGTTGTTCTTCTATATAGGATTGATCCTTTAATATATAGAAACCTCGAATCCAACGTCTATAAACAAAACGACTTCTTTGACTCTAAGTGAATCAGCTTTATCACCGAAAAAGGGTCATGCAGAAAGCTTCGGAATAATCATTCTTTGTTTTATACCAAAAGTAGTAAGTCGTGTTAAATGTCTTCGTACATCATTAAATGGTGCAATTAATACTAGTACTATGTAAAGTAACGGTAACATTTAAGACTTGTAACGATCAAACGAAAGACGTTAAGTTCTGATTTTGCTTACGCTACGTTCTGCTTCTGCTTTTGTTAACCGTTAAGTTTAGCTAAGAAATACTCAATAAGTACTGCTTCTGTTTTAGCGATACGAGTGCTTCTGCTATTTATATTTTCCTCTGTTTTTACTTATTACCACCTACTGGTTTTGACTCTCATCACCACAATTAAAATAAATCTAACAATTTTTCCCTTTGTGGTGATGCCAAAACCCAGATGTTAGTAAAGATAAAGATCAACAGTTATAACGAAAAACAGATAGAGTTCATAACAAGATAATCGATAATCAAAAAATGTAAAAGAGCTTAATCGATGCCAATGTCTCTGAAAATAGTTTCCTCGTTCCGAGGATCTTGATCTCTAAAAGATGACTGTACATGAGGTCTGCTATCTCCAGTTCTGCCCCATGTTCTGCTTTCCGATTCCCCCTTTTTGGCATCACTAGCCTGAATTCGAGTGAGAAAATCATCCACCCACCTAGTAAGGGTATGAATTCCATCATTTAGCATCTCCAGATACGGCGCTTGGTTGGAAACTCGTTCAGTAAGAGCATGAAGAGATTGAGATTGGGACTCAATCTTGGCATCAATAAGTTCGAGCTTCAAATACTTAGCTACAACGTTGTTGGATACTGAGAGAATAGAGGAATCATGGTCGGAGACAGTTTTGGTTATTTCAGCCTGACTGAGCAAAATTTTATTTTGATTTGTGAAAACAGAGTTCCTGAAGATACTAGTTTCAACATTCAGTTTGACCAAAGATTCTGCCGTGCGAGTGACTTCCTTAGAGATGTGCTCACGGAAGAATTTAGTAGCACTTACTTTACTAGCATGTTCACGAGGCAACTGTTTTACTATCTCTTTGAGATTGTTAAGATTTCTTTGCAGAACATCTGTAATGCCCGAGATTTTGATTCTGTTAATCTAAGATTATTGATTTTGAACTGATATGATTATAGACGAATCATTCCGAGACCAAATTGGGCAAGGCATAGGAATTATGCAACTTTTTGGACAGAACTATTGGCGCCCGAGCGGTAGAAAAAGGCCGCCCGAGCGCCAATGCATCGTAAGATTTGGGTTTTGGACAGAAGGTTGGCGCCCGAGCGGTAGTTTTTGACCGCCCGAGCGCCAGTGTATAGCAACTTGGAAGCTCGGACAGAACATGCCGCGCCCGAGCGATAGTTTAGCACCGCCCGAGCGCCGACATCAATGTTTGAAAAAGAGACACGTTTCTGTACATGCAACTGAGGATATATATATAAAGCTAATTCTTTCAGAATTGATAATAAAGAATCAAGAAAGGAACCGAGAGGTCTCCTTACAAATTCTTACGCCTTTATATTTTGATCCGTCCGTCTGATTTTGAATCCGACTTCAGTACTGTGTTTCTATCGACGCAGGCTACAACTGGACGTAAGTTTTATCAAGTTTTGATATGTTTTGAAATTATGATACTGTCAGAATCGGATATGATTCATAGATGGTGTTCTCGACATGTTAGACATCGTATAATCGAAACCGGATTGAAGAACAGATACCCTATGGAATTGTTATGATTTTCTGAGTTGATTTGACTAAGATTGATATCAGACTGGTGTTGTTATTGTTTATGAGTCGTGTAATTGATATCTGTTGATATTGTATTGACGGGGATATTCAGATTGTTCCGTTATGCCGTTGATTTTGAGTTAGATTCAAATTGATTAGTTTCAGTATTGCTTTGAGCAGTATATTGATATTGTACTGTTGATATTGTCATTGCCAGATTGAGTGTTGAGAGACTTTGAATTCCAGACGGGAACGTCGTCAGAACTGCAATAAAAGAAAGGTATAAGTCAATGTGGAACCGGGAGAACTACTCGAGTATGATATACTTGAGTTTCCCTAAATCACATACTTACTGTTATTGTATGCCTGGATTTGAATTGATATGCTTGTTCTATTGATTTATAGAAAGCAGGTATTAGACGAGTAATCTTGTGACATAGGTGCCGGATAGTGATGGAATCGTCACTGGCACATTGCACATTGTCACAGGATAGTGATTTGGCGAAAGTGCCAAAGTCTGTGACGGATAGGTCAAGACACCGGATATTTGGTTATATCGAAGTGGATAGAATTGGAGTTTTTTCTATTACTGATATTCGATATAGGAATACCAACGTCGGGAAATCGGGATTCCTGGACTAGGATTGAGTCTAGTCTGAGACATGGAGTCATGAGTTGATTTACGATTCTATATTGAATTATGTTTCAAAATTTTGATACATGTTATTGATATTTGTTACATGCTTTTACATTGTTTATATGATTGCATGGTTCTTTGATTTATACTGGGATATATTTCTCACCGGAGTTATCCGGCTGTTGTCGTGTTTGTATGTGTGAATGGCAACAGGTGGGACAGGATCGGGGTCGAGGAGATGAAAGGAGATCGAGATTAGAGTGGAGACTACGGACCTTGATTAGAAATAGGATTTGGACACTTGATATTAGTTATTAAACCTTAGTTGAATGATTGTATATAGTACAAGACTTGTACTTTAATACTGACATGTATATTAGAATGTATTCTATTATGTTCCGCATTTAATACTGTATTTAAAAAAAAAAAATTAGACCCTATTTATTATAATAGATTAAATTGTCCCAATGATGCTTAAGAACATGATTAGCATCCGGGTCCCCCACAACAGGTGGTATCAGAGCGATAGATCCTTTAGACTGAGATAGGAGCTAGTGAGCGGGGTAGATTGAGTTTTCTTTCCTGTTTTTGATTGCTAGCATGAATTATTGTTTTAATACATGTTTACCTGATTATCTGACTTTGATATGGTAATGTGTATTATTGAGATTCAATCAGAACCAATTCTTGATCAGCAGTAAGATGATCGGAGGAAGACTGAAACAGATTTGTTGCATTTGGTTGCTAACACTTTTGATAACTAGATATGCCTCCTCGAAGAGTACCGGAACAGGGTAGCACTTCGAATCCTCCAATGGATGTGACAGCAACTCCAATGGAGACATTGTTGAAGAGATTTTAGTCATTCCATCCACCTACACTGAAGGGTACTGAGACTTCAGTTGATTGCGAGAGTTGGTTAGACGACATTGAGATGCTGTTTGAGTCCTTGGATTACACTGATGAGAGGAGAGTGAAACTGATAGGGCACCAGTTGCATGATGTGGCAAAGAACTGGTGGATTACAACCAAGCGAGCCTTGGAGCATCGAGGTACGACTATTACCTGGAATGTCTTTAGAACTGAATTTTATTAGAGATTCTTTCCAGTGTCGTACAGGAAGGATAAGGGAGCAGAATTTGCAAACTTGAGACAGGGTCAGTTGAACATCGAGGAATATGTGGCCAAGTTCTCTACACTGCTACGATTTGCTCCACATGTGGCCGAGAATGACGAAGCTGTTGCTGATCAGTTCATTAATGGCCTGAATCCGGAAATCTTTACATTGGTGAATACCGGGAGACCGAATAATTTTACTGATGCTTTGAACAGGGCCAAGGGAGTCGAAGCCGGTCTGATGAGACAGAGAGGAGCTTCGTTTTTGCCTCCAGCACCGAGACCACAGCAACCACCTCCCCGATTTGAGAGTGGCAGCAGCAGTGGAGGAAAGAAAGACCTCCTGAAAGCTAGAGGGAAGCAGTTCAAAAGATCTGGAAGCAGTTCATCCAGTTCTAGTGGCTCGAGACAGACCGGTCAGGGTCAGAGTTATACAGGACCTTGTTGCAGCACTTGTGGAGGGAAGCATTCCACAGAGCAGTGCCGAGGAGTGTTTGGCAGTTGTCGTATTTGTAGGCAGCAAGGACATTTTGCTAGAGTCTGCCCTCAGAGAGATTCTCAGAGGTCACAGGGTGCCGAATCATCTGGATCAGCGGCACAGACTGATAGATGATCAGCTGCTGTTCATTCATTTCAGCCAGCACCATCTCCGTCACAGCAGAGGCCAGGAGGTAGTCAGACAGTTAGCCAGCCTCCTAGACAGCAGGCCAGAGTATTTGCTTTGACAGAGAAGCAGGCTCAGGAGGCACCTGACGATGTTGTTGTAGGTAACTGTTTTATTTCTGGTTATCCTGCATATGTATTGATAGATACTGGTGCATCGCATACATTCATATCTGAGTGATTTGCATTGATGCATTCTTTGCCTATTGAGTCATTATCTGCTGTAGTGTCTTTCTCTTCTCCGTTGGGGACATGTTTGATATCAGTGAAATCTGTTAAACATTGTATGCTACAGTATGATGGGCATGAGATTGAGTTAGACTGTATTGTGCTTGGGTTGTCTGATTTTGACTGTATTATCGGTATCGATATGTTGACCAAGTACAGAGCTACTGTCGATTGTTTCCACAAGATTGTGAGATTCAGACCTGAGATGGCTGATGAGTGGAAATTCTACGGTAAGGGTTCTCGATCTAGAATTCCTTCGATATCCGTATTGTCTATGACTCGATTGTTGCAGAAAGGAGCGGAAGGATTCCTTGTCTATTAAGTTGATTTACTGAAATCGAGTCCATCATTGGCGGATTTGACAGTGGTGTGTGAGTTCACTGATGTCTTCCCAGATGAGATTCCTGGTTTGCCTCCGATTCGAGAGATAGACTTTGGTATTGAGTTGATGCCAGGTACAGTTCCGATTTCGAGGGCTCCGTACAGAATGACACCGATTGAGTTGAAAGAACAGTTGGAGGATTTATTGGCCAAGGGCTATATCAGATCAAGTGTGTCTCATTGGGGTGCTCCAGTACTATTTGTGAGAAATAAAGACGGTTCGATGAGACTCTGTATCGATTACCGGCAACTGAACAAAGCAACGGTAAAGAATAAATATCCCTTGCCTCGCATTGATGATTTGTTTGATCAGTTGCAGGGTTCTTCAGTATATTCCAAGATCGATCTGAGATCTGGATATCATCAACTGAGAGTCAGGGATTCTGATATCTCGAAGACAGCATTCAGAACCATGTATGGACATTATGAGTTTATTGTCATGCCGTTCGGTTTGACTAATGTTCCAGCTGTGTTTATGGGTCTGATGAACCGCATATTCCAGATGTATCTTGATGATTTTGTTATTATATTCATTAATGATATCTTAATTTATTCGAAGAATATGATTGATCATGCCGAGCATTTGAGAACTGTATTGAAAATTCTCAGGGCTGAGAAACTGTATGCTAAACTGTCGAAATGCGAGTTTTGGTTGAGACATGTTGTATTTCTGGGTCACATCATATCCGGAGATGGTATATTAGTTGATCCCAGCAAGGTTGAAGCCGTGATTTCTTGGCCGAGACCGACATCAGTGCCCGAGATTCGCAGTTTTATGGGTTTGGCAGGATATTATCGTCGATTTATTAAAGATTTTTCCAGCATTGCCAAACCGATTACTCAGTTGACGCAGAAGAATGCTCCGTTTATTTGGTCAGAAGACTGTGAGACCAGCTTTCTTGAATTGAAGAAAAGATTGACCAGTGCACCGATACTGACTATCCCATCAGGTACGGGTGATTTTGTGGTTTATTGTGATACATCTCACCGAGGATTGGGTTGTGTTTTGATGCAGCGAGGGCATGTTATCGCTTATGCCTCAAGACAGCTGAAGCCCCATGAGACTCGTTACCCCATTCATGATCATGGATTGGCAGCCATCGTCTTTGCTTTGAAGATATGACGACACTACCTATACGGTGAGAAGTTCGAAATCTATTCTGATCATAAAAGCATGAAATATCTCTTTTCACAGTTAGAGCTGAATATGAGACAGCGAAGATGGTTTGATTTATTGAAGGATTTCGATTGTGAAATCAAATATTATCCGGGGAAGTCCAATGCAACAGCTGATGCACTGAGTCGTAAGGTACGTTCTTTATCCTTATCGACGATTGGTGTTTTGAATTTGATAGAAGATTGCTGCTTGTCTGGATTAGCTTTTGAAACAGATCGTCAGCCTCTGAGATTATGGACTATTCGAGCTGAACCAGAATTGATATTGAGAATCAAAGAGGCACAGAAAGTTGATCAGAATGTGCAGAATTCGATTGCTATGGTCAGAACTGGACATCAATCGGAGTATCAGGTTTGTGAAGGTGTTTTGTATGTGAATAATCGTATTGTTGTGCCGAATGTTTCAGATTTGAGAAGGCGGATACTAGCAGAAGCGCACAGCAGTCGTTTTATCATTCATCCTGGTGGCAGAAAAATGTATAATGATTTGAAGACACAGTATTGGTGGAAACAGATGAAATCTGATGTTACTGAATTTGTAGCCAAGTGTCTGAATTGCCAACAGGTTAAGGCTGAAAGAAAGAAACCAGGAGGATTGTTACAGAGTTTGTCTATTTCTGAATGGAAATGGGATCACATTTCCATGGATTTTGTGACGCAGTTACCGAGATCCTCCAGAGGTTGTGATGCGATTTGGGTCGTGATTGATCGATTGACCAAATCTTCCTGCTTTATTCCATACAAAATGACATACAGACATGACCAGATGACCGATATTTACGTCAAAGAAGTGGTTAGATTACATGGAGTGCCAAAGTCGATTGTTTCAGACCGTGATCCTCGGTTCAATTCGCACTTCTGGCAGAGTTTACAGCAGGCTCTAGTTACAAAATTACATTTGAGTACCGCATATCATCCACAAACTGACTGACAGTCAGAGCGGACGATCCAGACATTAGAAGATATGCTGAGAGCTGTAGTGCTTGATTTTAGCACTAATTGGCAAGATGCATTGCCTCTTTGTGAGTTTTCGTACAACAATAGCTATCAGACGAGTATTGAGATGGCTCCTTTCAAAGCGTTGTACAGAAAGAAGTGTCGATCCCCTCTTTATTGAGATGATATCTCTGAAGTTCCTGAGACAGGACCTGATATGATCAGAGATATGACGGAGAAAGTAAAGCTGATTCAGAAAAGAATGAAGGCAGCTCAAGATAGACAGTCCAAATATGCCAACATCAGAAGACGACCGTTGGTATTTGAGGCAGGAGACCGAGTATTTTTGAGATTTCACCTTTCCGAGGAGTTGTCAGATTTGGCAAGAAAGGAAAATTGTCTCCACGATACATTGGGCCGTATGAGATTCTCGGGAAGATAGGAGATCGTGCCTATCGACTCGCATTGCCGCCTTCATTATCAGGAATACATGATGTTTTTCATGTATAAGGAAATACCTTCCTGATGATTCACACATTATGCAACCAGACGAGGCCGAGCTTGATGAAACATTGAGCTACTACAAAAAGCCGATTCAGATTCTTGATCGGAAGGAAAAGAAGCTCAGAACGAAGACAATTCCGCTTGTGAAAGTTCAGTGGAGTCGTCACGGCACTGAATAAGCTACGTGGGAAACAGAGTCTGATATGAGGCAGAGATTCCCAGTCGTCGTCAGAACTGCAATAAAAGAAAGGTATAAGTCAATGTGGTACCGGGAGAACGACTCGAGTATGATATACTTGAGTTTTCCTAAATCACATACTTACTGTTATTGTATGCCTGGATTTGAATTGATATGCTTGTTCTATTGATTTATAGAAAGCAGTTATTAGACGAGTAATCTTGTGACATAGGTGCGGGATAGTGATGGAATCGTCACTGGCACATTGCACATTGTCACAGGATAGTGATTTGGCGAAAGTGCCAAAGTCTGTGACGGATAGGTCAAGACACCGGATGTTTGGTTATATCGAAGTGGATAGAATTGGAGTTTCTTCTATTACTGATATTCGATAAAGGAATACCAACGTCTGGAAACCGGGATCCCTAGACTAGGATTGAGTCTAGTCTGAGACATGGAGTCATGAGTTGATTTACGATTTTATATCGAATTATGTTTCAAGATTTTGATACATGTTATTGATATTTGTTACATGCTTTTACATTGTTTATATGATTGCATGGTTCGTTGATTTATACTGGGATATATTTCTCACCGGAGTTATCCGGCTGTTGTCGTGTTTGTATGTGTGCATGGCAACATGTGGGACATGATCGGGGTCGAGGAGATGAAAGGAGATCGAGATTAGAGTGGAGACTACGGACCTTGATTAGAAATAGGGTTTGGACACTTGATATTAGTTATTAAACCTTAGTTGAATGATTGTATATAGTACAAGACTTGTACTTTAATACTGACATTAATATTAGAATGTATTCCATTATGTTCCGCATTTAATACTGTATTTAAAAAAAATATTTAGACCCTGTTTATTATAATCCATTAAATTGTCTTAATGATGATTAAGAACATGATTAGCGTCCGGGTCCCCCACAACATCTATCTCAAATTCAAGAGCAAATTCTTCTTCTGGGGATGGAGATTTCTCTTGAAGACGCTGCTTGATGTCTGCAAGTTGAGCAATGTGAGCGGCTGAACCAGAGGGAGGGACAATCAATGCAGTAGAGGGGCCAGCTTCTGGTTGAGCACTAGATAGAGCTGATGCTGGTGCTGCAGAAGTTCCTTCAAGAGCAGTAGATGTTCAAATGATGCATTGTATTGTTTGTGCGTACCAGTAGCTGTTTCGGTGGTTTTCAGGGGCTCAACAGCTGGATTTGGTTCAGATGGAACATTCAACAGTTCTTCCATTTCTGCTTGATGTTCATCAGAAATTTTTTCCAAATTTGGTAGTGAAGAGGATGGAGCAGCATCTGATTCTTTCATGGATTGTTCTACTTGTTGTGCTTCTGGGTTTTCTTCTGGAAGTAACAAGTCGACAACCAGAGATGCTTCTGGTGGAGTAGTAGTTGGAACAATCGATTGTCACATTTTGGTATCAAGACAACATTAGTATCATTTAAAGACGATGGGAAAGCCATTTGTTCAAGCCACTGACATGCTAGCGAAGACAACAGTCTCTCATTTGCTATTTGCGGATGATAGCATGTTTTTCTTCTGAGCAACTATCCCAGAGAGTAATGCCATGAAGAACATTTTGGCTACTTATGAGCAAGCTTCGGGCCAAGGTGTTAACTTCTACAAATCAGGCATCTATTTTATTTCAAATTTCCCCCAAGAGACCAAAACAAATCTGACCCAAATCATCGGTATTTCAAATTTGTTAAATACGGGAAGATATCTGGGACTTCCATCATTGGTGGTAGGAAAGAGTAAGAAGACTGTGTTTAATTTCTTGAAATATAGAATTTGGAGGAAATTCGAGCAATGGAGGCGAAAGCCGTTGTCAAGAGCAGGTCGGGACATTATGGTGAAATCAATTGGCCAAGCTATCCCAGCATATTGTATGAATATTTTCTTAATACGTGCATCGAGTTTAGATGAATTGCAGAGGATGCTAAATTTTTTTTGGTGGGTTTCTAAACAAGCTGGATCACGAGGTATTAATTGGCTTGTATGGGATAAAATGTGCACGAGGAAAGAGTTTGGTGGTGTAGGGTTTGGAGATCTACGTGGTTTTAATCTGGATATGCTTTGGAAGCAGAGTTGGAGATTTATATCTAATCCATATATTAAGGTTAGTATAGTTTTCAAAGCTAAATATTATCCGAGAGGGAATTTTTTTAATGCAAATTTGGGACATAATCCAAGTTTTATGTGGCGTAGTATTTGGAGCTCACGAGAAATTTTGCAAAGAGGGGAGTGATTTAAAAGATTTAACAGTAAATGATCTTCTGATTCCAGGCACGAAGACAAGGGACAATGAGTTCATTGAGGCCGAGTTGTTTATTAGTAGAGATGTTACAGAGATAAAGAATATTCCTCTAACTTTCAATGAAAGTCCTGATATGCGTGTTTGGCACTTTAGCAAAGATGAGAAGTATACTGTGCGATCTGCATACAGGGTCTTAATGGAGAGACTGATACCACAAGATTACCTAAAAGTCCCAGGGAACTGGAGCAGATTATGGCAGCTGAAGATTCCTCCAAAGGTGAAGATGTTTTTATGGCAAGCGTGTAGAGAGTATCTCCCGATACGAAGTAAACTAAACTCACGAGGTATTTCTATTCCTTTGTCATGTGTTATATGTGATCAGGACATAGAACATACCATGCATAATTTTATAACTTTTAAATATTCCCGTGAATGTTGGGTACATGCTGGTATTCTAAACTTGATGGATTCATTGACAAATACTTCGGAAGGTTTCTCGGATTTTGTGTTCAGAGTACTTTATGTGTCAAATGAAACCATAGTTGCTAAGATTGCTATGATATTGTGGATGTACAGAAACAGATGAATAATAAATTGTGGAATATTTTTATTTTGCCTGCTGCTCAGGCTACTATATCTGGTTATTCAATTCTATGTGAGTGGATTGAAGCTAAAGCACGTTCTCAATCTAATGCTCAAAATCAGCATACTCAAACTGGTGTCCTCAGTTGGAGCGACGAACTTCACTGGAAATTACCACCACCAATATTTGTAAAGTGCAATGTTGACGCCACATTCTTCAAGGATCATAGAGTAGTAGGTTCTGGCGCAGTTTGTGCCCGATGTAACTGCCTTAACAGAAGGTTTGCCGAGTGTCCAAGTAGGAGAAGCTATGGAGCTTTTAGAAGTTATTAACTTTGTTACATAAATGAGCTTACATAGAGTCATCTTCGAAACCAATTGTAAAAGTGTGGCTGATGCAGTTAAAGTGCATGCAGATGACTATTCAGAGTTTGGAGATATATTTGGAAAATGTAGAGAGCTGGTAAGTCAGGAGAGTCAGTTTTCTATTTCCTTGGTTCGATGACAGACAAATGATTTAGCTCATCTGCTAGCTAAAAAATATTGTTTACACTTAAATCCAACTATTTGGCATGAGACACCCTCATTTCTAGAGGATCGGTTATTGTACGATGATACTACGGTAATTTTGAGTAATGAAAATCTAGTTCTCGTTCCAAAAAAAATTTCTTTGTAGAAAAACATCAAATTTGATGGGCTCATGTATCACTAATATTATTATGAAAGAAATATTTTTGGTGTATTATTTAAAATTATTAGGTGCATGAGAATTAATTGCTGATGAGAGCCAGGCCCCATAAATTTAATATATTTAATTTTTTAAATTTGATTGTTGAGCATGAATGTGTGGAAATTTATATGGTAAAATTATTATTTTTGGTCTTGTATGTTTGCCACTTTAGGATTATGATAATTTCTATTATCAAATTTCAGTTTTAGTTCACTTTCTTTGTTTTTGTGTGTGATAATTTTGTCATTTTTTCGATATGGTGCTGATGTGACACTAATGAATTGGTGATGTGACATGGACAGACGTATATAGTGCTAACTACGTCAGCAATCCTGATGAAAAAATATTAAAGTGTATAGTAATGTATTTAATTTAAAATAATACATGAGAGGAGCAAAACGCCTAATAATTTTATTCAGAATACTAAATATAATTATATTTTTAACCTTCGGTAGAGGAGGAGATTACTATTTAGCTACTTATAATAGCTGGAACTATAACAAAAATAAATTATTACAATATTTATTTGAGAGAAAATTGAAGAGTTGATCTCTCTCTTCAACTTTCTTCTGCCTTGCTATTTATAGAAGCCTCATCCGCATTTCAAATTCCGACTTCAGACTTGTAGATAGCTTTATTCATTATTGCTTTCCAGTTGGTATGGACAATTTCTTGTAGTGGGTGATCCAGTCTTCCTCTAGTTAGTGGTACTTGATTCCATCAATTTGGGGACCTTTCTTTTTGTGGCGGCCTGTCACATATCTTATTTAACTTTGTCAGAGAAGTTTTTATTTTTTAGTGTTCTATGAGTAAAATGTAACTTGTTTGGTCCTTCGCCACTTGGACTTGACTCTGCATTATGATTTCGATAAGATCTTGGCTGAAACCTTTCCCGAATTTTCGCCCTTTCTGGTTCAGGCATTCCGGAAATATTTTTTATGACCGTCTTCGAATGTGAGCCATATTGTAGAACTTCATGTGAGTTTCTTTACTTCCCAGCAACTTTCTATTACAAATATGTTTTTTTTTTCTTTTAAAATATTTCTTCTGCAAATCTTGTAGCTTTTCATGTCATTGTATTTAACAAGAAAGATCCGATAACTCAATTTTGATATAATTTAAACGGAAACTTGAATTTTTCCATCTCCATGAGATAGACCTACATCTTTCATGCTCTTCTAGTAGAGATGTTGTCTTCAGTAAGTGAAGACACATGGGGTGTTTTATTTACTAGAAGATCCTTGATGAATTTTTGGATATTCATATTTGGCCTCCTAAGATTGATAAAATGGAAGGCCTAGTGTGAACCTTTCTCGGCCGGTTTTGGTGCTGCAATGAAGATGTATAGCTCTAAAATGTCTCATCTTGACAAATAATTGTTGTTTGACTATGTTTTATGAACAACTTCCTGAATCTGTTCGGGTAGTACAGATAATTATGGGAAACTGGGTGATGTGTTATATACTGACGCTAAAGCCCCAAACTCATACATATCTCGACTTCCTTAGGATAGGGATTGAGTTTCATCCATATACTTGGAAACTTTCTTTTAGTTTCAAATTTCTTTCAGTTATGCTGATATACCTAAAATAAAAAAACTACAAACTCAGTGGTACCAAACTTAAATTTTTCCTTGTTTGTTTGACGTCTAAGGTTGATCTCTCCTTTTTCAGTCCACGAGGTGAAGGGTTGACTTAAAATCTCGAGATAATTATCCAGAGCTTTAATTTTTGCTTGGGCTGACTCATCTAATGATGATCCAGACTCAGAACTTAAGCTAGGGGTACTTGAATCCTCATCTCCAGGTATAGAGCTTTGGTCTTGATAACTCTATTTTTGAGAAGCTAGTGGTTTCTCAATAGCCTAAAAGATAAGATTTTGCAATGCAGAACATAACTGATTATAAGCCTGTAAATAACCTATAATTTGATCAGTGACAGTGCTCTTCTCAATTTTTTTTGCTTACTCTCAACTTCTCTATTCAAGGCATGCTTGTTGAACTCATTTTGAAGCATTTCGATGTGTTTCTCAAATACCTCTACAATTTCATGATGACATCGATGTCAGCATTGTCCATCTCTTGCTAAAAATATCTACAAAAAATTTCATGAGATTTAATAATAACAGTATCAAAACTATAATTTTGACATAAAGCTTGTCATCTTAATAAATTTGTCTTCTTGGGCTTATATTCAAATTTTATTTTTCAAGAAAGCTTTTGCATGTTAATTATTAACTTTCAAAGTAAATTTCTTAGGAAGTAAAAATAATGGCTATTTCTTGAAATCTTTTTTTACTGCATAGAATTTATTTTCGTTGATGTGTCATATTATGGCTTCTGCATCTGAAAATAATGCATAGTTTTTCTCCTTCTCGTCTGAGTTTTTTAAGAACTGGTGTTCATCAATGATCATTGGCATCTGGTACAATGCCAGATCATCTTCTTCTTGAGGAATAGCCATATTTGAAGCTTTTTTCAAAATCTCTTTTAGTATGCTAAGTCTCTTAGTGTGTTTCACTGTCCATATTGAATCTTGCATCTTTCTTTAATAATGTATTAAACACTTTCCTGTGTTTTGATAAGTTTTTAATGAACATTACAACAAAGATAACAGGTCCTAAGAAACTTTGATGTTGTTTTTTTCTTTTAGTTCAACCTGAAAAATCAACACTTTTTCTACTATGTGTTCTCGCATAATTATTCTCGACTCATCAGTTTCTACTCCAAAGAATTCAATCTTGCTTGAAGCGATGACTACCTTCTTTGTAGATACTACATTTACTTTTTTATAAACTTTAGAGAAGAAATCTAAATATTTAATATGTTCGTCTATATTTTTATATGTTATTAAAACATCATCGGTATAAAAAAAAACATAAATTTAAAATAATCTTTAAATAGATTATCCATTTTATTTAAATATTTGTGGTGCATTAGTCAATCCTATTCATAATACTTCTCAAATATAATGACATTGTGGTGTGGAGAAATCTATGAATTTATTGCTTTCTTCTTTCATTCAAATATGATAAAATCCGGACTTACAATAAAATTTAGATAACATTGTTGCTTCTATTGCATATACAATAATCAAATGATATCTACTAAGTATAAAATACATATCTAACTCCAGAATTGTATTAATTTCTTGGTAATTAATTACTAATATGGGTTTGTTCCTTTTGATTTCACCATGATTTCTTACAAAAAAACCCGGACTGTTGTATGGTGATATCTCTGCTTTGATTAAACCAATGTTCAAATGTCCTTTGATAATATTCTCCATATTATTTTAATCAATTATGTTCACGAGGATATATTTGCAACTAACGAACTCATATTCCTTGCCTTGTTTTATTTTAAGGTTGTCTTGGAGTTGGTTCTTTTCCCATCTACCAATGGATCTTCATTGAAGTTCTGATGCAATGCCAAGGCTCTGCTGAAATCTTGATCTGCTATGTTGTAAGAAATTTTTGGATAAATTAATCTTACAATTTTCTTCCACAAATATTTCCTGATATAGTTCCCAATATCAAATTTTGAATGTTATACATCCCTTTTATTGCATATAACAATATCAATGAGTGAATCTATTCATTCTTTAAAACTAGCCTTTTTCATGATCTGGACTACTCCAATATGAATCCATGACAAGGTTCGTGTTACTCCTGTATTGAGTTTTTGTAATTCTTCTTTTATTTCTTCAAAATAAATCAATTGCATCTCCATCTGATTTTCAGTAAGTCCATGAAGACTGTCATTTCCCTCCTGAAAACCATATAGATTAGATGGTGCTTTCTGTTTCTTATGCCAATATTTCTTAAGAATTTTTCTACTTATCCTTTACTCATTTTTTTTAAATATACTAGAATTTTTTTAAAATACTTAAGGCTTCGGCCGAACATAAACACACACACACACTTTTCACATAATTTTTCACTAATAAAATAACTCAACCAATTAATTACTTAAAAATCCATAAATGCAGTGAAAAACATAAAATCGTAAATGTTAAACCAAACCTAAAATAGCAATTTTCAAAAGTAGCATGAAAGTCATAAATCCTCTCAAAAACCACTCTTTCGCTTAAAAATCATGAACATATTTAGAGTACTGTAAAAACATTAAATGTGCGAAAAATTAGCAAGGTCCTAGGGTTCAGCGCACCATCAGCCCAGCCAGTTCAATCACCAAGTCCTCCCGTCCCAATAGAAAAATCCTCACATGCAACATTCACACCTAGTGAGTCTAATGATTCAGCATGCCTTAACGATAATAACTAGTAATACGTATAAATCCAATGCAACCATGAAAAATACTTTAATAAAATAGCTTTAACATGAACATGCATAAACTTAAACCTTGTATGTCATCATATGATTTTCCTTTCATCATATACATATACATTTCCTTTGGAGTGAAATCAGTTCATTAATCGTGACAATAATTTAATCTTTCGATCGATTGATCAATCTCAGTTGTAACCATGGTACAAGACAGTGGGAGACAATAACCACTTCTCCGTTCTATATATGTCTTGGTCTATACATGGCGGGGACACCAGCAACCACTTTTCAAACTAAGTATGAAACAAGTCTTTTAGATTTTGTCAATTCTCATCATAAAATTTCATAACCTTTCAAAATAAACACTTTTAACATTCATTACAGTATTCAAGACACTGCCAGGACTCCTAAAATTTTCAAGTGTAAAATGTTAGACCCCATGATCTGATTAACGTTAATTACGAAAATTAATTAAAAGCAGATTTGAAATAGTCTAGGCACATGGACAGTTCAAACTACTTCATATTTCCTTGAGGCATTGTAATGGCATATGTTTAAATAATTTGAAAAATACTCAAATAATTTGATGGCATGATGGTAAATAACTTGAAAAATAATCAAATGAACTGAATGGTAAAATGGGAAAAAGGAAAAGGAAATTGAATGGATACATGTACTAGTCTCAAGTATACGTGTCCTCGACTTTTACATATGAATGAAAGTTCTTCATGTGACGTGGAATGGGAGATTAGCATAATGAAATCATGATTAATAAGAATAGGAAATAACAGAGAAAGAACAGGAAGTAACCGAGAGGAAAGGAAAAAGAAGAAAAGAGAATTCGACTTCTATTCCTAAAAACTATATCGAAACGTTGTCCAAACTTGAAACAAATTATATATTCGGAATCCTCGCGTCGAGAGCGTTCTTTTTAGGTAAGTTCCTTATAGTTTCAGCACCTTTATTTACTGAAATGCTGGAATAAGCATGTATTTGAAGTCGAGAATCATATATGTAGTAGAATAACCGACAATAAACTAAGTTTTGAAGTCGAAATTGAATTATGTTATGATTTTGATTTGATATAAATTTTCAAAGTTTCAAAAGATATTTGAAATTTATATTGTTGATTTTGAATGATATTATTGATTGAAATGAATATGTTATTGATGTAGATAGATTTTTATACTAATATCTTCAAGCTACATCGACTGAAAACGAAGAATTGAGGTATGTTACGACCGAGTAACATACGACAGGTATCTGTATCATATGATATATGTTTGATTGATAATATATGTCTATATACCTTATTTGTTGCGATGATGTGACATACATGACATACACGTTGACCAATAATCCTTGGATACCTTTTATGATTGGATTTGATTCTGGGGTTTGTGAACACGATGCTATGTTTGACATTATGTGGCCCTTAAAACATAGTCATTAGTGGCCCTGATGATTGATTGAGATTTGGGGATTTGACGGCGCTTTGCCGACGCTATCATACGGCTATCCCTGATTGAGGTTGGTGTGCCAGCTCGAGCATTGATTTGATAGAGATTCGTTTGATTTTGACATGTGCTCATTGGATGGACATTTGACCTGATACCTCCACGACATACATGCATTGCATATCATATATCTTTGTTTAAATACTTGTGGTATATATTATGGTTGTTTCAGACTGAGCTTTGCTCACCCTAGAGGAGGCTGTTGTTGTATTTGTATGTGGGCAATGACAGGTACTCCAGGATATCAGGAGACCGGAGAGGGTACTTCTGGAAGGAGTCACATCTGAGTTGAGGTTTTATGTTTTTCCCAGTGTATATATGTATTTATATACCGGGGCATGTTCCGAGGATATGAGTTGTTTGTCTATAGTTGGTAGTTGATTGAGTGTGGGCATATTTTATGTTGTGATGTGATTAGATCAGACTATATTATATAATATTTTTACTATTATAATTATAGTTGACACATTTTGGGCTCATTGTAAAGAAAATTTAAACTCGTTTTCTGCTGTAATTAATTAACTCTAATCAAATTACGTTGTAATAACGATTAGAAGTTAAGGGCCCCACACATCATGGTATCAGAGCACAGCTGGGAATGCTCGATTGAGTCTTGTGTACACTTGAATAGGCACAAATGAATTGTGTGTATGTGTTTGATTTATTTGTATTACTTGCTCTTACTTGATTTAGTTTGAGTAAGTTGTTGATGAGATTGATGATTTGATATGATAATGATGTATCGTTGATATGTATTTGTGATATTCATCTTATGATTTGTAGATGGATCCTACAAATGAAAGTGCGAGTAGTAGTACTGAGAGGATGATTGGACAATTCGAAGGAATGTCCATGGACTTAGTGATGGCTCGATTTCAGGATTTGAAACCACCGAGGTTCTTTGGCACCGAGAGTGCAGAAAGAGCAGAGGCCTGGTTGAAGGATATCGAGCACTTGTTTAATATTGTTGAATAATCTAAGCCTCAGAGAATGAAACTTGCCCTTTACCAATTAAAAGACCGAGAAAAATCTTGGTGGGAAGCCGCTGAGATTGGACTGAAAGAGGCCGGGATTGAAGTCACATGGGATGTCTTCGAGGCCCAGTTTTTGGAGCAGTATTCTCCTTCTTCTTATTATACTGCCCAAGATAATGAATTTAATAGCCTGCAGCAGGGAACGATGACTGTTGCAGAATATGCTTCGAAGTTTTCTACACAGTTGAAAGATGCGTCTCACGTAGCTGCGAATGCAAAAAAGAAATATAATAGGTTTGTAAATGGATTACACCCTGTTATATATAATTTTTCATTTCAGGATTGCCTACGAGCTACACAGAGGCAGTCGAAAGAGCCAAGGCTGCCGAAGCTGGACTAAGGCGAGGAGGTCCTCAGTATGCTCCTTCACCTCCAGTGTCAGCTCAGCAGCCTACTTTACGTCCAAGAGACAGAAAGTTTAAGAAGACTGGTTCTGTTGTGTCTTCATCTTCTTTGAGTTCTAGTGGATCCCACGAGGGAGTCCCGTGATTGCTCCGTATTGTAGCCATTGTGGAGGTGAACATACTATCGAGTAGTGTCGAGGTATGTTTGGTACTTGTTACCAGTGTGGACAGGAAGGCCATTTCTCTCGTGTATGTTCGAATAGGGGTACGACTTCGTCTCAACCCCAGCCAGGATTTAGAGGTGGCCCTAGTATAATGAGACCTGCTGTTCCTGTTCCCTCCTTTCAGCAGTCAAATTTCCACGATATCGAGGATCTGGTGGTCAGAGTGCCCAAGTCCCTCCTCAAGTTCGAGTGTATGCTATGACTGAGGATCAGGCGAAAGATGCTCCTGGTGGCGTCATTGCAGGTATCTGCATGCTTTGCAATTATCCTGCACATGTTTTATTTGATACAAGAGCATCTCACTCATTCATATCTCATGCATTTGTTGCATCTCATGATATTATGTGTACTCCATTGTATGATACTTTATCGATAGTGTAGAACCCGTAAATCAGTAGACGTATAAGCCATGCATAATTCTAGATTTTTAAATTTAATTGACTTCATTGCATGATTATTTTAAATGCATTTGTTTGAAGTTAATTATTTATTATTTCAGTTCAGCAGTTTGATTTTTAGCATTTCAGTTATTTCAGTGAGGCCGGACTGGAGTTGGAGTTTTGAGATAGAATTTAAGATTTGAGAAATATTTCCAGAAGTTAATTTAGCTAGCAAGTAAGTTCATTTAAGTTAAAAAGAAGTTTAAGGAATTATTTAAGTTAGTTGAGGATTTTAATTTAATTATTTGAGGTGATTAAGAAATGAACTCATTTAAGTTATTAAATTAATGGGTTAGCTCACTAAATTAATTAAAGGATTAGTAAGGCTTTCAAGGATTATTAGTTGACTAGATAACAATATTTCCCCTTCATTTTATTGCAATTTTCGGCCCCCATAGTTGCTAGACAATTTAATTGCCAACTCATCAACCTTTTGACCATTTCTTTGCATGTAAGTTGTAGGATAATTCTAGGATTTTTGGGAGCACAATTTAATTAATTAATGGACATATCCTAGACTAGAAAATAAGCAAAATTTCGGCCACCACCTCCTAGAAGCATCCACCAACTCATTTGATATCAATTCAAAATTCAAATTCAAAAGGGGAGTGGACTTGGTCTTGATATGATCCTATTTTTGTGCACCCTTCTCCTCACCTTCATAACCACTCAATCCCTCTCCCTCTCCACCGAAATACCTCACCATTCAGATCCATTTTCAGTGTAAAAATCGTGAGTCTTAGCTAGAGGGAAGGCAAGAAAAAAAATCGAGAACTAGAAAGAGCAAGAGAAGCGCTCCACCTCCTCCGTGCCGCGTCGTCGTTGTTTCGTTCGTTTTCTTTCAAAACGAAACCAGGCATGTCTAGATTTCTTTCAAACCTCAATCAAGTCATATTATCATTTATTTTTCAGTACATGATCATGTTTTAGCAAGCAAAAACCGAGATACATGTCAAAATATTTTGGAACACACATGCAGAATTTCGGCCCTTCCCTTGACAAGCTTCACGTTTTTCTGAGTTTTGATGGTTTCAGGTATTGGATCGACTCCAGGCTCCCAAGGCGGCTTGTATACATGTAGTAGGATGTATTAGGACCATGTTGGTCCATTCAAACCAGCCCCATGCTTGCTGGAAATTCAGAATGACAGCAAGTTCCCCATAAGTGCAGAAATGTGATTCGAAATTTCAGTTTTGTGTCAAGGGTTGTGGATCTGATCTTGGCTGCCCCAAGGGCCTTTAGCCATGGTTGGATCACTTCCCTAGCATGTCTAAGACGTGACTAAGTCGCCCTTTTGGTGGCTTGGTCCATGGCTCATCGGTTTTTAAATAATCAACAAGAACAGCCCCTTTCCCCATTCGGCCCTTCCATTTTTTCAGCATTTGGTTCGTTTCTTTTGTGGCTTGGTGTGGATCTTGGTTGGCCTATGGCCCTTAGCCACGGTTCATATCATGCTCCTAGATGTCTAGATCGTGCCATGGTCAATCAAATGGCCACTGGAATGACGCAAGACATCGATCATAGCATAAACACTACACACGCATGCACGTTGCTCTCGGTTGGACCCTTCGGTTAAGATTTGGTGTGATGCGGATTGTGGCTGGCCTAGGGCCCTTAGCCATGGTTCAAATCATTCCTTGGGATGTTGGTAAGAGTCTCTGGTCGGTGGTTCACGCCCCAATGGCCGGTAGCCTCGAAAACGACACAAGGAAAAACAAGTGCGCAGCTGCTGTATTTTTGACAGCAAGTATGCTGCTGTTCAGAAGCGTCGTTTGAGTTCTTGGTTGGCTTTTAGCCCATGGCCTTGGACTGGACAGTGCCTCATTGAGTTGGGAAGGTCATGTTTTTGACCGTTCGTCATTTGGATCATTTTTGAGGTCGTACGAGAATTTACGGTGCAATGTGCCAAATTGACTCTCGAAAGAGCGTTTCGTGTTTTGGCCTCCATTTCACCTAGATTTCGACCCTATCATTTTAGGAGCATTATTTTATGATTTTTCAGCGTATTTTAATCATGACTATACGTCGGTTCAGTGTCGGTTCAGGTTGGCTCGGAGTCATGATTAAATGCGAAGTCATTAGGCGTCATAGTCGCATCTTTTGAACGTAAATTGCATAGTTGGTCATGTTTAAGCATTTGCATATTTTTCATGGCACAGTTAGGTTGCAGCGAGCCTGGGAACGATCCAATTCAATCCAGTTGGTAAAATTACGGGACATTTTCATTACGCCAGTTAATTATTTTACGTGCATTAAATAGAAAATGATTATTTTTTAGATTTATGCGATATGGCTTGTGGTTCATTCACTATGTGGGAGTGTTATTTTATACGGTCGCCAGTGACCGATCAGTTCAGTATGGTACCACCCGGTCGCCAGTGACCGGCCAGCTCAGATCAGTTTCAGCCTCCCCGGTAGCCAGTTACCGATCAGTTCAGCTTAGTGCAGTGGCCACAGGCGTAAAACATAATCTCAACAGAAAATTTTACCAGATATTTCAGTACAGGCTCCAAGGAGCAAATATTTTTACAGTGACTTCCAGTTCAGTTATGCACGTATTATAATTGCTCAGTACAGATTATTTTCAGTATGCCTCAGGACAGGATATTTTATCTCATGCATATTTTAAATTCAGATTTTTACTCGTTACCTGCGATTTATGCATGCTGAGTCTTTAGGCTCACTAGACTTGATTGTTGTAGGTACTGATGAGGCCAGGGCCGAGGGTGGGGACCAGTGAGCCAGCTTGGGTCGGCAGTAGTGGCACCCGAGGACCTCAGTGCAGCAGTTGTTATGTTTTTCCGCAAACAATTTTATCAGTTGTTGGATATTTTTAAATTGTGATTTTTGGCAAACTTTATTTTCTTCCGCTGCAATTATTTTGAAATATTGAACTTGATCCACCAGTGATTTTATGAATGAGGCCATTTAAGTTCTTTTAAAAAGAAAATTTTTAATTTTCCGCAAATTTTCAAGCAAGTAGTTCGAGGGCCTTCACAGTTGGTATCAGAGCGGTGGTTCTGTATAGGGTTTCACTACTACTGACCGCGAGAAGCTCACGAAGCCACGCCTTTGGTCTGTAAGTTTTTCAGTTCAGCATTTCAGTTATAGCATGAATTATTTTGTCAGCATGCTTCCAGATTTTCAGTATTTCAGAGTTCATTTAAAATAAAGTATGGAATTATGCATGTTAGTTACGTATGGGTTATGTTGGAACAGTATGCCCCCTAGACGCATCTTAGAGCGCAACAGAGAGGAGGAGCCTCGCCGAGAGGACAGGGAGGAGCGTAGACCAGAGGGAGACCTACCACCTCCTCCACCGCCCCCACCGGACATGAGTGCCCAGATGTTAGCTGGGATGGCACAGTTCTTCGCACAGTTTGCGGGGGGCAATGCCGCAGCCGTAGCCGCAACCGCAGCCAGGCCGACAGGGCCCGAGGCAGTGTATGAGCGATTCATGAAGATGCGCCCGAAGGAATTCTCTGGGGCATCTGACCCCATGGTTGCCGAGGGATGGATCAAATCCCTCGAGGTTATCTTCGATTTTATGGAGCTGGGGGACGCAGACCGAGTCCGATGTGCCACCTACCTGTTCAATGGAGACGCCCGCTTATGGTGGGAAGGAGCTTCGGTAGCCCTTACATTGGCTACACTTTCTTGGACCCGTTTTACGGAGGTTTTCTACTCCAAGTATTTTGCTGAGGAGGTTCGCACCAGGCTGACCACCGAGTTCATGAGCCTGAGACAGGGGGATATGTCGGTTACGGAGTTTATCCGTAAGTTCGAGAGGGGCTGTCACTTTGTGCCCCTGATAGCGAATGATGCCAAAGCCAAGCTGATGCACTTCCTGGTGGGTTTACGGCCGATCTTGCGCCGGGATGTTAGGGTATCTGACCCTGCTACTTATGAGGTTGCCGTCTCCAAGGCCTTAGCCGCAGAACAGGATCTGCGGGATATCGAGAGGGATCGCCAGGGCAAGCGCCCAGTCCAGGCACCGCACCGCCCTCCTCCTCTTCAGCATCAGCAGCACAATAAGAGGTCTTTTCATGGACCGCCCAGGAACAGAGGCCAGCAGCAGCAGCAGCAGCAGCAGCGGGGACGCCCAGCCCCGAGGACTCAGGAGCACCCAGTCTGTCCCAGGTGCTCACGTCGCCATCCTGGAGCATGTATGGCTGGCTCAGGAAAGTGTTTTAAGTGTGGCAGTCCAGACCACATGTTGCTGCAGTGCCCTCAGAGGAATCTGCCTACCCAAGGCAGAGTCTTTGCTCTCCATGCCGCGGAAGCCAACCCGGAGACTATGTTGTTGACAGGTACCTTTAAACTTTAAGTTATTCTTCGAATTTCCGCGTTTTGGGAATCGGGATTTAGATTTTGAACTTAGAACTGTTATAGGATTGCATGCTCTACTCAGATTTATTTCGGGGAAATTAAGCTAGAGGAACCTAGACCTTTGCATGTCTATAAGTTTAGATCTTGTAGTGGGATTCAACTTAGAGCTCCGCTCTTTCAGGGAGAATTTTTATATCTGGTTCCGCTACCAAGGCCTTGATAGATTCAGGGGCCACTCACTCATTTATTTCGGAGGTCTTTGCAAACTTTCTCAAGATCCAGACCATTGGGCTAGATACAGCCTTTTCAGTAGTGTTGCCGTCAGGAGAGGAGATGGCAGCTACCAATGTTATCCGAGATATAGACCTTGAGTTGCACGGTAATCTTGTTTATGCGGATCTGATTGTGCTACCGATGCCGGAATTTGACATCATCCTAGGGATAGACTGGCTATTGAGGAACAGAGTGTTGATAGACTTCCAGCGGAGATCCGTTCTTGTCCGACCGCCTGGAATGGAGCAGTTCTTATTTGAGCCGGACAGGTACTTTCCTTTACCGCGCATTATTCCTTATGTTCAGGCTAGGAAGCTCATGCATAGAGGGTGTCGGGCATTTCTAGCAACCCTTTTATCTGTCCCCGAGGAACCCAGCCAGTCAGCCTCAGATGTTCCGATTGTCAGAGATTTCTTAGACGTTTTTCCCGAAGACGTCTCTGGTATGCCACCAGAGAGAGAGGTGGAGTTTTCCATTGAGCTTATGCCAGGTACGACTCCGATATCCAAAGCGCCATACCGACTAGCACCGACAGAGATGGTAGAGCTTAAGAAGCAGATTCAGGAACTTCTCGACAAGGAGTTCATTCGCCCGAGCTTTTCTCCATGGGGCGCGCCAGTCTTATTCGTGAAAAAGAAGGATGGCTCGATGAGGCTTTGCATTGACTACCGGGAGTTGAACAGGGTTACAGTGAAGAATAAATACCCACTGCCGAGGATTGAGGATCTGTTTGACCAGTTGCAGGGAGCTTCGATTTTCTCCAAGATAGATCTGCGTTCCGGTTATCACCAGTTGAGGGTGAGAGATGCTGATGTCTCGAAGACAGCTTTCAGGACTCGTTATGGTCACTACGAGTTCCTAGTGATGCCGTTCGGTCTGACGAATGCGCCAGCAATCTTCATGGATCTAATGAATCGCGTATTTCAGCCGTACCTCGACCAGTTTGTGATAGTGTTCATAGATGACATTCTCGTCTACTCCAAGAATCGGGAGGAGCACAGCAGGCATCTGACCATAGTGTTGCAGACATTGCAGAAACATAAACTATTCGCAAAGTTCAGTAAGTGCGAATTCTGGTTAGAGAAGGTGGCGTTCTTGGGCCACATTGTTTCTAGCAGTGGCATTGAGGTAGACCCGGCGAAAGTTGCAGCAGTCAGAGATTGGGTTGTGCCTCAGAATGCATCAGAGATCCGCAGTTTCCTTGGGCTAGCAGGATATTACAGGAAATTCATCCAGGGATTCTCCTCCATTGCCGTTCCACTCACAGCACTGACCAAGAAAAATGTGAAGTTTGTGTGGAGCGAGGAGTGTCAGAAGAGCTTCGATACCTTGAAGCAAGCTCTTATCTCAGCACCCGTTTTGGCTGTACCGTCAGGATCCGGCGAGTTTGTCCTTTATACCGATGCTTCGAAGCTTGGTTTAGGTGCAGTTTTGATGCAGCATGGGAGAGTGATAGCGTATGCTTCTCGACAGCTGAAAATCCACGAGAAGAACTACCCCACCCATGATCTGGAGTTAGCGGCCGTAGTTTTTGCTTTGAAGATTTGGAGGCACTATCTGTATGGGGAGAAGTGCCAGATCTTTACCGACCATAAGAGCCTCAAGTATTTCTTTACGCAGAAGGAGCTGAACATGCGTCAGAGACGTTGGTTGGAGCTTGTGAAAGACTACGATTGTGACATTAGCTACCACCCGGGTAAAGCTAATGTAGTTGCGGATGCTTTGAGCAGGAAAGTCGCAGTGATGGCTCATTTGACGATGCAGAAACCTCTTCAGATCGAGATGCAGAGGTTTGATCTTGAGACTTACCCTCGAGGTAGAGTTCCTCGTTTATCTACCTTGACTATCCAGTCCTCTCTTATTGACCGTATTCGCAGCGGTCAGGCAGCAGATGAGCAGTTGGCACAGTGGAAGAAGAGAGATGAAGCTAAGGGCAGTGTTTTGTATACAGTCAGCGACGGTATTGTGAGATACCGAGATAGGATATGGGTTCCTAGCAGTGATTCTATCCGAGCAGACATCTTATCAGAGGCCCATACGTCCCCGTACTCTATTCACCCTGGGAGTACGAAGATGTACAAAGATCTGCAGCTATTGTATTGGTGGCCAGGAATGAAGAAGGACATCAGGCGTTTTGTATCCGAGTGCCTGACTTGCCAGTTAGTGAAGGCCGAGCATCAGAGACCAGCAGGTTTGCTCAAGCCTCTTCCTATTCCCGAGTGGAAGTGGGAGAACATTACCATGGACTTTGTGACCGGATTGCCGAGGTCAGCCAGAGGATCGAATGCTATCTGGGTGATTGTAGATCGTCTTACCAAATCAGCGCACTTCTTGCCTATTAAGACGACTTTCACCATGGTTCAGTATGCAGAGCTGTATATCCGAGAGATAGTCCGACTCCACGGTATTCCAGTTTCTATCGTATCCGACAGAGATCCCAGATTCACTTCCTCGTTTTGGAAGAGTTTGCATTCGACTTTGGGTACGAAGTTGCTGTTTAGCACAGCTTTCCATCCGCAGACGGATGGGCAGTCGGAGCGAGTTATTCAGATCTTAGAGGATCTTCTCCGTGCTTGCGTCATTGATTTCTCTGGGAGTTGGGAGTCGAACTTACCATTGGTAGAGTTCACCTATAACAACAGTTTCCAGTCGTCTATAGGTATGGCTCCGTATGAAGCACTGTATGGCCGCAAGTGTAGATCTCCTGTTCATTGGGATGAAGTAGGAGAGAGAGCAGAGTTGGGTCCAGAGATGGTTCAGCAGGCAGCAGATGTAGTAGTCAAGATCCGTGATAGGATGAGGACTGCCCAGAGCCGACAGAAGAGTTATGCCGATCAGCGGAGGAGAGAGTTAGAGTTTGCAGTGGGCGATCATGTCTTCGTGAAAGTGGCACCTATGAAGGGTGTCATGAGATTTGGCAAGAAAGGGAAGCTCAGTCCGAGATTCATTGGACCGTTTGAGATCCTTGACAGAGTTGGGACGCTAGCGTATCGTGTGGCTCTTCCGCCAAATCTGGCCGGAGTACACAATGTCTTTCACGTCTCCATGCTGAGGAAGTATATGGCAAATCCTTCGCATGTGCTGAATTTCGAGCCGTTGCAGCTTACTCCGAACTTATCTTATGAGGAGAGACCCGTGCAGATCTTAGACAGACAGGAGAAGAAACTTCGGAACAAGTTGGTTAAGCGAGTCAAAGTCAAATGGCTCAACCATTCAGAGGAGGAAGCTACGTGGGAGTCTGAGCCGGAGATTAGAAGTCGATACCCTGAGTTATTCGGTGAGTTCTAATTTCGAGGACGAAATTTATTTAAGGGGGGAAGGATTGTAGAACCCGTAAATCAGTAGACGTATAAGCCATGCATAATTCTAGATTTTTAAATTTAATTGACTTCATTGCATGATTATTTTAAATGCATTTGTTTGAAGTTAATTATTTATTATTTCAGTTCAGCAGTTTGATTTTTAGCATTTCAGTTATTTCAGTGAGGCCGGACTGGAGTTGGAGTTTTGAGATAGAATTTAAGATTTGAGAAATATTTCCAGAAGTTAATTTAGCTAGCAAGTAAGTTCATTTAAGTTAAAAAGAAGTTTAAGGAATTATTTAAGTTAGTTGAGGATTTTAATTTAATTATTTGAGGTGATTAAGAAATGAACTCATTTAAGTTATTAAATTAATGGGTTAGCTCACTAAATTAATTAAAGGATTAGTAAGGCTTTCAAGGATTATTAGTTGACTAGATAACAATATTTCCCCTTCATTTTATTGCAATTTTCGGCCCCCATAGTTGCTAGACAATTTAATTGCCAACTCATCAACCTTTTGACCATTTCTTTGCATGTAAGTTGTAGGATAATTCTAGGATTTTTGGGAGCACAATTTAATTAATTAATGGACATATCCTAGACTAGAAAATAAGCAAAATTTCGGCCACCACCTCCTAGAAGCATCCACCAACTCATTTGATATCAATTCAAAATTCAAATTCAAAAGGGGAGTGGACTTGGTCTTGATATGATCCTATTTTTGTGCACCCTTCTCCTCACCTTCATAACCACTCAATCCCTCTCCCTCTCCACCGAAATACCTCACCATTCAGATCCATTTTCAGTGTAAAAATCGTGAGTCTTAGCTAGAGGGAAGGCAAGAAAAAAAATCGAGAACTAGAAAGAGCAAGAGAAGCGCTCCACCTCCTCCGTGCCGCGTCGTCGTTGTTTCGTTCGTTTTCTTTCAAAACGAAACCAGGCATGTCTAGATTTCTTTCAAACCTCAATCAAGTCATATTATCATTTATTTTTCAGTACATGATCATGTTTTAGCAAGCAAAAACCGAGATACATGTCAAAATATTTTGGAACACACATGCAGAATTTCGGCCCTTCCCTTGACAAGCTTCACGTTTTTCTGAGTTTTGATGGTTTCAGGTATTGGATCGACTCCAGGCTCCCAAGGCGGCTTGTATACATGTAGTAGGATGTATTAGGACCATGTTGGTCCATTCAAACCAGCCCCATGCTTGCTGGAAATTCAGAATGACAGCAAGTTCCCCATAAGTGCAGAAATGTGATTCGAAATTTCAGTTTTGTGTCAAGGGTTGTGGATCTGATCTTGGCTGCCCCAAGGGCCTTTAGCCATGGTTGGATCACTTCCCTAGCATGTCTAAGACGTGACTAAGTCGCCCTTTTGGTGGCTTGGTCCATGGCTCATCGGTTTTTAAATAATCAACAAGAACAGCCCCTTTCCCCATTCGGCCCTTCCATTTTTTCAGCATTTGGTTCGTTTCTTTTGTGGCTTGGTGTGGATCTTGGTTGGCCTATGGCCCTTAGCCACGGTTCATATCATGCTCCTAGATGTCTAGATCGTGCCATGGTCAATCAAATGGCCACTGGAATGACGCAAGACATCGATCATAGCATAAACACTACACACGCATGCACGTTGCTCTCGGTTGGACCCTTCGGTTAAGATTTGGTGTGATGCGGATTGTGGCTGGCCTAGGGCCCTTAGCCATGGTTCAAATCATTCCTTGGGATGTTGGTAAGAGTCTCTGGTCGGTGGTTCACGCCCCAATGGCCGGTAGCCTCGAAAACGACACAAGGAAAAACAAGTGCGCAGCTGCTGTATTTTTGACAGCAAGTATGCTGCTGTTCAGAAGCGTCGTTTGAGTTCTTGGTTGGCTTTTAGCCCATGGCCTTGGACTGGACAGTGCCTCATTGAGTTGGGAAGGTCATGTTTTTGACCGTTCGTCATTTGGATCATTTTTGAGGTCGTACGAGAATTTACGGTGCAATGTGCCAAATTGACTCTCGAAAGAGCGTTTCGTGTTTTGGCCTCCATTTCACCTAGATTTCGACCCTATCATTTTAGGAGCATTATTTTATGATTTTTCAGCGTATTTTAATCATGACTATACGTCGGTTCAGTGTCGGTTCAGGTTGGCTCGGAGTCATGATTAAATGCGAAGTCATTAGGCGTCATAGTCGCATCTTTTGAACGTAAATTGCATAGTTGGTCATGTTTAAGCATTTGCATATTTTTCATGGCACAGTTAGGTTGCAGCGAGCCTGGGAACGATCCAATTCAATCCAGTTGGTAAAATTACGGGACATTTTCATTACGCCAGTTAATTATTTTACGTGCATTAAATAGAAAATGATTATTTTTTAGATTTATGCGATATGGCTTGTGGTTCATTCACTATGTGGGAGTGTTATTTTATACGGTCGCCAGTGACCGATCAGTTCAGTATGGTACCACCCGGTCGCCAGTGACCGGCCAGCTCAGATCAGTTTCAGCCTCCCCGGTAGCCAGTTACCGATCAGTTCAGCTTAGTGCAGTGGCCACAGGCGTAAAACATAATCTCAACAGAAAATTTTACCAGATATTTCAGTACAGGCTCCAAGGAGCAAATATTTTTACAGTGACTTCCAGTTCAGTTATGCACGTATTATAATTGCTCAGTACAGATTATTTTCAGTATGCCTCAGGACAGGATATTTTATCTCATGCATATTTTAAATTCAGATTTTTACTCGTTACCTGCGATTTATGCATGCTGAGTCTTTAGGCTCACTAGACTTGATTGTTGTAGGTACTGATGAGGCCAGGGCCGAGGGTGGGGACCAGTGAGCCAGCTTGGGTCGGCAGTAGTGGCACCCGAGGACCTCAGTGCAGCAGTTGTTATGTTTTTCCGCAAACAATTTTATCAGTTGTTGGATATTTTTAAATTGTGATTTTTGGCAAACTTTATTTTCTTCCGCTGCAATTATTTTGAAATATTGAACTTGATCCACCAGTGATTTTATGAATGAGGCCATTTAAGTTCTTTTAAAAAGAAAATTTTTAATTTTCCGCAAATTTTCAAGCAAGTAGTTCGAGGGCCTTCACAGATAGCCACGCCAACAGGAAAGATTATTCTGTCTGAGAAAGTTGTGCATAATTGTGTATTGATATACGAGGATAATGTGATATTCTTGAATTTGATTGTCCTCACAATGAACGACTTTGATTGTATTATTGGCATGGATATCCTGACAACCAATCGAGCTACTGTTGATTGTTTTCATGGAGTATTTCGATTTCGACCTGTTGATGGACCCAAGTGGAATTTTTAAGGCAAGGGTTCCCAAGCTAAAATTCCTTTGGTATCCTCTCTGAAAATGTTACGGCTTTTGTTTAGCGGGGATGAGGGTTATCTTATCTATTCTGTTGATGTTTCTAAAAATGAACCCTCTTTATCTGATATATATGTTGCGAAAGAATTCCCGGATGTATTTCCCGATGAGATTCCAGATTTTCCACCTCATCGAGAAGTTGAATTTAGTATTGATCTTGTACCGGAAACTGCGCCTATTTCGAAATCTCCCTATCGCATTGCACCATTGGAATTAAAAGAATTGAAAGAACAATTACAGGATCTTCTCGATAAGGGATATATTCGACAGATTGTATCACCTTGGGGAGCTCCAGCTTTATTTGTTCGAAAGAAATATGGTACTATGCGAATGTGTATCGATTATAGGCGATTGAATCGGGCCACTGTGAAAAATAAGTACCCACTTCCTCGTATTGATGACTTATTTGATCAGCTTCATGGTACTTTTGTATACTCGAAGATTGAGCTTCGTTCTGGTTATCATCAAGTACGAGTCCGAGACAAAGATGTGCCTAAAACTGCTTTTCGTACCAGGTATGGCCACTATGAGTTCCTGGTTATGCCTTTTGGTCTCACGAACTCTCCTGCTGTCTTTATGGATCTAATGAATCATGTCTTTCGAGTTGACCGATTCGTTATTGTATTTATTGATGATATTATTTTATATTCGAAATCAAAAAATGAGCATGTTGAACATTTGAGACAGGTACTTCAAACTCTTCGCAATAGCCATTTATATGCTAAATTGTCCAAATGTGAATTCTGGATGGACAAAGTAATATTTTTAGGCCACGTCATCTCGAGACATGGCATATCTGTTGATCCTGCTAAGTTGAAGCTGTATTGAATTGGCCGAGACCTACGAATGTTCCTGAAATCCTTAGCTTCATAGGTTTGGCTGGTTATTATCGTCGTTTTATTGAAGGTTTTTCGAAAATAGCTAAACTATTACTCGACTGACACAGAAGAATCAGCGATTCATTTGGTCAGATGAATGTGAAGCTAGTTTTCTTGAATTGAAGACTAGATTGACCACAGCACATGTGCTTACTATTCCCTCAGGTACCGGAGGATTTGTAGTGTGTACAGATGCGTCTGGTAAATGTTTGGGCTGTGTTCTGATGCAACATGTGAAAGTGGTTGCTTATGCATCTCGTCAATTGAAATCTCATGAAACTCGTTATCATGTTCATGATCTTGAATTGGCCGCCATTGTGTTTGCTCTGAAGATTTGGCACCATTATTTGTACAGAGAAAAGTTTGTTATTTTTTCAGATCATAAGAGTCTGAAATATCTCTTTTCTCAATCTGATTTGAATATGAGGCAACGCAGGTGGATGGATCTCCTGAAAGACTTTGATTGTGAGATTCAATATCACCCTAGATCGGTGAATGTTACTGCGGATACCCTTAGTCGTAAGGTGCATGATTCTGTGTTAGCATCTGTTTGTGTCGCCAAAGTACACGTGGATATATGTACTTCTAGCTGGACTTTTCACTCGAATTGGAATTCTATCATTGTCTCAGCATTGCAAATTGAGCTGAACTTGATATCTAAAATACGAAAGGCCCAACGAAGAGATGCTCAGTCTCAAAAGTCGAAAGAACTTGTATCTGCAGGACATCAATCTGGATTTCAGATTTCTTCTGATGGTTCTTTACGACTTAATGGTCGGCTAGAAGTTCCTAGCAATTCTGAATATAAATATGCCCTTCTTCGTGAAGCACATTGTAGCAAATATAGTATTCACCCTGGAGGCCGAAAGATGTATTTTACATTGAGACCTCAATTCTGGTGGAGACTTATGAAGAAGGACATTGCTGAATTTATTTCGAAATGTCTTGTTTACTAGCAAGTGAAAGCCGAAAGAATGAAATCCGGAGGACTGATCCATAGTCTTGAAATCCCGAAATGGAATTGGGAACATATTGCTATGGACTTCGTGACTCATTTACCTCGTTCGCTTAAGGGCTACGATGCTATTTGGTTTATTATTGATCGGCTTTCGAAATCTGCCCATTTTATTCCATATGAGCGGACTTATCCTTATAAGAGAATGACCTATTTATACATCGAGAATATTGTGATACTGCATGGTGTGCCAGTCTCGATTGTATCAGATCGTGATCCCAAGTTTGCTTCTAAATTCTGGGGTAGTTTCCAAGAAGCTATGGGTACGCGTTTGGTTATGAGTACTGCTTATCATCCTCAGACTGATGGCCAGACTGAGCGTACAATTCAAACGTTAGAAGATATGTTACGTGCTATTGTGATGGATTTCAGAATGGGATGGCAAGTTGCTTTGCCTTTAGTAGAATTCTCTAATAATAATAGCTTCCAAACGAGTATTGGTATGGCACCATTTGAAGCCTTATACGGGAGACGATGTAGATCACCATTGTTCTGAGATGAAATTGATGAAAGACAAATGACTGGACCTGAAATGATACAGGAAATGAATGATAAGGTTCAGTTGATTCGACAGCGAATGAAAGCTGCTCAGGATCGTCAAACGAGTTATGTAAATAAACGAAGACGACCCTTAGAATTTCAGAAAGATGATAAAGTGTTTTTGAAAATATCTTTCTTCAGAGGCACTATTCGATTCGACATGCGAGGAAAGTTATCTCCTCGATATGTTGGTTCATATGAGATCCTTGATCGAGTTGGGGATCTTGCTTATCAATTGGCATTGCCGCCAGCTTTATCTACCATTCACGATGTGTTTCATGTATCTATGTTGAGAAAGTATGAACTAGATCTATCACATGTGCTTCAACCTGATGAGGTTGAACTCGATCCTTCTCTTTCCTATGTTGAATAACTTGTTTGCATTCTGGATCGGAAGAAGAAGATATTTTGTAACAAATCGATTCCTTTGGTCCGCGTGCAATGGACATTACATTGTGTGGAGGAGTCAACGTGGGAATTGGAATGCAAGATGCGAGAATCATATCCACACTTGTTTGATTCTATTCCACATGTTCCATTGTATTCAATATATTATGATCCATTTAGTGATTTTAGTTTTGATATGTACTATAACTGATAATGTATTATAGGTTTGTAAATGTTATGTATATATGAATATGTGGGGCCCTTAGCTCCTAATCGTTATTACAATGCAATCTGATTAGGGTTAACTAATTACAGCGGAAAACGAGTTTAAAATTTCTTTACAATGAGCCCAAAATATTTCTTCTATAACTTAAATACTGAAAATAGTATTTAATCTCAAATCATAAAACATGCCCACACGTAATCAAAACCAATCATATACAAACAACTCATATCCTCGGGACATGCCCCGGTATATAGATACATATACATATATACTGGGAACAAGACATAAACATAAAACCTCAGCCCAAGCTGTGGCTCCCTCCAGAAGTACCCTCTCCGGTCTCCTGATATCCTGGAGTACCTGCCATTGTCCACACACAAAGACAACAACAGCCCCCCTTGGGGGTGAGCAAAGCTCCGTATGGAACAACCAATCATATATATCACAGATATCTAAACAATGATATATGGTATGCAATGCATGTATGTCGTGGAGGTATCAGGTCAAATGCCCATCCACTGAGCACATGTCAGAACCAATCGAATCGCTATCAAATCAATGCTCGAGCTGGCACACCGGCCAATATGGGATACTCGTATGATAGCGTCGGCAAAGCGCCATCAAGTCCCAAATCTCATATCCAATCATATGGGGGCACAATTGTCTATGCTTTACGGGTCATATAATACCGGCATAGCGATTGTGTTCACAAACCCCGGAATCCAATCAAATCATATCAGGGTATCCAAGGATCATAGCTCAACGTGCATGTTATGTATCGATGTATGCATAAAATGATGTGTGTTAACAAAACATTTATTTTATACATCGATATCTCAATCTCAATGTCATGTATGCCACATCAATCAACAAATAAGACATATAGACACATAATCTCATTCCAATCAATCAAATCAATCCGACATATACCATATAATACAAATACCTGTCGTATGTTACCCGGTCGCAACATACATCAATTCTTCGTTCCAGTTGATGTAGCTTGAAGATATCAGTATAATAATTTATCTACATCAATAACATACTCATTTCAATCAATAACCCGATTCAAAATCAATAATATAAGTTCCAAATATCTTTTGAAACTTTGAAAATTCATATCAAATCAAAATCATAACATAATTCAATTCCGACTTCGAATACGAGTTTCTTGTCGGCTATTCTATCACATTTAGGAATCTCGACTTCAAATACATGCTATTTCAGCACTTTCATATTTAGAGCTGCTGAAACTAGAAGAAATTTACCTCAAAAGGAAGCTCTCGACGCGAGGATTCCGAATATATAATTTGTTTCAAGTTTGGACAATGTTTCGAGGTGATTTCGGACGATAGAAATCAATTCCTCTTGTTTCCCTTCGAAGCTTCAGAGGAAATGAAAGGATACATATGGACAAATTCATCCTTATCACTCCTTAAATCGTGTGCTACAGAGGTATTCGCGCATATGCGCGATATGTTCTGCCCGCGCGCGCAGTTCTGCGCGGGTGTGCGTCTTGATCTGTCCGAAACGCTATTTCAAGTTTCGAATTAGCAAAAATGGTAAACAGGAAAGTTGTAGATCTATGTCTTGGCTTTCATTTGCCACTAACCTCACTCAATTTGGATATTGGATGCGAGAGTTATGCTCATTCTCCCAAACTGTGTCATTGTAGGAACTACAACGCACACGATACACTTCGGGATGATTTTGCCCATATTTCCAAATAGATTTGGACAAAACTCAAGACATGAAAGTTTTAGTATTATGTATTATCTTTCCAATGAAATTGGCCTCATGTTATTTGGACTAATACTCTGTTAATTATGCTAAAAACCGTAACATGTGTCACTTTTCTGTTGCGGTTCATCACATGTTCCAAATACAAATCAATTTCTAATATAATCTTTCATCCTCACCGCCTATTTTCTCACATTCATTGTCATGATATACATCATATACATAATCACATGACAATTTCATGAATTATCGATAATCAACATAGGATTTACGATAATACGATACACGGTCCTTACATTTCTCCCCCACTTAAAAGATTTCGTCCTCGAAATCTCAAGTGTCCATATATACATAACATTGGCAAACATATAGTACGTCACCAATTATAGTATATATCAAAACTAAAATCAGTAAATGGATCACTATACATTGAATACAATGGAACAGATGGAAGAGAATCAAACAAATGCGGATATGAATCTCGCATCTTGCTCTCCAATTCCCACGTCGACTCTTCCACCCCATGTCGTGTCCATTGCATTCGAACTAGCGGAATCGATTTATTACGCAATACTTTCTCCTTCCGATCCATAATACAAACGGGTTGTTCGACATAGGAAAGAGAAGGATCAAGTTCAACCTCATCAGGTGCAAGTACATGTGATGGATCTGGTTCATATTTCCTCAGCATAGAAACATGAAACACATCATGAATAGTAGATAGAGATGGTGGCAATGCCAATCGATACGCAAGATCACCAACTCGATCCAGAATCTCGTATGGACCAACATAACGAGGAGATAATTTCCATCGCATGCCAAATCGAACAGTGCCTCTAAAGGGAGATATTTTCAAAAATACTCTGTCACCTTTCTGGAATTCCAAGGGTCGTCTTATTTTATTCGCATAACTCGTTTGACGATCCTGAGCAGCTTTCATCCGCTGCCGAATTAACTGAACCTTATCATTCATTTCCTGTATCATTTCAGGTCCATTTAATTGTCTCTCACCAATCTCATCCCAGAATAACGGTGATCTACATCGTCTCCCATATAGAGCTTCTAACGGTGCCATACCGATACTCGTCTGAAAGCTATTATTATAAGAAAATTCGACCAATGGTAAGGCATCTTGCCATCCCATTCTGAAGTCCATCACAACAGCACGCAACATATCCTCTAACGTTTGAATCATACGCTCGGTCTGGCCATCAGTTTGAGGATGATAAGCAGTACTCATAGCCAAACGCGTACCCATCGCTTCCTGAAAACTACCCCAGAATTTAGTAGCAAATCTGGGATCACGATGAGATACAATCGAGACTGGCACACCGTGCAGTCTCACCACATTCTAAATGTATAAACGGGTCATTCTCTTATAAGAATAAGTCCGCTCATACGAAATAAAATGTGCAGATTTCGAAAGCCGATCAATAATAACCCAAATAGCATCACAGCCCTTGGGCGAACGAGGTATATGAGTTACGAAGTCCATAGCAATATGTTCCCAATTCCACTTTGGGATTTCGAGACTATGGAGTAAACCTCCAGGTTTCATTCTCTCGGCTTTCACTTGCTGGCAGACAAGACATTTCGAAATAAACTCAGCAATGTCCTTCTTCATACGTTTCCACCAGAATTGAGGTCTCAATGTCAAATACATCTTTCGACCTCCAGGGTGAATACTGTATTTACTACAATGTGCTTCTCGAAGAAGGGCATATTTCAAATCAGAATCATCAGGAACTACCAACCGACCATTAAGTCGTAAAGAACCATCAGAAGAAATTTGAAATCCAGACTGATGTCCAGCAGATACAAGTTCTTTCGAATTTTGGATCTGAGCATCGCTTCGTTGGGCCTTTCGTATTTTTGATATTAAGTTCGGCTCAATTTGCAATGCTGAGACAGTGACAGAATTCCAATTCGAGTGAAAAGTCCAGCCAGAAGTACATATATCCTCGTGTACTTTGGCGACACAAACAGAGGCTAAAACAGAATCATAAACTTTCCGACTAAGGGCATCCGCAGTAACATTCACCGATCCAGGGTGATATTGAATCTCACAATCAAAATCCTTCAAGAGATCCATCCACCTGCGTTGCCTCATATTCAAATCAGATTGAGAAAAGAGGTATTTCAGACTTTTATGGTCCGAATAAATAACAAACTTTTCTCCGTACAAATAATGGCGCCAAATCTTCAGAGCAAACACAATGGCGGCCAATTCGAGATCATGAACAGGATAACGAGTTTCATGAGATTTCAATTGACGAGACGCATAAGCAACCACTTTGCCATGTTGCATCAGAACACAGCCCAAACCTTTACCAGACGCATCTGTACATACCACAAATCCTCCGGTACCTGAGGGATTGTAAGCACAGGTGCTGTGGTCAATCTCGTCTTTAATTCAAGAAAACTAGCTTCACATTCATCTGACCAAATGAATCGCTGATTCTTCTGTGTCAGTTGAGTAATAGGTTTAGCTATTTTCGAAAATCCTTCAATAAAACGACGATAATATCCAGCTAAACCCATGAAGCTACGGATCTTAGGAACATTCGTAGGTCTCGGCCAATTCAATACGGCTTCAACCTTAGCAGGATCAACAGATATGCCATGTCTCGAAATGACGTGGCCTAAAAATATCACTTTGTCCATCCAGAACTCGCATTTGGACAATTTAGCATATAAGTGACTAGTACGAAGAATTTGAAGCACCAGTCTCAAATGTTCAGCATGCTCCTTTTTCGATTTCGAATACACAAGAATATCATCAATAAATACAATAACGAATCGGTCAAGATAATCTCGGAAGACACGATTCATTAGATCCATAAAAATAGCAGGAGCATTTGTGAGACCAAAAGGCATAACCAAAAATTCATAGTGGCCATACCTCGTACGAAAAGCAGTTTTGGGTACATCTTCGTCTCGAACACGTACTTGATGATACCCAGAACGAAGATCAATCTTCGAGTATACAGAAGTACCCTGAAGCTGATCAAATAAATCATCAATACGAGGAAGTGGGTACTTGTTCTTCACAGTAGCCCGATTCAATTGTCTATAATCGATACACATTCGCATAGTACCATCTTTCTTTCGAACAAATAAAACTGGAGCTCCCCAAGGTGATACACTCGGTCGAATATATCCCTTATCGAGAAGATCCTGTAATTGTTCTTTCAATTCTTTCAATTCCAGAGGTGCCATGCGATAGGGAGCTTTCGAAATAGGCGCAGTTCCCGGCATAAGATCAATACTAAATTCAACTTCTCGATGAGGAGGAAAATCAGGAATCTCATCGGGAAATACATCTGGGAATTCTTTCGCAACAGGAATCTCAGATAAAGAAGACCCCTTCTTCGAAATATCAATAGCGTAGATAAGATAACCCTCATCTCCGCTAGTCAACAATCGGGACATTTCCAAGGAAGATACCAATGGAATTTTGGCTTGGGAACCCTTGCCATAAAAATTCCACTTGGGTCCATCAATCGGTCGAAATCGAACCACCCCATGACAACAATCAACACTAGCTCGATTTGTCGTCAAGATATCCATGCCAACAATACAATCAAAGTCGTGCATTGGGAGGACAATCAAATTCAAGAACATCACATTATCCTCATATATTAATACACAATTATGCACAACTTGCTCAGACAAAATAATCTTCCCTGCTGGCGTGGCTATCGATAGGGTATCATACAACGGGGTACACTCAATATAGTGAGATGCAACAAATGCATGAGATATGAATGAATGAGATGCTCCTGTATCAAATAAAACACGTGCAGGATAATCGCAAAGCGTGCAAATACCTGCAATCACGCCACCAAGAGCTTCTCTCGCCTGATCCTCGGTCATGGCATACACTCTTACTTGAGGAGGAACTTGGGCACTCTAACCACCCGGTCCTCGATATCGTGGGACACTCGACTTCTGAAAGGATGGAACAAGAACAACAGGTCTCGTCATAGTACTAGGGCCACCTCTAAATCCTGGCTGGGGTTGAGCAGAAGTTATACCCCTGTTCGGACATACTCGAGAGAAATGGCCTTCCTGCCCACACTGATAACAAGTACCAAACATAACTCGACACTGCTCGATAGTATGTTTACCTCCACAATGACTACAGTAGGGAGCAATCACAGGACTCCCTCGTTGTGATCCACTCGAACTCGAAGAAGACGAAGAAACAGAACAAGTCTTCTTAAACTTCTTACCTCTCGGCCTCAAAGTAGGCTGCTGAGCTGACACTGGAGGTGGAGGAGTATACTGTGGACCTCCCCGCCTAAGTCCAGCCTCGGCTGCCTTGGCTCGTTCAACTGCCTCTTCGTAGCTGGTAGGCAATCCAGAAACAACATAAGTATATATAGCAGGATGCAATCCATTCACAAACCTGTTATATTTTTCCTTCGCATTCCCAGCTACGTGAGGTGCGTACTTCAACAACGTAGAAAATTTCGAAGCATATTCTGCAACAGTCATCGTTCCCTGCTGCAGATTATTAAATTCATTCTCCTGAGCAGTATAATAAGATGGAGGAGAGTACTGCTCCAAAAACTGGGCCTTGAAGACATCCCAAGTGACTTCAATCCCGGCCTCTTTCAGTCCAATCTCAGCGGCTTCCCACCAAGATTTAGCTCGGTCTTTCAACTGATAAAGAGCAAGTTTCAGTCTCCGAGCCTTGGAATACTCAACAATATTAAACAAGTGCTCGATATCCTTCAGCCAGGCCTCAGCTCTTTCAGCACTCTCAGTGCCAAAGAACCTCGGTGGTTTTAGATCCTGGAATCGAGCCATCACTACATCCATGGACAACCCTTCAAATTGTCCAACTATCCTCTCAGTACTGCTACACGCAGTTTCATTTGTGGGATCCATCTACAATCAAAGGATGAATATCACAAATCAATAACAATTTCATAATCTCATCATCTCAGATCATCAATCTCGTCAGATACTTACTCGAATCAAATCAAGTAGAAGCAAGTAATACAAATAAATCAAACACATACGCACAATTCATTGGTGTCTATTCACGTGTACACAAGACTCAATCGAGCATTCCCAACTATGCTCTGATACCATACTGTGTGGGGCCATTAGCTCCTAATCGTTATTACAATGCAATTTGATTAGGGTTAACTAATTACAGCGGAAAACGAGTTTAAAATTTCTTTACAATGAGCCCAAAATATTTCTTCTATAACTTAAATATTGGAAATAGTATTTAATCTCAAATCATAAAACATGCCCACACGTAATCAAAACCAATCATATACAAACAACTCATATCCTCGGGACATGCCCCGGTATATAGATACATATACATATATACTGGGAACAAGACATAAACATAAAACCTCAGCCCAAGCTGTGGCTCCCTCCAGAAGTACCCTATCCGGTCTCCTGATATCCTGGAGTACCTGCCATTGTCCACACACAAAGACAACAACAGCCCCCCTTGGGGGTGAGCAAAGCTCCGTATGGAACAACCAATCATATATACCACAGATATCTAAACAATGATATATGGTATGCAATGCATGTATGTCGTGGAGGTATCAGGTCAAATGCCCATCCACTGAGCACATGTCAGAACCAATCGAATCGCTATCAAATCAATGCTCGAGCTGGCACACCGGCCAATTTGGGATACTCGTATGATAGCGTCGGCAAAGCGCCATCAAGTCCCAAATCTCATATCCAATCATATGGGGCCACAATTGTCTATGCTTTACGGGTCATATAATACCGGCATAGCGATTGTGTTCACAAACCCCGGAATTCAATCAAATCATATCAGGGTATCAAAGGATCATAGCTCAACGTGCATATCATGTGTCGATGTATGCATAAAATGATGTGTGTTAACAAAACATTTATTTTATACATCGATATCTCAATCTCAATGTCATGTATGCCACATCAATCAACAAATAAGGCATATAGACACATAATCTCATTCCAATCAATCAAATCAATCCGACATATATCATATAATACAGATACCTGTCGTATGTTACCCGGTCGCAACATACATCAATTCTTCGTTCCAGTTGATGTAGCTTGAAGATATCAGTATAATAATTTATCTACATCAATAACATACTCATTTCAATCAATAACCTGATTCAAAATCAATAATATAAGTTCCAAATATCTTTTGAAACTTTGAAAATTCATATCAAATAAAAATCATAACATAATTCAATTCCGACTTCGAATACGAGTTTCTTGTCGGTTATTCTATCACATATAGGAATCTCGACTTCAAATACATGCTATTTCAGCACTTTCATATTTAGATCTGCTGAAAATAGAAGAAATTTACCTCAAAAGGAAGCTCTCGACGCGAGGATTCCGAATATATAATTTGTTTCAAGTTTGGACAACGTTTCGAGGTGATTTCGGATGATAGAAATCAATTCCTCTTGTTTCCCTTCGAAGCTTCAGAGGAAATGAAAGGATACATATGGACAAATTCATCCTTATCACTCCTTAAATCGTGTGCTACAGAGGTATTCGCGCATATGCGTGACCTAACTCGCGCATATGCGTGACATGTTCTGCCCGCACGCGCAGTTTTGCGCGGGTGTGCGCCTTGATCTGTCCAAAATGCTATTTTAGGTTTCGAATTAGCAAAAATTGTAAACAGGAAAGTTGTAGATCTATGTCTTGGCTTTCATTTGACACTGACCTCACTCAATTTGGATATTGGATGCGAGAGTTATGCTCATTCTCCCAAACTGTGTCATTGTAGGAACTACAACGCACACGATACACTTCGGGATGATTTTGCCCATATTTCTAAATGGATTTGGACAAAACTCAAAAAATGAAAGTTTTAGTATTATGTATTATCTTTCCAATGAAATTGGTCTCATGTCATTTGGACCAATACTCTGTTAATTATGCTAAAAACCGTAACATGTGTCACTTTTCTGTTGCGGTTCATCACATGTTCCAAATACAAATCAATTTCTAATATAATCTTTCATTCTCACCACCTATTTTCTCACTTTTATTGTCATGATATACATCATATACATAATCACATGACAATTTCATGAATTATCGATAATCAACATAGGATTTACGATAATACGATACACGGTCCTTACAAAATACTTGAGATTTCGAGACTAAATCTTTTGAGTGGGGGAGAAATATGAGACCCTATGATCTGATTAATGTTAATTACGACAATTAATTGAAAATAGATTTTAAATAGTCTAGGGACATGGACAGTTGAAACTACTTCATATATCGTTGAGGCATTGTAATGGCATGTGTAAATAACTTGAAAAATACTCAAATAAAATTTGATGGCATGATAGTAAATAACTTGAAAAATAATCAAATAAACTGAAGGGTAAAATGGGAAAAAGGAAAAGGAAATTGAATGGATACATGTACTAGTCTCAAGTAGACGTGTCCTCGAATTTTACATATGAATGAAAGTTCTTCATGTGACGTAGAATGGGAGATTAGCATAATGAAATCATGATTAATAAGAATAGGAAATAACAGAGAAAGAACAGGAAGTAACCGAGAGGAAAGGAAAAAGAAGAAAAGAGAATTCGAGTTCTATTCCTAAAAATTATATCGAAACGTTGTTCAAACTTGAAACAAATTATATATTCGGAATCCTCGCGTCGAGAGCGTTCTTTTGAGGTAATTTTCTTCTAGTTTCAGAACTTTATTTACTGAAATGCTGGAATAAGCATGTATTTGAAGTCGAGAATCATATATGTAGTAGAATAACCGACAATAAACTAAGTTTTGAAGTCGGAAATGAATTATGTTATGATTTTGATTTTATATAAATTTTCAAATTTTCAAAAGATATCTGAAATTTATATTGTTGATTTTGAATGATGTTATTGATTGAAATGAATATGTTATTGATGTAGATAGATTTTTATACTGATATCTTCAAGCTACATCGACTGGAAACGAAGAATTGAGGTATGTTGCGACCGAGTAACATACGACAGGTATCTGTATCATATGATATATGTTTGATTGATTTGATTGAAAATACATGTCTATATGCCTTATTTGTTGAGTTGATGTGACATACATAACATACACGTTGAGCTATGATCCTTGGATACCTATTATGATTGGATTTGATTCTGGGATTTGTGAACACGATGTTATGTTTGACATTATGTGGCCCTTAAAACATAGTCATTAGTGGCCCCGATGATTGATTGAGATTTGGGGATTTGATGTCGCTTTGCGGACGCTATCATACAAGTATCCCTGATTGAGGTCGGTGTGCCAGCTCGAGCATTGATTTGATAGAGATTCGTTTGATTTTGACATGTGCTCATTGGATGTGCATTTGACCTGATACCTCCACGACATACATGCATTGCATATCATATATCTTTGTTTAGATACTTGTGGTGTATATTCTGGTTGTTTCAGACTGAGCTTTGCTCACCCCAGAGGGGGCTGTTGTTGTATTTGTATGTGGGCAATGACAGGTACTCCAGGATATCAGGAGACCGAAAAGGGTACTTTTGGAGGGAGTCGCATCAGAGTTGAGGTTTTATGTTTTTCCCAGTGTATATATGTATTTATATACCGGGGCATGTTCCGAGGATATGAGTTGTTTTTCTATAGTTAGTAGTTGATTGTGTGTGGGCATATTTTATGTGCTGATGTGGTTAGATCAGACTATATTATATAATATTTTTACTATTATAATTATAGTTGACACATTTTGGGCTCATTGTAAAGAAAATTTAAACTCGTTTTCTGCTGTAATTAATTAACTCTAATCAAATTACGTTGTAATAACGATTAGGAGTTAAAGGCCCCACATAAAATGACAGTTTTGCCCCTGAAACCCTAATTTCTCATTTTACCCCTGGACCTTAAAACTTCGACATGAATCCATCCAAAATTATCATAACATCTTACACACTCATAAAATTTTTGTATACGTATGCTTAAGCCCCTTGACTAAATTTCGTAATTCGTTTTAAAACTTGGACCAAAGTCTCGTTTTTAACCAGAATCATCCCGAAACTTAACCACACTTTATCAAACCTTAACCATAGCTTACTAACACCTGACCAGCCCCTTTCCAAGCCAATTCAAGCCATTTAGAGCCCTTAGAAATACATAGAAACCTACTGAAATTTTATGCACATGTCCCTAGCCATACCAATCTCACTCTCCTTCGACCCTAGCTTTAAACCAATGAGACCAGACCCTAACCAACCATCCTAAGACCAAGAAAGAACCCCTATGACCCCTCCTGGACCAACCCTAGCGAGCCATGCACGTGGACCTTTATCGCACGCGGCATGACTAGGATGTGCCTTAGCCATGCGCCTGCCTTTCCGAGCCCCTCCAGCCATGCGTGGACCACCATGGCTCATGGATAGGACCCTCATGAGCCCAACCCCTTGCCAGGACAGCCCCTACGCTGCCCCACTGTTTTTTTTTTTTTCAAAACCCGCATGCCCTAGCCCTACAAGTCTCACCCGATCGTTCCTTCCCCTTGCCTCCTTTCCAGCCCTGATCAGCCCCGGATAGGACTCCTAGACAGCCCCTAAATCGAGCCCATATCATCCTTAACCTGGCATCCCTTTAAGCAACATCAAGATCATGAGTTTCAAGACAAGAAACCAAGTTTTTCCTTGTATATATTATAAAAACAAAAATATTCATGCAAACATATATATTCACATGTATTATGGCATGAATGATGAGAAAATAAGGAATAAGGCGTGCCTTTGCGTTGTTCACGCACGAATATTCGAGCCTTGACACGAAGGAACGATGTCGGAAAGACGGAGAAGACATTGCTGTGTTTTATTGCCTTCACAACCAACGTGCGGCTGCCCTAGGGACGTGTGTGTGCATGTGGATGCTAGGGAAGGGAACCCTAGGTTTCTTTCGTGTTTAGGATTAAGTTTTGTGGGTGTAAAGGGCTTGGAAGCCAAAGCTTTGGATATAGATACTAAGATAAACAATAAGGCCCAATAACCTTAGTATTATAGGCTCATTAGACCTATTAGTACATAGGAAAAATATCTTGTTTAGGAAATTTTTCGAAAATATTAACCGAACATTTAAAACGTCCTTATTTTATCAAAAATTGATTATTAATTTAAAATATGACAACATGCAAAACATCTCAAAAGACACTATTTTCAAAATTTACACATTAATTATACCATATATTAAATAATTAAAAACAATCATTAAATAAAAATATTTTTCCTTTACAGTCACCGGTCTCTGTTCCTCGATCGCGTCTCGAATAACCCTTGAAAGCCTTGATTTTTGCATTATAGTAGAAAAACCTACTTTAAACTTGTAAAGTTGCCTACCACATTTAATTAATGCAATTAAAATAATTTTATTTGGTATTTTTTATTTTTCTTAGATTTGCATGCAGTTGGATTACGTCATCGCATTTTGGACCTTACAATTCCTTCCTCCTACCGAATAACTCCTGGTAGCGACTCCTTATTCCAGTCTTAGTTTCCCAAGTAACTTCTTTCTCCGAATGATTTAGCCACTTACCTTTGACCATTTGAATAACTTTCGGAGCCTTCTATATTCCCTATTCAAGATCTTTGTAGGCCTTTCTTCGTAGGATATATTTGCCGTCAACTACAGAAGTTCATAATTCAGTACATGTGAAGGATGCAACGTGTACTTTCGCAGCATTGAGATATGAAGCACATTATGCACTCCGGCCAGCATCAGTGGTAACACCAATCTATAAGCTAATGTTCCAATCTTCTCCATAACCTTAAACGGTCCTATGAACCTCGGACTGAGTTTGTCTTTCTTGCCAAACCTCATAACACCCTTCATAGGTGTTACCTTCACAAACACGTGGTCCCATACTACAAACTTTAGTTCCCTTTGACGCTTATTAGTGTAGCTCTTCTGGCGGCTCTAAGCAGTCTTCATCCTATCTCGGATTTTGACTACTAGCTCTGATGTCTGTTTGATCAAGTCTAGGCCTAACTCTCCTCTTTCACTAACCTCATCCCAATGTATCAGTGATCTGTATTTACTCCCATAAAGTGCCTCATAAGGAGCCATACTTATAGACGACTGGTAACTATATTATAGGTGAACTTCACTAGAGGTAACTTTTGTTCCAGCTGCCCTGAAAATCGATCACACAAGCTCTGAGTAGATCCTCCAGAATCTGAATCACACTTTCGGACTAACCATCGATCTGAGGATAAAACGTTGTACTGAACAACAATGATGGATCGGTTTGGGGCCTTTGAAGGTGCTTCAAATACAATATTCTCAATGAGCTGCAATAGCTCATGAACTAGGAATGTAAACACCGATGAATTAGATCGAGTTTGATTTTAAACCAAGCGAAAAATACTCGAAATAATCATTCGTTAAGAAAGTTAATCAGCTTACAGCTTTTAACTTGTATAAACTGGTATAAAGAGGATCAATTCAAGCATATATCAGTTCAATTATGGTGAGAACTAAATTGATACCAGATTGAACTGATCAAATCAATTTTAAAACAAAAGTTAAGCAGTTAAATACACAAGATATGTTTATGGATGTTCGGAGACTTCAAATGTTCTTACGTCACCTCTTCTAAAACCACCTCGGGTAAGTTCCAATAGAAGACTTTGATTTATTCAACACCTTGTATAAACCCACTTAGCTTAGAACTTACCCTACTGCCTAACTGAACTTCTAGCCTAGACTGAAGGTGGCACCTTCCAGTCAATACTTGTTTAAAGACTCTGTGTCAAAGACTACATACACAAGTTTTACATCTTTGTGCAAAACTCACTCATCTAGTCAATAAGCTCAACTTTCTGTATATGCGAGTGATTGTGTGTGCGTGTGTGAGAACTGAACTATGAATACAAGACGAAGATGTTCTCACACACTGAGAATTTTGCTTCTGTACTAAGCAGTTTGCATGCCATATTTCTCTTTAGAACTTCACACACTTCTTGTTGTTGTCTTCACTGATCTTCATCTTCTATTTATATGCACGAAGCTTGATCGTACAGTGAGACTCAATTATTGTATCCGTTGTATTTTAAATATGTTCCTCGATATTTGTATTTTACTTTCCGACAGTCATTCTGGAACGTTTTGACTTTAAGCACTGCTGCAACGTCTATTGTTGTTCTTTGACTGGACAAAAGGCTTTTTCTTAGTGCGCATAGCTGGATTCCATTGAACAAGCTTGTCGTTTTCTGCAAACTGATTCATTCCTAACTGATGTTCTGAACTGGTCAGTTGAACTGATCTTGAACTGGTTCGGTGAAATAAGTTGGCTCGTTAGCTGAATTGATTTCGCTGCTTCAGTTGAACTGGTCAGCTGGAATCTTCATCAGTTGAGCTCTTCATCAGCTGGCCGGCTTCTGAAAGTCTTCTGTTGAACTGCCTATCAGCTAGACAATAAGTTGAACTGATATTTTTATATTTCAGTTGAACTGGTTCAGTTTAGGCAATCAATTGGTGCTTTCAGTTTGCGTCTCGATAGCTTCAGTTTTGACTTGATAATTGATCAGTTCGAATCTTGATAAGTTCCAGTTTCTGCTCACTTAGGTAAAATCATTAGAAACAAAATAACAAGTTTAGTTAACATCAAAATCGAGATTGCGAACATTAAAATGTTCCAATAATCTCTCCCTTTTTTATGATCACAAACTTGAGCAATTAAAACGATTTAAATATTTAGAATTTTAAAATTTAACTGATTCTCTCCCTTTGTGAGAATCAAAAACATTTAAAACGATTAAAAATAATTTTTCAGTTCGAGGGACAAGAAAGCTTCCCTCAAGAACTGAATTTAAAAATACGTTTAAAACGAATTTAAAATATTTTTCATTTCGAGGGATTAAAAAAAACTCCCCCTCAAGAATTGAATTAAAAACTCCCCCTTAAAAATATAATCATTTACGCGTTTTAATGAAGTTTTAGCATCTTTTAACATTCAAGCAGTTTAGGCAACACATATGAAAATAGCAGTTCAGTTACATAGAAACTAACTAGGTAAAATGATGATTATTTAATCAAATACGCGTCCCTTTTACACATTTAAGCACGCCAAATTTTGTAAAGGAAATTGCTAATATAATATCAAATGTTAAACAACATCAAATATCAGTCAGTTTATACATGCTAGAACTAGATATACCAACAACTGGTCGCCTTGAATGCTTTGAAATGCTGCATCGATTTTGAGTCTTTTTTTTTGCCATAAGAACAGCTAATTTGCTTTCGACTTGATCTCTGTGCTGGCTAACTGGTTGAGCTGACTCAAGCTGTACTCAAATGATACAGAACTACATTGATCATCTACTCTGATCTGATATGGCAGTTAAGCGATGATATACTGCTGATGATTAAGCTCTACTTTAATCATCCAGCATTTCAGCTTAGCTGGGTTTCTTCTATCGATCAGCTTGAACTGGTAGACTGGCAACTGAAATCTTGTCCACTCATCAATTTAGCTGTTTTGCTGTCAGTTGAACTCAAAACCCCGCAAGCTACTAAAATGGTAAAGTTACAGAGTCGAGAGAAGTGGCTACAATGTTAGTTGCAGAGCCAAAAACCTTCTCTCATCCCACGACAAACTCACATAAAATTTTTAAGAGAGTTTTAAAAACCATTTTAAATATCATTTTGAAACATATTTGAAAATATTAGCTTTCAAATGTCCTTCTTAGAACAACTAGCTCTGATACCAATTGATGGATCGGTTCGGACACCTTTGAAGGTGCTTTAAACACAATATTCTCAATGAGCTGCAATAGCTCGTGTACTAGGAATGTAAACACTGATGAATTAGATCGAGTTTGGTGTTATACCAAGCGGAAAATACTCGAAATAATCATTCGTTAAGAAAGTTAATCAGCTTAAATCTTTTAATTTATGTAAACTAATTAACTGATATAAGAAGGATCAGTTCAAGCATATATCAGTTCAGTTATGGTGAGAACCGAACTGATAACTGCTTGAAATGATCAAATCAGATTTAAAACAAAATTTAGGCAGTTAAATACACAAGATATATTTATGAATGTTCGGAGACTTCAAATGCTCCTACTTCACCCCTTCTACCACCTCGGGTAGGTTCTACTTGAAGACTTTGATTTATACAACACATTGTATAAACCCACTCAGCTTAGGACTTACCCTACTGCCTAATTGAACTCCTAGCCTAGATTGAAGGCAGCACCTTCCAGTAAACACTTGTTTAACGTCTCTGTGTGAAAGACTGCATACACAAGTTTTACGTCTTTGTGCAAGACTCACTTAACTAGTCAGTAAGCTCGACTCTCTGTATATATGAGTGATTGTGTGTATGCGTGTGTGAGAACTGAACTATGAATACAACACAAATATGTTCTCACACACTGAGAATTTTGCTTCTATACTAAGCAGTTGGCATGCCCTATTTCTCTTTAGAACTTCACACACTTCTTGTTGTTGTCTTCACTGATCTTCATCTTCTATTTATAGGCGCGAAGCTTGATCGTACAGTGAGACTCAATTATTGTTCCATTGCATTTTGAATCCATTCCTCGATATTTGTCTTATACTTTTCTACAGTCATTCTAGAATGTTTGGCTTTAAGCACAGCTGCAACGTCTATTATTGTCCTTTGACTGGACAAAAGGCTTTTCCTTAGTGCACACAGCTGGATTCTATTGAACAAGCTTGTCGTTTTCTGCGAATTTATTGATTCATAACTGTTGTTCTGATGTCAATTGAATCGATCTTGAACTGGTTCGATGAAATCAGTTGGCTCGTCAGCTGAACTGATTTCGCTGCTTCAGTTGAACTGGTCAACTTGACTCTTCATCAGCTGGCCGGGTTTTTGAAAGTCTTCTGCTAAACTGCCTATCAGCTGGACAATCAGTTGAACTGGTCTTTTGATACTTCAGTTGAAATGGTTCAGTTAAGGCAATCAGTTGGTGCTTTCAGTTTGCTTCTCGATAGCTTCAGTTTTAGCTTGATAACTGATAAGTTCGAATCCTGATCAATTCTAATTTTTGCGCACTTAGGTAAAATCATTAGAAACCAAATAACAAGTTTTATTAACATCAAAATCAAGATTGCGAACATGAAATTTTCTAACAAACAACTTCGTCCCTGTAACTGAATGCAGACTCTTCCAGAACGACGATGTGAACATCAGATCTCTGTCCGAAACAATGGACACTGGGATTCTATGCAATCTGACTATCTCTCACATGTACAGCTCCGCATACTAAGTCATGGTAAATTTCATCTTAATAGGTAGAAAGTGAGCTGATTTCATAAGACGATAAACTATCACTCAAATGACATTAAATCCCCTGATAGTCCTTGGAAATCCCACTAAAAAATACATCGTGATATTTCCCATTTCCACTCGGGAATAGGAAGTGGCTTAAGCTTCACAGATGGCCTATGGTATTCTGACTTAACTTGCTGGCATGTCAAACACTCGGATTTAAAGAATTTTGAGAACCAAAACTTCTTACTTTCAATTACAAAAAAATATTGAAAACTTCTAAGCACCAGTCCTTGAACTAATATGATAAAGAATTACATGGGTGCGCTGACTTTAAGTTGGCATTTTTAGATTCTTTTATGGAGATATTATCAGTTTACTTTGTATATATAGGAGTCATAACACTCTTGATGCAAATCAACAAGTTTATTTTATATCTTCAATAGACAACGGTAACCTCTTCTAAATATATACGTTCATGACTGTCGATATATTCAGAATTCTGACTGCAACTCTGACCTTAATCACTAATCGAAGAAAGAAGGAAAGTTTAAATAGTTGATATTGATCCTTAAACACTGATCGAATTGATTTACTAGAAAGTGAAAAGATTTTATCCTGGTTGATAGATATTTGGTGGACCTAAATCAGTCAACCCAGAGTCAATTTGTCTCACGGTATCCTTCATACAAATTTATCAGTTAGGTTATGAACCGGTTGGATTTCTGAATTCAGTTTACTTCTAAAATTTAGTTAGATTCCAATCACCAAAACTAAAATGTTCCAACAAATCACTTTTTATTTTTTTTGTAGGCAAAATTTTCGAAAGATAAATTTCTTATTATTTTTAAAATAAAGATATTTCTAAATTATTGATCGAATCAAATTCATTAATTTTAAAAAATAAAAAATAAGTGGATCGACATTAATGATTATATATTCACGAGAGACATGTGCAAGAGAGTGCAAGGAGACGTGTGCGAGGAGTGTAGCATGACTAACTTTTGTTATCTTATTATTATTTAAAAAATTATACTATATGTATAATAATATTACACACTCGATTATGTTGTTTTTGAGATTATAAAATTAACTAAAATACATTTGAATTGTAAAAATATATTTAGATTAATTTTGTAATATATTACAATATTTATTGTGCATTTAACATTTCTTTTACTATAAATTGTGGACTCTAACATCACCAGTGACACCCTCGCCGGCCTACAATCAATAATCACACTGAGAACTCTCAGTAACCGCTCACACTGCCCACTACCTCTGTCACTCTAAACCTGTCAGGCGCCGCCTCCTGCGCTCCAAACCCCCTCTTCCGCTTCCTGATTCAGTTGTTCCGGCGGCCGGAACCCTAGCTTCTCCCCTATTCTGCCTCAATTTCAACCCGAGATGGCGGCAATGGCGGCATCCTCCTTGTCCGACACAACCAACGACGGTCCAGTTCTTAACGTTATCAACAAACGCCTCCGCGCCTTGCGTAAGAAGTTGAACCGCATAACGCAGATGGAGGAATCTGTGTCTCAGGGAAAAACCCTACACAAGGAGCAAGATGAGACCCTAAGGTCTAAACCCTCCGTTCTGGCGGGGATTGACGAGCTCGAGAAGCTTCGTCAACCTCTTTTAGAAGCGGTTGGTCAAGAGGTTTCACTCGCCTTGGAGAAGGAGCGAAGCCTGTGGGCTGAAGATAGCCGCGAGGAAGAAGTTCGGGAGCTCGATGTGAAGAACGGGAACGAAGGTGTTTCGGATGTTTCGGATCTGCTCAGTTTGCTCTATTTTGGGAGTGTTTTTGATGTTCAGACGCTGATGAGGGCGCGCGATAACATGATTACAAGGTCTCATGAGAGGAGCTCATGCTTGACGTATGATTATGTTACGGATGATGATGCCTCCGGGGCACCCCTCAAAGAATGGGATTTGGATTTGATTTCGATGCTTGGGAGTTCGCTGATTTCGCGGCCGTTTAACTCAAATTTACCCCACAAGAACGCACTGGAGAAATGCGTCGAACATGCAAGGCTCTGGCTTGCAAATTCGGAACAACACATAGACCCCAATGCGGATATCACTTGTATGGATGCTACACTATATTTCTTTTACCATAATTGTTTCCTTCCATATGCTTTCCGTATATCTGTCATTGTACGTGTGTGTAGCTTTTCTTTCCTTTTTTTTTATACTCTTCTGATTAAAAATTTGAAAGTTAATATGTGGTGGATTCGCTTGTTCACAAAAGTAGAAGAGCTCTCGCTTTCAGGTTGCTTGGAGTCAGCTGAATCTCACTCGTTCTTTTATGAATAATAATAATTATATAGTCTTTCTTGATAGAGAAGAGATGCCATTGTCTTTGTTAATGGTTATGCTCCAACGAACGTGGATGCATGATTCTGTTATTTATTTAGTATGACTATGGCCTATGGGCAAGGGTTGCGGGAGAGTAGTGTGAGATATGGCTGGAACCCCCTCAACCTGAGTCTTAATGATTTATGTTCTTAAATTTTAGAATATTTTGGAAAATATAAGCAAATTCATTGTTGTTTACCCCTTGAAGATGTTAATTGGACTCCCCACAAAGCTAGGTGCCCTTTTCTATGCCTTTTGTTCGATTGATAAGGAGTATAATTGTACAATCTCACTTGTTAACATATTTCATTTCTTATGTGTAAAAGTAAATGTGTCCTAGGAATAATGTTCATCATGCTTGAAAGTCACTCATTTGGCTGGTCTAAGACATTTTAGGAACAGAACTCTTGTGTGTTTGAGTCCAGATGCTTTTATTTTATTGTTCTCCTTCATGGTTTTCTTCAAATATGATTATATTAATTTGCGCTAACATGAGAACTTATATTTGTTATTTCCCATGATGCTTGAGGGGTGTTGTCTTTAACTGTTGAAGTTGAAGGCTTCTTCTTTGGGGAAAAATATTTCTATTGGGAACTAGAATTTGTTTCTTTGTGAAGTCTAGGAAGATCCAGTATTTTGAAAACTGGATGAGCATTAAGTGTGCATGCCCGCTCCCGTGAGTCTACTTCCATATGATTATGAATTCTGTAGCATATTGTGTCTTCCATGGTGCTATTTTGTGATTTTTTATGATGACGAAGGATGTTGGAGTTAGCTAGTCCACAGTTGTTAGATTCACCACCACACACAAACCCCCCCTTCAAACCCCTCTTTTAATGTAAGTTTAGTATAAAGTATTGAATTCAGTTGTATCATTTTAGATGCTGGATTGAGGGAGAAGCTGGATAAAATTATGGCTTCAGAATACTTTACAACAACTCCAGCTATCAAGGCTACTGTTGACGTGGCTGCTGCTGCTGAGAATTATATATCTTTTCAGATCCCAGTTCATGAGTCTGTGATTCCTGGTAGCGTGGCTTCCGCCATGGAAGGCTCAGTTTCGGAGTATCAGCTACAGGTATTTTAGATTTATTTGCATTTTGTTCCTGTGGTTTCAGTTTTGATTGGATTTTACATGAATTATGCTTGATGAACCATAGGTTTTAATAGGTCGTCCGCGAAATGTGTTTAAACGGACGATATTTTATTATATTTGATACACCACTTTCTAATGGCACATCATTTTCTTGAAAAATGATAAGTGATCTTTATGTAGCTGTGTGACAGAAATCAATCCCCCTGGCTGTCCGTATGCTAGTTCTTGTGGTTCACACCTTCAAGGCCACAACTCTAGTTACTCTAGTGCTTGACTTTGCTTCTGAAAGCTTAAATTTTTAAGATATCGTAATAATTTTCAGTGTTCTCTGCATTCTAAATACCACAATTAAGTTTTAAGTTCCTCTAAATACCACAATTAAGTTTTAAGTTCCTTTCTCTACTGTCTTTTTTGCACTTCAGTAGACTCTCCAATCAGATGTTGATTTTTCATACATTCTAAATTGATCAAAAGTGAAGTCGCTGTGGAAATAGCTAATCTTGTCTTCCAGTAGATCACGCAGACAAACCTACACAAAACTGTGATGATTTCAAACATTACAGGACTTAGAATAGAATCTTCAACATGAAATACTCCCAGCAGTTACATATTCCTATAGTATTCCCTGGGATTGTAATATACTAAAACATGTTTTCATATGCGCGAAATGATCATAATGATTTGCATTGCCTGTTACTTGTTCTGTGTGTACCTTAATGATTCTTTCTCATATTATTTGGACATCGCTTCACTTGTTCCTTCCATTTGTTGTCCTTTTATATTGCTGACTCTTGTGTCTTCCAGGAAGAGGACTCGCCAAATTCCCATAGCAAAGAAATCTACAATGATAAAACTGAACCAGTTGAAGAGCTTCATCAGGTAGTTTGTTTTCCTCTTGTTACAAGATTGGAATCACGTGGAGGAAATGAATCCTCTTCTCCCAATATCTTTTAGTAGCAACAACAACAACAATAATAATAGTAATTCGACAAGAATATATTTTACTTTTAGGGAGGACAAGGGCTAGAGAATTCACCTGAAGTTCAGGTTCAAGCAGAGGTTGCAATACCAGAAACAGAAGTGGATCAAGACCCTAGAGATCTGGATTTGAACGAGCAGCAGCATGCTACTCACAGGGCTTACCAGCGGAACTATAGAGGTGGTCGTGGTGTACGTAGAGGGTATGCTAATGGGGGTCGTGGGGTACGAGGCAATGGAAGGGTAAGCTATCGGAATGGAAGAGGCCAAGTTTATGATCAACCAGGTGGTTATTACCCCAGGAACCACTACAATTATAGAGGTCGAGGGGGCAGGGGAATGGACAACAATAACTACAATTATCATGCTTCTGCAGGCCATGCTGGGCACATCCCAGCAGCATCTTGAGCTTTATGCCAAAGGGTTAGTGATGTGGTTTCTCGTAGAACTCTTGGTGGTTTTGAAAGTGGTGGTTTTGTAGAACTCTTGGCTCTTCTGTTATGGCGGTTTCTTGTAGAACTCTTGGTGGTTTTGAAAGTGGTAGTTTTGTAGAACTCTTGCACTTTTGTTATGGCACAATGAATGGAAAGGATAATATTTATCTTTCTTTTTAGCATCGTTTGGTTCAGTCAATTGAACGGGTGATGAGTACTTACATTATTGTTCTCTTTTATTTCCTTTGTACCAAACAATGCCTTAGCTACGATTGGTAGGAGTGATTACATTTAAGAAATAAAATGATAAGTAATGGTTATTCAAAGGACGTATAGTAAATGAGATAATTGTGCTTCTTGTTTGGTACATTTTTTTCATACGTGGATAAGTAGTGGGTAAGTTTTTCTTTTACTAAAATACCCTTTCACCTTTAAATATGGGCTACAAATTTGACCCTCATTCTTTTCTTCCTTAACCCAAATCCTAAACCTTACGTGCTCTGTTTGTGGAATAATCTCTTTGCAATTTTTGATTTCATCACCATGGCTTCGCACAAGTAGATTGACGGACGACGACTGATAAGGTGAACGTCTTGCACACAAATTGCTAAAATGTTTTGTGCATACCTCAATCTCATGTTTCTTCCACAAATTACAGTTGTCATACTATTTTAGGTGATTTTTTGTTCTATTACGGAATCGTTGTTGTGCATCGTATTGTTTAGGTTCGTTCACCGATGATTTGAATGTTGTCACCGTATTGACCCGTTTTCATACTGACGTCCGTGAAGATTACCAGCTACTTGTATAACCTAGTTAATTGAAGAGATGGTGATGTCTTCTCAGTCTCTATTCTTGGGGAACTTCACAACTAACCCAACCTGACTTTAATAGCATAGAACAACCTTCCATAGGCTCGCAATTAGAAAAAAATGAAACGACAAATCAGCAGAAATGAATATTAATTCACGAAGCTGAAGCTGAAAAATGAAGTCTTCGAAAAAAATACCCATTTAAAGAACTACAACATTTACCTCCACAAACGGATGCTTCCAACACGGCTACAGACGATAGAAAAGGACTTCACGCTTCAACAGTATCAACGCATGAGAAATACGAGAGCCAGCCATTGAAAAGAGATGAGAAGAGGTTGGTATTTTATGTTGGCGGGATAAAAGGTAAATTGGAGAGGCGAAGCATAAATATATACTACTATTCAATTCATGGTTGGGTATACTACCAAAAGATAGGGACTACTTTTTCTTCTTTTCATGGCCCTACAATGTAAAAATCACGGGCCGAAGGTTATCACTTGTCACCTAAAAAACCAGTCAAACAACTGATAATATATTATTTCTTCGTTAATCCTCCAATAATCATTCCTACCAAACATATCCTTAGATTAGCAAAACACATGCATAATGCAATTTTCGCCCTCCCCACAAAGATATGAGGCAAGCCTTTCTCATTCTATCGATTTGCTTACACGAATCGGTTTAGATATAAATGCTTGTCAATATACAAAACGTTTCTTAAAAAGTTGGTCCAATTCGGTTCATAGTATTTTGAACACTCGACATCACACTTGGATAGCAGAGATTTGACTTGCTTTAAAATTTTAGGCATCGAGTATATGTGAAGAGAAATATCTTTGGATTCGTGAAAATTAACATCTCTAGTCTTTCATATTTTGGTTTACCAAAATTTTAACAAAGGTTTGACCATAAAAATATTGCCATATTTTACCTTCTAGCTTCAAAATTACAGGTGTTTGGGGGTGGGTGGGGGGCTAAACTACTTGCTCTTTAGGAAACCACTGCATCACCAAGCAAGTAGGGTCAGATATTTACATGTTACTCACCAAAAATTGCCCTTTAGATTACAATTTTAAATGATTCTTTAGCTAAAAGCTAGTAATGAAAAATACTCTTCGAAGAAAGTGTGAGCCAATACCAACTTTTATACATATAAAGAGAGGAAAAGAAGTTGACGGGGCTTTAAAAAGCTTTATTTTTTGGCAGTGCCCAATTTGGTTCAGTGATATCGACCCGCTCCTCTCGTGTCCATTTCATCCCTTTTAAAAAAGATGATGTAACTCGCAACTCGCACAAGTTTGGTTCTTCTTTTGAAATTCTTGGATCTCGAATACAAAGGATTCTTCGCAGTTGTCGCAAATTCGAGTAGAGTTTGGACAAAGTAATCAAATAGAATCCACCTTGATTAAGGAGGAGTTGCTGAATTTACATGTTTTCACAGCAATCACAAAAAGTTATCATGCAGTTGGATCAGCAGCTGAATTCAAGTTAAAACAATTTTAAATAACGAAAAAATCTACTCAATCTATTTCTTCTACTATGAACAATAGTCAATAAAGAATCTAGCCCAGAAACGTTAAAGTATATACACCTAGTTCGACCTGGATGACAGGAGATTATGACAAGTTACCTTCGAACTTGATCCAGCATTATTCAGCAGTCCTGCCTAACACCCTCCGTAGATCTGATTTTTGTTCCGAACTAAGCCTTGATGGGAACTTGACATCAAATTTGATCCTTAAATTTCCATTCTTACCAGGTTCTTTCGATATGGGCATTCCCTCATTTTGGATCACAATCTCTTTGCCTGGTTTGATTATATCCGACACTGGAACAGCCAAATCTCTTCCATCCAAAGTTGTCAAGTTGATGGTCTTTCCTGTTAAAGCGTCAAGTAGGGAGATTTTTTTATTGACAAGCAGATCATTTCCATCCCTTTTAAAGACCGGGTGCGGCTTTTCGTCTATTACAAAGATGAGGTCTCCAGGGGCACGGCCAGGTTCATGGTTCCCTTTCTCGGGAAAAGTGATCTTTGTACCCTTCTTCCAACCAGGTTTAATATGAATGGTCAAGACTTCTTCAATGGTGCTAGGCTTTCTGCAATTATGTATCCACATTAATAATAACCAAAGGAATTCAATGGCAAGAACAATTTTGATCTAATCAAGCACTCAAATCTTAACATTTCTTAGGTTTGCTGCATGTATTTTATTCAAATTAGACCACTTTTCATCAAGGCCCTAAAAGAACTTGACTAGGTAGAAGAGCTTCCACTTTACCTATAACTAGAATACAACCCCAAAAATATTATAGCCTTTGGTTACTTGCTTTATTGTATGCATGTCCAAGCAACTGTGCTTTCCTATACTTATTATTTTCGAAAACATGCTTCACAAATCGAGCCATCAAGCTCTAGCAAGTACTCATGTGAAAACCACAGAAAAATGAAGTTATAGAACTAACGAAAAGAAACAAAATCTGCTAAAAGCATGAAGTTATGGTGAGTTTTTCTTGTACAAATGGTTCATTCACTGTGATCGGTAAGGATTTTACCAATTATGTCAAATTCTACAATCAAATTAGGGGAAAAATTAACCAAACAAGGAAAGAAACTCAAATGTACCAACCCATTATCATCAAGAACAATTCTTGAAATCTGCATCTTCCTCTTCGAACCCTTGAACAGCTCCTCCAAACTACACGGCAACTTGCTCTCCATCGCCTCAGCCTTCACCAACCTCCCTCCTCCACCAGCATTGCCGCCGCCGCCGCCGCCGCCGCCGCCGACACCAGTACTCTTCCCTGTCCCACCATCCAACCCACCAAAAAACTCTTCGAAAATATCCTCCGCATCCCTCGGATTAAACATAAACCGCCTCCCTCCTCCTCCTCCCCCGCTGTAATCTTTCGGCGGCGGATACAACCCAGATTTCAACCCCTCTTCTCCGTGCAAATCATAGATCTGCCTCTTTTGTGGATCACTCAACACATCGTAAGCCTCAGATATCTGCTTGAATTTCGCCTCCGCTTCCTGGGTGTTCACCGAATTCTTGTCCGGATGCCATTTCATCGCCAATCTCTTGTAAGATTTCTTGATGTCCTCTTCACCAGCGTCTCTCGAAACTTTCAGGATGTTATAGTAATCAACGCCCATTTTTGTGAGTAAAGCTACGAAAATTCTTGAATGTCAGCACATGCAACGAACGGATAAGGGTGGAAATTGAAATGGGTCGTCGGGTCGTCAACCTTTGCGGATGCGTAGCCTAGCTGAATGGCGGATGTTGTGCTAAGGTACGCGTAATGCGCGATATTTTAAAGGAGAGCAGACGTTGGAGATACCCTCTTGAAGAAACAGCTGATCCAGCAGTGAACTTTTACTATCAATTTTTTCAACCTTTTAACAACAAGTGAGCAAATATATTTTATTTAATAAATTATGATAAAAATCCATTGGAATTCATAAATTTTATTTTATTAAACAAATATATATTTTATTCGATTGAATTAATTTATTTTGTCTCATGCTTTCTTTTATTTGGTAATAAAATACATATAAGAAGTTTTGTTTAAGCAATTGTCAAGCGTTTGTTATAATTACGTTTCGAATACAATATTTTATATCAAATTTAAGACTATGATAAGCTGTAAATCGTCGACGAAAATGATATTTCGGCATCATTTGATGCAATAGGTAAGGACAATATGAGTTAACAAATCTCTGAACATCTTTTATTTGGTTTATTTATGGATAAACATATTATAACTAATAGTAGGTTTTTAGTAAGACGGTCTCATTAATATTTAATCGTGAGACATGTCAACATGTCTATATTTATTATAAAATATAATATTTTTTGTCATAAAACTAATATTTTTTCATAGGTGACCTAATAAAAGACCCTTCTCACAAAATAGACTCATAAGACTGTGTCACAATTTCCGTGCCTAACTAAAAGACCCTTATCCATGATCCACGTAATTTCAATATTTAATTTAAATTAAACAGTACAAATATTCTAGTTAGCCAATTTATTTACTCGTTTCAACTGTTTGAATCGAATGACGTGACGTGGAAAAATGGAACTTTTATATTGCATTTAGATATATAACTTTGATTGATAAAATGAGGAGGTATCTTGTGAAACGATATCACGAATCTTAATCTGTGAGACAGTCAACCCTACCGATATTCACAATAAAAAGTAATACCATTAGCATAAAAAGTAATATTTATTCATAGACAAGTTTTTGTCTTGTAAAATTTGGAAAATATATTTCAAATTAGGAGGCATATATATTTATGTATATATATATATATATAATGTCATCATTTGATGAGGTAGGTGAGATGCAGGTTGTGGAAAAGTGAGAAGGGGGAGGGGAGGGGGGCCTGAAACATAAAAGGCGGGTGGGGTTGGGAGAGAACGTGCAACCGCGTTAACACTGGGTCCCACCTCAGTATCTTTGTGTTTTACGTTTAAAAAACCATAAAAGAAAGGAATCGAATCTCTTTGGCGTCTACGCAAATACGGCGCCGTCTACAAGGCATCGAAAACACGGCGTCGTTTTCGTCACGTTCCCGACAATATATTTAAACAAAGATAATGGTATGGGCCCTTCAAATCAACGTTTTGGGCCTAGACTCGGAAATAAAACAGGGCCCATCGTAGCTTAACGACATTCATCTCTTCTATTGTGCTCTGGTGAAGGTACTTATTAGATAAATAATATATACTAGTTATTCTGTATACGTGATGTATGTGTGTACAGTTTTTTTATCATTATCGATGGACTAAAATAAAATTTGACAAATTATAGAGGGACTAAATTGATATTTGAATTGTTGAAATAAAAAAAACAAAAATAAAAGTGTGTTGAAATTTAAAAACATAAAAACAAAAACAAAAGTGTAATATTAGTATCATATAAGGGTAAAGTTGAAATAAAAAATTTGTCTCTTTCCTAGGTGTTTAATATCATGTCATCAACTTTAATTATATATGAATATTTTATAACAATCTTATAAATTTACACACACATGTTGGTGGTGATATATAAAATATTACACACACGTTGGTGGTGATATAATATATGAATATTTTATAACAATCTTATAAATTTTTAATTTTTAAAATTAAAACAAATAGTACATTTATTATATTATGATAGATAAATTTTATTTTTAATGGTATGATATGAATTAGTATTTTTTTTTAATTCTTGTCGGGAACAATTTCCTTTTGTTCATATCATAAAACTGTTTTTTAACAAAAAATTGTTGTTTTTTTTATAAATTTCCATTAAATACTAGTCCCTCGGTGAACACAAGTATAGTTTTTTATTTTTGAAATTTATTTCTAGAGTGTATCGATTTTTTTATAATTTGTTGGATTTATATTTTGTTAGAATCGATAACGTGTTTAGAGAGAGTGAATAAACTCTTTTAAAAATTTTCGAGCGATCTTGATAGAGTTAGCTATACAACACTTTTTTTTTCTCAATTCTAAAGAAACGGTCGAACAAAAAAAATAGCGCGGAATAACGGTCCGATGATTCATTTGATTATTATATTCTTAAATATAGATAGTCTACACGAAAATTAAATGCTGTAGAGTAAATGACACATAATATATGGAAGTTCGAAAGCAAAATTTTTCTGCATCTCTCATTCTTCTACTTTGGAAGAAATTCAATAGAAGAGTTTGGTTTTAAAATTATGGAAGTTCGAAGACAAAATCTTTCTACGTCTCTTCTTCTTCTACTTTGGAATAAATTCACTAGAGGAGTTTGGTTTTAAAATTTCTTTGTAGCAACCCGCTTCAAACTTAGGTCTTATCCACTGCCTAAGTCGAAACTCCTATTAACTTTTACAATGGTTGAGACTTTAAGTGAAACAACCAAAACAACACAGATATAACAAATAATGAATCCTAATATTCAAATGTTTGCAATTCTTCAAACTGTCTCTGGCAGAAAATGGTTGAGTTTTTGTTTTCAAGCTGTGAGTGATACTTGTAGATTTGATAATATTTTGAAGAAGGAACTGATGAGCAGTGTACTTGTATTCTCTATATATAGTATTGGAGTATTTTTTCATTCAACGATTTTGTACTGTAATCCAACAACATGGACACATCATTGTTACGTGCTGTAGCTTTCATTAAATGATTTTTAACGTCTTTCTTGCTTTTGTGCTCTTAAAATTCCTCTTTGTACAAAAGCTATCAGACGATTGACTGATGGAATACCTTATGTAAGATGAGAGTTGGTAGGATATGTACAATATTTCTATTTTAAGCTGTCGACTGATCTGTTGACTTTCAGAAATATCCTTAACTTTGTTCGGTCTAGAGCTACTTAGTATATCACTGAGCGGTTTGGTTGAGTGACAAATTAGTCAAGTGTAACTGATTGAGTAGATTTACAATAGAGAGACTAAATAACTTGCGATCATTTACCTATCTTTTGAACACCGGTAGTGTGTTGTTTTTGTCTTTGGCAGAACGATCGAGTACCTGAATACACGAATAGTGGCAGCGTATTCCAATGCAATGAATTATTGTTTGTTATCACCAAAACTAAGGGATTTAACAGTTTTTTCTTTTTGGTGATGACAAAACATAAGCTCCAGAAATATTATTATGCCAAAAATGAATTTCATTGTTCCAAAGAGAAAAAATTCCTTATATACATAAGAGCATAAATTTAAATCATGTGCTCCATTCTAACCAAGAACTGCCCTTACCTGACCCTCCACCTTTTCTCAGATAAGCTTCTTTCTTCTTCCTATCTTCTTATGCTGCTTTATCCACTGCCATTTTTATGGCCGATTCTAGCCTTCGTTTGGCCTCTGCCTCTATTCGTAATTGATATTCCCACTTTTTGACCCCTTTGTACAAAATCAAGCATTTCTTGGATTTGGGTGCCAAGAGTAGCTTAAAGACTGTCAATGTGAGTGTTAATCCTTTGTTCAATTTGTGTAATTTGACGAGATAAAGTTACTAATGATTCATTGTAGGATCTTTTGGAAGATTGAAACTCAATCATGTTTAAGTGAATATCCATCTGAAGATCAAAAATATTTCGATTGATGGATTGATGGAGAGTAATTATGCCATGATCAGAATCAAGCAGGCGAGCATCAAAATCCACTATAAGACTCTAGAACTTCTCGACATGAGATAAGACTTTGGAAAAATGAGAATCAACCTCAATATGATATTCGTTTCCGGCAAAATCCAGTGTCATCATAGTGGTCCGATCGGTCGACATCCTTTTCAGTATTTGCCTCCTCATACTCCATATGATCGCACCTTCACAAGTGGGGATAATGGGGGAGACATCCTTTGGAATATCAGTGTCAACCAGTTGAGAGAAGAGAACGGGAGAATCTTGATGCTGAATTGGAGATGATCTCAACGGTTGTTATTCAAACATGGTATGGGGAGATGGACTTTGGAGAGTTGTAGTATTTTCTTTGGGAGATGGTAAGTCTTCAAAAAGTTTCGTCATTGAACGTACCACATCATCCGCGGAAGTTAAAGGAAATTCCGGTAGTGGTATCTCGAATTCATCAGTTATATCAGTGGGGAGAAAGGTACTCCGATTGTGTTGATGTCAGCGGTTTGGTCATAAGTAGAACCAACGGTTGGATCAGGTGCAGGGTCAGCGATTGATTAGGTACTTCAATGGCTGGTTGTTGAGATAGTGGTTTTACCCACACAATTGAAGGTAGAAGGACCACAATCTAATTTCTTGTTTCGAAAGAAAGCAGGACCACGAATGGTTGTTTTAACTTCTTCTTCAGCTTCCTCTCTCATCCCCATTTCCACAATCATAACATGTGCCGCCTAAACATATACCTCAAACGTTTTGGGCAATGGTAGTTCGAACATTTGAAATTCTTGCCTCTTGGAAGAACTTTAGAGGTAGTAGATATAATGTTAAATTCAAAGTGAGAGACTAATACCACGTCATCGAGAGCTATCTGATTTTGCGGATTATAATTTTCTTCTTGCAGAAGACTTTCTCTCAGCTGTAAGTCGATAAAAGCTCTTCATTTGAGAGCTAACTCAATATCCTATGTTTCATCTAGATCTAGCATTTGCCCCTCCAGGGCGGCCAATTCTTCCAATAGCTCCTTCTGAAGAATGATCTTGAAGGAGACATGAGTTCTATGTTCAAACCATCTGTCGAATATATTAATTATTATGTCAACCATCTTCAACACTTGAGTCACTGTTAATGCAACATCTATCTTGACCGTCAAAGAAGTCTTTGAAGGCGGCTGCATCTTCTCCTTTCCTTTGTTCTTAGGATCTTCTGATGGGGTAGGAACGGTAGAAGAAAAGGTACCCTCTGTTATTCGAATGTCAGCCACCGATCAAATGGGTTGGACTTGCGGGACCAAAACCAGTTTAGTAACTTCAGAAACAAGCTTGGGTTTCTTCTCTTTGGCTTCTTAGCCTCATCTGACCGTTTTGATGAGGCTGTCGGGGTCCTGGGCTTAGTGAAAACTTGTTTTTATAGGGACATCCTCCATGTTATCCTCTTCACTGGTCTCTGTTTAGACCATTTTTCTTTTCACCAGTGCCCTAGCAGGTGTATTCTTTTTCAATGGTTGAGCCACTTACTCAGTACCATTGTCTTCCTCAGCAATCGAAGAGGAACAATTTTTCTTATAAAGTCTGTAACAGTGGCAGTGTGGAGCCATTTCTTGGGATGCAATAGCTCTGTAATTCCAAATTTAACCTCCTTTAAGTTGTGTAAGTAACATATTTGCAGCTCGAATCCTTCGGATTGGCCTTTTCTTATATTATTTCACATAGATTTCTTTGCAGTATATCTGACTAGTTGACTCCAATAATCGATGAAATCAACGCCATGTATTGAAATTTCTTGAGAGTAATATTGTCGTAGGCCTCTACTTTGACAAGAAGTGCTTTGACCACAATATTTGTCAGTAATCTGAATTCCATTATTAGACTATGCTTATCTGCCGAAACTGTAATCGGATTATCGATCATAGAGAAATCAACGCTCTAGATGTCAGAGTCGCCGCCAAGGATGCATAATATGTTAGGATCGGTTGGAAGTGAAAAAGTGTTCTAGAGGGGGGGGGGGGGGGGTGCAGTTGAATAAACACTTGACAATTTTCACAACTTTTCGATGGATGAATCAGTTTAATAATAAACTTAATTCAAGAATCTTGTTGTCAATGTCAATCAGTTAACTTAATGAAAGTGCAGAAATAACTGAAAGACAGATAGAATGTAACTGATAAGAAAGAACACAAGATTTGTGAATGTTTGGAGATTTCAATAACTCCTACGTCACTCACCCCTTCTATCTCGAAGATAGGATATTTACTAAAAGACTTTGATCTATACAAAAATTTGTGCAACCCACTTCAGTTTGGACTTAACACTGTCAAGACTGAAACTCTTACTATCAATGCAATTTATCATTACTCAACTGATTTGTAACTTCTTATCACAACTGATCTCTACAAGATCGAATAATACAACAATGAGTGTTTGTCCTTTAAGCTCAAAGTATAGCCTGGAAGCTATGAATATGTATGCTAAGCGTGAACTTTTGGGAGCTTTTAAGAATATGCGCAGAGTTCTTGACTATATTGCTTGATAACTTGGGCAACTTCGTAACTTGATTATTCTGCTTCAGCTGATCTTCTCGATTATTTATAGGCTTTGCTTCCAACGGTAACAATGAATGCATTTTGAATTTTATATCCGTTGTACCATGCCAACATTTTTCTGACAATCGTACACTGTAACTTTTCTGAAATGCTGCGTTCTCACTATGCGTTACAGTATGCTTTTGTACAATTTTCGGCTGATAGCTACGTTCCTTAACTAATGACGTGTAAAGCTGATCAGTTGACTTCTTTAGCCGATAGGATTAACTGAACATTCTCAACTGATTGTAGTGTAAATGATCAGTCGCAACTGATCGTTCAGTTGGGAGCACAGTTCGGTTAGCTCTGCTCAGTTCAGTTGCCTTGAATTATATACGCATTAATTTTCAGTTCGGGAAACTATCAGTTTACGAATCTTCCATTCAGTTACTTTCAGTCTTCTTTATCAGTTGTTCAATCTTTTCACGCTCAATTTGTCAAACTCCGAAATTAAGTTTCCAATAATTTTCCCCTTTTAGATGTTTGACAAAACTTATAATTTACGAACTGATCAAATCTTTTAATGAACTCTTTCAATGTACAGGTTCGTACAAAGAATGAAAGAATAAAGAATTTCCGAATAAAAGAATCTTCTTTTAGTGTACAAATTCGTACAAGGAATAAAAGAATAACTGACTGAGAAATCTGCCAAAACTTTCAACTGAATAAAAAACCCGTCTTCCAACTGATCTGGACTTCTTCATTTCTTTGCTATTTTATCAGCTGGTCCTTGATCAGTCGGTTGACTAGGTCTCTTCTTAGATAGCTTATGTTGTTCTTCCTCTTCCCCCTTTTTGTCAAACTCATCAACCTTGCTGGATAACGCACGAACTTCCAAAGTGACATTCGATATTGCATTCATTATTTGTTCTTGCATCAGATCCATTCTCTTTGTCACTACTGTTTCCAAAAATTCAATGTGATTTTTGAACATGTCCTGAGTCTGGAAATGTGCTTGAACCGTCACTCGGTCTTTCTTTAATTGATCTAGTTGGAGAAATAAGGAAGTGATATCATTTGTAACCTGGTGTATGTTCTTCATTGTATTCTTCTTCATAGAGTCAATCTTCAAAGTGTGAAGCAATTGGGTTGACTTGATATCAGAAATAGATGATATCAAATGGAGAAGGTTGGATTGAATGTATTCTATCATGGAATCAGTAGTCATTGGTATCTGAGGAGACAGAGCTTCAGATGATTCTGGTTCTTGCTCCTTGTATTCTTCATTAAATATTACCAAGACCCTATTTGTTGAGTCAGTCACAACCGTAACCATTTCTGTAACAATTTCTTCAACTAATTCCTCTTGAAGTTCTGGAGGAGGAGTAGAAATCTGAACAACAGTTGAGCTGGTAGGCTCTTCAGTTGGTTTATCAGCTGATATTTCAGTCGGCTCTTCAGTTGGTACGTCTTCAGTTGGTTCTAAGTACAACTAAGCCACTTCAGTTTCAGCTTGAACTACTTGTTCAGTCAGGGCAGGCGACTGAACTAGTTCTTCAATTTCTTGTAAAATAGCCTCTGAGGCTGGTTGTTCATTTTTGCTCGGGTCTTCAACTGACTCTTCAGTTAGAAACTTCAGCTGGATATCAGCGACAACTGATTGTATTACTTTATCGACATTTTCCAGTGATAACTCAGCATCGGTATAGAGTTGAAGACCTGCGGGAGAAGATTGAAGAGCAGAAGATGTCGGTTGAGCATCCTTTGAAGATGGAACAGTAACTTGCTCAGTTAGTTCAGCAATTGCTTCCTAGGATGGCTCTAGCTGTTGAGTAGATGGTTCAGCCTGCTCTTCTGAGGATGAACTTTGGGAATTTGTTGAAATAAATAATTGTTGACCCATTTCCCAATTTTTTATCTTCATTTGCATTGATAATAGATCCATGTCCAACTGGTCATAAACTGGTTTGTCATTGAAGGCAGTTGGACTGGTAGGATCATAGTTCTTGCATAGCTGAGCGATGACTTGCGCTAGCTTCTTGGCATGCATCAGATCAAAAAAGTAGGTCCTTCTCTCCAGTGCTTCAGCAATTGTGACAGCTTTGACTACCTTAAGGACTATGGTTTCCAAGGCGATGAATTTATTGAAAATTGATTTCATATAGAGTTTCTCCAACCTTCGTCTTGACATTGTCAAACTTCTGGATGATAATAGTTAGTTGTTTTTCTTGGTTTGATCAACCCTTGCATAGTTGATTTAGCTTCTCCCATATTTATTTAGCTGTAGAACAAGTTTTTATTTTGTTAAACATATTTTTATCTAAAGTATTATAAATGATATCTTTGGCCATATTATCAAGGTTGACCTTCTTTTGTCATCTATGATCCATTCCGACCAGTGCTTTTCCATTATCTGTGGATCACCTTCAGTTACAGTAACAACTGTATTTGCCTTCAAAATCTTTATTGGACCATCAGTGATGACATAACACATGTCATTATTATGAACAGCTAAATGTGCTTAGATGCGAATTTTTCAGTCATCATAATCTTTTTTTGAGAACATTAGAATCTTGTTGAACAATGCCATTTGAGTATGTGTGTGTGTGTGTGTGTGTGTGTCAGAGGAGAGAAAAAAACTACTATGATATCACTTGTTAGTATCGGCAATTTGTTTTGAGGGGGTGCATAAACACTTTTGAAAATTTTCAAGCGGTCTAGATAGTGTTAGCTAGACCTGTTTTTTCTCAATTATAAAGAAAGCGTTAGTACAAAAAAAAATAGTGTGGACAAATGATTCTTTTAATTATTATATACTTAAATGTAGATTAATCAACATGATAAATAAATACGGTAGAATAAATGACACATAATATGTAGAAGTTCGAAAGAAAAATATTTCTATGTCTCTCATTCTTCCATTTAAGAAGAAATTCATTAGAAGACTTTGATTTTACAAATATTTTGTAACAACCTGCTTCAATCTTAGGTTTTATCCACTGCTTAAGTTGAAACTTCTAATACCTTTTACAATGGTTTTAGTCAAACAACTAAAACATCACAAATATAACAAAGAAGGAATCCTAAGATTCAAAATATTTGCAACTTAATACATGAATAATGGCAGGTTTTTCTAATACAATAAATTATTGTTTGTTATCATCAAAATAAAAACTTAAATTTACAATATTTAAATATGGTTCATCTCGTAATTATGAACTTTGTGAAAATTCATCAGAAATACTTATGTAATTTTAGAGGTTATTATTCTTCAGGAATTGAGTCAAATTATTATTATTAAAATTAATGAAAAGATGAATAAATCCGATAACACTTATTTAGACCTTATAAGACTATAATGTACATGGGAACACAATTCTACACTCGTTATCTAAGTGAAATATGCGGCTTCTAATTCCCTGGCTTTCTTGCCATAGCTTGCAGCTTCTTCTACCCTTCCCAACATTAAAAAAGCCTTCTCCTATACCATCAAATCGACGATGATCGGACCTAGATTGTGTTTATAGGAACAATACTGCGAAAACATCAAAGACGATACGTACCAGGAGACACCACAAGAATGGTGCACCTTCCCGCTTCTTCAATTGCTTTTCAATACCTTGGATTGCTACAAGGTACATGAGTAATGAGTTTAGTAAACTAATCCAATGCAGAGAGAAGGGACGTAACCAGGAGTTCATAATCAGATGATAAAAATTGAAGAAGTATTTTTAGGTGAGCAAAATATAAAATTTTAACTACTTTTAGTTTTTTGATACAGAACAGAAATATTTTATAGGAAAATTTACATACTTTAAACATTTTCTGCCTGGATTTGACCAGGTCAGTTAAGAACTAACTGGCAAAGAGTAAACAGATTGCTGCTAGGTCGAGACACTTGCAAGAAACTCAGTCAAATCTTGGGTTAGGCAATTACTAGAGTCGAGCTCAAGTATCTTTTAACCGTGAATGTCCAGCTGTTAGTGCTCACACTGTTTTCAACTACATGATACACCAACTAATTTAAGTCCAAACCTTTGATTTATTTTATTCAACTTGAGCAGTCAAGCTCTCAATTCGTACCTTTTGTGGGTTTCCCGGTATTAAGAAGCAAACTGATGTATACTTCAGTGAATACATCAAGCTGTTCATCAGATGCCCCGATTATCTAGCACAACAACGATAGATGGATATTTTCCCGACCAGGATACATTAAAATACGGCGAAAAATAAGAACTCGGGTGCATTTGTCATGGTACCTTAAAGTTAACAGCATCGAATTCATGTCCAAGGAATTCCAGTGCCTGCTCATAGTCTCCCTTCCCGTACTTAAAGAGACATTCTGCAAGCTAAAATGATTTGTTTATATTATCAAGACTCTAAAGGAAAATGTTCACTGGCTATTCCCCATATAAGACGAGTATTTAAAGTTTAAAGCTCGCTCAATATGTCTAAACAATCGCTCATCGAGTCCATTCTACTGACATCTAATGAAGAATCAAAATGCCGGATTGAATATAGATAATTAGCAAGAAACAACCACTGGTTGCAATTCTCAGGGCGTAGCAGAATTGGGCACACTTCAAATGCAAGAAAAAAGAACAGAAAGGAAACGAACCGAGAGTCCCCTCAGCATTAATTGTCGTTTCTTCTCGCTCATCATAGAAACTCTACATAAAGAAATACACATCAGATCAGATACTAGATTTGTGTGCAACAAAACCCATGGGAGAGAAGAATAAGATCTCTGCACCTCGTTTTCGAGCCCTTGAGAAGATCTTCAGCTTTGTTGAATTCTCCAGTAAATGATAAAGCCCACACTATCAAGATATCAAGGTGCCACTCCAGAAACCAAAATGCCTATAGTTTGTGGTTCATGTTCGAATAGTCAGACTATTAGAGTACCACATCTGACATACTAATATAAAGAAATCTCAAATACAAACATGAAATATCAACTTTCAAAAAATAAAGATAAACAGATCACACAAGTTCAGTGTATAAGCCTCTTTGTTTCACCCTTCTCTTCCATCGATGCCTACTTTGATTTCCTCCAATGGAAAACAAACTAATTTATGCGTTTTTGTAAATAAGAGAGTGAGCGAGATAAGAAGATGATGACGAGTGGCCACTCACTTGGTTTGTTAGATTAATAGCTAAAACCCTTAGCCGGTCACCAAACGCATCAAGCTCACCACGGACATATACACGCAGTAACAGACCAACAGCGTTTAAGTAGACCTGCAAGAATGGGCCCAATTGTGTAACAGACCAACAGCGTTTAAGTAGACCTGCATGAATAGACCCAATTGTATATTCTATGACGAAAAACTAAATTGCCATAAAAGAAAAGCATAAGGTACACCTCTGCAGGCACGGCATCACTTCTTTCCAGTTCTTTCAAGATACAATGATCATAAACATCTCGTACTTTAGTCATAGGAGCCTGGCCGTCTAAGTAGCATAGAGCAACATGCCACCAGTTGTGTGTCAACCTGATAAAATGCATCTTTAAAATCTGAATAGAAAAGGTAAGTAGAAATAATGATATGATTTTTGTGAATATCTACAAACATAAAAGACGATAAAGAATTCCATGATCTTGCACAGTCTTCCATGAATTCCACTGCTTCCTTGAATCGACAATCAAACTGGTAAACATGGCAAAGCTGCATAAAGAAAATACCATGATCCTGTGAGAGTCCATGGAAGTACAAAGCTTTTATCGGACAATCAAGCAATAATTACTTCTTGCCACGAGTAAATTTTATCAATGTAGGAATGTCACATTCCATATACAAGTTAATGATGCTTCAAGTTGAACTAAAATATATGAAAAACTGGTGCATTAAAAAAGCCAAAAGAATTATCAACAACCATGATTAAATAATGTATCCAATGAAAATTCAAATCTCATGTTAAAATGAAAAAAATCATTCTATACTAAATATATATATATATTTTTAAAAGGTGAAAATAGATAAGTGATGACGCGATCCAAATTTATTGCTATAAATTGAATAAAAGAAGATTAACCCAGCCAAACTTACAGCATGTTGTGACCAAGGGTCATCCTTATTGATCTCATATCCCTTCTTTCCAGCTTCGTCTGCATCTTCCATTCTGCCAAGCTCTAATAAAGGAAAGGCAAGCATGCCATATATATAATTCTCATTCCCATTAATTGGTAGGACCTGTTACAAGAATTAGTTTTACAAATTAGGAGGTCTGATTTCATCTTTCATTGATCTGTTTCTGAAACAGTTGTCTGTCAAAATCATGACTGGAAATGAAGTCACATATGATATTTGTTCAACCATAACTTCAATAAGTACCTGTTCTACAAGTTTAAGAGATAGATCCGGTCGACCCATATAAAAGCATATAATTTGAGCTCTCTTAAGCGATACAAGATCTCTTGGGAAATCTTGTAAGTGCTGTAACAAAGCCAATAGAAAGAACCTTAAATCATGATTACTGACTATGTAATATATTTATATTTTTTAATTTCACCATCCAAAGCAGTCTGAAAACTTCAATAATAACCCCACCATACTGATACGATAAATTGAAAAAATCTCAATGAACAAGATATAAACTATATCAAGAAAAGGGAAACATAGTAATCAAGATTTAGTAGTAACCTTGGAATGCAACTCCACAGCCAGATCATCATCTCTATTCGGAGAAATTAAATACATCACAATATCAAACACGGCCTTCTCATACGAACTAGCATGATTCTGTCCAAATTCAAAAAACAATCCATTATTAAGAAGATAAAAGAAAATAATTGGCACCAGAAAGTAAGAAAAGCTGAATTATAAGAACCCAAAACCAAACCCATTAATAATATCGAATCGACAAGATATATACGAGACAAGACTTCGCTGCATCAATGAACGGCGGAGCACGAGATGAATCCGCGGAGCAGAGAAAATGAGCTGCCAAAATGTTTCCAAGAACACATTGTGGATCGCTTTTCGGAGCATCCAATATCACAGACCTTTTTCTCCCATAACCAAGCACCTATGAAAAACGCAAATTCAAGAACTCATCCATTTCAAGAACAGCAAAATGGACAGAAATCTATCAAGCAATCAAAGAACCACACAATAAATAACATTTCAAAAACGGCCTTTCGAGGAATCAAAGAGCTACACCACAAATAACATCTAGAAACCATCATTCAAGAAAAAGAAAATATTTTTCAAGAAATCAAAGAACTACACAGTAAACAACGCATATAAAATAACCCTCAAGTAATCAAAGAACTAGAAAACAATTAACATCAAGAAAACATCTTTCACGAAACAAAAAGAAACTACACTAACATTTACCCATATTTTTACCTGCTGATAGTATGAATTGATGGCCGACATACAAGCATCTGAACAAGTTCTTACTTCGTAACCCCACATGTCTAATTTCATTTCACCTTCCATCTCTCTGTGTTGGGAGAAATTAAATTATGGGTTTCGGTGAGTAAGATTTCTAGTATATAGTCGGAAGCTTGAAAATGCTGCTTTCTTTCCCTTTCATAGTATAGGCGTTTCTCCAATTATCCCCTGGACGTAATTTACTCCAACTCCAAATGACACGTATGGGTTTGGCAATTAAAAATATATAGTTTTGGCAAATATTTTATGATAAAAGTAATTTCAATAAAATATTAAATTTTACAATACGTCAATACTTCGTGATTATTAATTTTCTGTTTTTTTTTTAAAAAAAAAATTGATTGAAAACACGTACCGATAAATGTGTGTAATTTAAATATTTGAAAACAAACATGTGTGTTTAAGATTTAAAAATACGACAAGTTAATATATCTTTTTTCTTCGTGAAATTTTTTAACAATCTCAAAATTTAACAAAAATGATATGACAAAAACTTGTGGGAGACGGTCTCACGGATCGTATTTTGTGAGACAGATCTCTTATTTGAGTCATCCATGAAAAATATAACTTTTTATGCTAAGAGTATTACTTTTTATTGTGAATATCGGTAGGGTTGAACCGTCTCACAGATAAAGATTCGTGAGATCGTCTCACAAGATACCTACTCAAGTAATATATTTATGTATATAATCAAATAGAGTTTATATAATAAGTAATTGTCAAGAATGTGGATAGACTGGTGAGGTTAGTCATTTCTTTGCCACATCCGCATGTTCATATTCTTTCACATAAATATATTTATTAATATCGAGTGTGTTAGAGTTAGTTGAGTATATGAACGTTTAAAAAATAATTATGAATTTGATTATTTTTACCAACACTTTTTAGGTATCATTTGATGAACCTGGCTAACGTGGTTCGTATGTTATTGAGATAGCTCGAATGTTTATTTAATATGCACAGAAAAATAATGTTGACAAGTTCTATTGTTATAAAAAAAAATTAATAGTAGATGGAAGGCTAACTTTATTATGTAATAAAATATATTATCATAAACATCTCAAATTTTTAGTAGGACATACAATTTTGAAAATAATATTAATAGATTGGACTAATTCAAAATATTTGATTATTTATGATGTAAATTAAATACTAATTTTTTTTATAAGTTGGTCAATTTATATCGATTCTTTGTTTTCTCTAAAAATCCGAACATGTTAATATATTGAGCTTTTGAGAAATTATTTTATTTTACATTTTTAATTATTGAATTTTTTCGATTATTTGAATTAACTATTATTTAAAAACAAATCAATTATGTAAACTTAAGGTTTGAATTGGATTGATAAATTTCAAATTAATGGATATCGAATGTATTTTTGTTGTTTAGATTAGTAATACCATAAACATCACATTCACTATTATATGTTTATATAATATTTCATGTTAAAAACGATGAAATTCAAGTTCACTAAATGATGATGTCATTCAAAATATATTTTATTTTGTATTACTAATGTATAAATAAGTAAATTGTGTAATTTAAATTTAATATATTAATTTACTGTAAGCAATAAAATTACTCAAAATCTATTCATATTCAAATTCATTTCCCAAGTGCACCATAAGATAATTTGTTATATTATTTTACTTCATGGGAAACTATTAGCATCATATTTAATCCAAATATTAGAAAAATTTATAATAATTAAAATAATATAATATACAAAATTAATATATAATTTCATTGTTGTGAGACATTATAAGAAAATTAAATATTTTTTAAATTGTTTTGTATGTGCAATTATGTAACCATGTATTTGGAAATTATGTTTGAAATGCTCAATAATTATGTGATTATCTTCTTCTTCTTTTTTGACTGGAAAACTTGTAATTTTATTTGTTGGAACATTTCATGTTTGCAATCTTGATTTTGATGATAAAAAAACTTGTTATTTTGTTTCTAATGATTTACCTAAGTGCGCAGGAATCTGGAACTGATCAGGCGTCGAACTGATCAGTTATCAAGCCAAAACTGAAGCTATCGAGACGCAAACTGAAAACACCAACTGATCGACCAAACTGAATCAGTTCAACTGATATATCAAATACCAGTTCAACTGATTGTCCAGCTGATAGACAGTTCAACAGAAGAACATCAGAAGCCCAGTCAGCTGATGAAGTGCTCAACTGATGAAGAGCTCAGCTGACCAATTCAGCTGAAAGAGTAAAATCAGTTCAACTGACGAGTCAACTCATTTCACCAGCCCAACTGAAGATCATTTCAGATGACCAGTTAGTAGCATCAGTTAGGAATCAATCAGTTGCAGATCAAGACAAGCTTATCTAAATGTATTTCTGTTGGAAACTAAATTTCGGAAGTTTGACAAACTGAGCGCTTAATAGATTGAACTAACTGATCAATAAGACTGACAGTAACTGATCTAATATACGCAAACTATCGGTTGCCTACAACTGAAGATTAATGCGAAGACAATCGAAGGCAACTGAACCAGCTGACTGAACTACGCAGACAACTGACAGATCAGTTGGAAACTGATCAGTTGCTACAAAAAGTTGTGAGCCTATCAGCTGATCTTTTAGCTATACATGTCATCAGTGAAAAGGACGTAACTCAACCACCGACAGATTGTACAAAGAACAGCAGGAACGCTACATTTCAAAAATGCTACAGTGTATGACTGTCAGATGAACGTTGACATGGCAAACAACGGCTAGAAAGTTTCAAATCGGATTTAATATTACCATTGGAGGCAAAGCCTATAAATAGCAGAGAAGAGCAGTTGAGAAATACAACACTCTGAATCTCAAATCCGAATCTGAATCAATCCGATTGATATACTGTTACTCTGCTGAAATCTTTGCAAACATCAAAGCTCACTCTTATTTTATACACTCGTTGCATTCAAAGCTATACTTCGAGCTTATAAACACAAACTGTTATTGTTGTAATACTCGATTTTGAAAAGATCACTTCTGCTAAGTTATTTCAGTTCAGTTGAGTACTGTAAACTATGTTGTGACTAAGAGTTTCAGTTTGACATTGTTAAGTCCAAGACTAAAGTGGGTCTGTACAACTGTTTGTATTGATCAAAGTTTTTTAGTGAATATCATATCTTCGAGATAGAATGGGTGACGTAGGAGTGATTCAAATATCCAAACATCCGTAAAATCTTGTGTGTTCTTATTTCAGTTTTTATTATATCTATCAATCAGTTTATTTCTGCACTATTACTGTTAACTGATTGATATCGACTGACAAGATTTCCGAGTTTCAGTTATCACTAAACTGACTCATCAATATTCGAAAAGTTTTTGAAAATCGTCAGTGTTTATTCAATCCCCCTTCTAAACACTCTTTCACCCCCTAACCGATCCTATCAAGTGATATTAGAGCAGTTGAATCTTGTCCTTGAATACTCCTAAATACAAACTGATTACCATGTCTGCATTTAACAAAATTCCAATGTTCTCCAGAGAGGATTTCGATGATTGGAAAATCAGAATGCAGGCTCATCTAGCTGCTCAAGACGATGACATGTGGTACTTGATTACAGACGGACCCATTAGAATATTGAAGGCAAACACTATTCTTGCCATAAATGATGGGGCACCAAACCACATTGAGAAACCCCGAGATGAATGGACAGCTGAAGACAAGAGAAAAGCCAACTTAGACAACGTGGCTAAAGACATCTTGTACAAAATGCTGGATAAAGTAACGTTTCAGCAAGATAAAAATATGCAAAATTGCCAAGGAAATTCGGGAGAAACTGATTCTGCTCTGCGAAGGCAATGAGCAAACCAAGGAGAATAAACTATCTGTTGTTGTTCAAAAGTTCGAAAATATAAAGATGAAGATTGGAGAATCCATGGACGACTATGATGAAAGAATCAGTGGAATAATCAATGAATTGAATGAACTTGGAAATGTGTATTCAAATAAAGATGTAGAACTGAAAGTAGTCAGAGGTCTTCCCAAAGAATGGGATGTCAAGACCATGGCAATGCGAGAGTCAAAAGACCTGAACAAGGCCGAACTTCATGATTTATTTGCAGATTTAAAAGAATACGAATTTGAGTTACAAACCAGAGAAGGGAAACCTTCTACACCAGCTGCTACAACTGCCTTAACTGCTATCAAACTGGAACCAACTGGTTCAGTTGATAAATATACCGATCAGTTAAGTAATGAAGCAATGTCATTATTTTTCAAGAAGTTTAGAATATTTATGAAAAGAAGTCAAGGAAACTTTCAAAGACAATACCAGAAAAGTAACTCCAAGGAAGAACCTAATTCTTGCTACAACTGTGGCAAAACTGGTCATTTCATTGCTGACTGTCCCAAGCCAAAGAAAGAGAGTCGAGGCTCAACTGAAATGGGAAAGAACCCTTATGAGCACAAGATAAGGACTAAGGATGATAAGAAATCTTACAGAAAGAAGCATGAGGTGCTTCTAGCTGAAGAAAGAAAGTCCAAATAGGTAGAATCTGATAGTGATGATTCAGAACCTGAGAGCTTGAGCTGCTCTAGTGATGATGATGAAGAGGTCAAGTGTCTGATGGCTGATGACACAGAACTTGAGTCAACCAGTCAACATGTATTTGACTTTAGTTCAACTGATTTCACACGAGATGAGCTCATTTCTACACTTCATTACATGGTCAATGAATACCACAAGCTTGCCTTATCTTTTGAGAAGGCCAAAGCAAAGCAAACTGATCCCAAAGACGATAAAACTGAAACTGATGAATCATTTGATCTGTTGAGTCTTAAACGAGAGATTGCTAAACTGAATGCTGAAAGAAGCAAGAATCAATGTATGACTCCGCAGTTGATGCTTGAGAATTCAAAGCAAATTGAGCTTATTAAGGCATGAAAAAAATCATCTGTTGCACTAGCTGAAATACAAGATAAGCAAAAATCAGTTACTGATAAAACTGGTTTAGGGTTTGACAACCAAGATGAAACTTCCACTAGTGATACTCAGCTAAAGCTGAACATGAACAAAGAGAAATATATTCACTTTGTAAAATCAGTTGTGGTACAAGAACAACAGAGCCAAGTAAACCAGTTGAACAATCTATTGAAAATAAGAACAAGGCTAGAAGGTATGGTATTGGTTATAGCCCAAATATTTCAACTGACCCACAAAGTCACTCACCAAAAAGGTTCAACAATAAATACTCGAACTATTCAAATGGCTACTCTAATTACAATAACAACAAGCCAGTTCAGAAAAGATATCGGCTGAACAACCAGTTGAAAAAGGCTAAAAATCATATTGCTTCATCTGCAGACTACACATCAAGCCGAGAAAAACTATCTAGAACAAGCAACTGGAAAGTCAGTTAGACTGGTCCAAGTCTGGGTTCCTAAAAGACTGATCAGTTTAGGACCCAAAAAGATGTGGGTACCAAGATCATATATTTTGTGTGATTGCAGGTGACATGTACAAACAAAGAATTCACCTGGTAACTGGACAGTGGATAATCGCGACATATGACAGATGATGCAAACTTGCTGTAGAACCCGAAAATTAGACTACGTATAAGCCATGCGTAATTCTAGTATTTAAATTAAAATGATTTTATTGTTTGAGTATTTAAATTCTTCCTTAAAATTTAATTATTTTATGCAGTAGTTTAACTATTGTCTTTTCTATTAATTAAGTGAGCCCGGACTGGAGTTGGAGTTTTGAGATAAAATTTAATATTAAGAAAACATTCCCGGAATTTATTTTAGCTAAGTAATAAGTTAATTTAAGTTAAAAGAAGGTTTAAGGAATTATTTAAGTAACTTGAGGTAAGTAGGAAATAAGTTCATTTGGGTTCCATAATTAATGTGTTAATTCACTAAATCATTTAAAGGATAGGTAAGGCTCTAAAGGTTAAAAATACACTAACTAAGCAATATTTCCCCTCCACTTAATAGCATGATTCGGCCACCTCATAGATGACTTAGCAATTCTTTGACAACTCACCACCTTTGACCATTTCCTTATTATTTCTTGGCATGATAATCCTTTCACTTTTAATCACCATTAATTATTAATAATAAATCATTATCCTAGCCTTGAGATGACATGATGAATTGGTCATTGCACCTCCTATATCCCTCCAAGAATATTTGATATCAAACCATTTCAAATTCAAAAGGGAGCAAAACTTGGTCATGCCATTTGAATCCCTTTATATTGCAACTCCCCTCCATCTCTCCTAACCATCATTCCCCCTCATCATCACCAAAATTCAGAGAGGATTCAGAGCTAAAATCGTGAGCCTCATAGCAAGAACAAGAGAGAAATCGATTAGAAGAAAGAACAAGAAGAACACTCCGTCTCCTCCGCGCCGCGTCGTCATATTCGTTCGTTTTCTTTTCAAAACGAAACCAAGTCATGTATATGTTTTTATTTGCTCTTAAATCAAGCCATATTAGTATTTTAAACAACATACTCATGATTTTATTCAAGCAAAAACCGAAATTTTTCCATGCTATTTTCGAAACATGAAGTGCAGATTTCTTCGGCCCTCTTGTTCTTCACGGTTTGCTTGTTTCTTTGAGTACAGGTGGTTGGATCGTGTCCAGGCTCCCAAGGCTGCATCTAGACATGTACTAGGACATGTTAGGATCATATTGGTCCATTTGTTCAAGCCCCATAACCGCTGGAAACCAGAAATGACAGCAACTCCCCAAATATGTCCCATTTGCATTCGATTTTCTTGATTGCTGTCAAAGATTGATGGATCTGAGCTTGGATGCCCTAAGGGCTATAGACATGGTTATAACATCTCCTGGTCATGTCTAAGACGTGACCAAGTCGCCCTTTTGAGGCATGGTCCATGGTGGAATCGGTTTTTAACCAAAACAAACAAGAACAGCCCCTCGGCCCCTTCCCCTTATTGCATGTAATGTTTCGGTTTTGTGGAGTGGTGTGGATCTTGGTTGGCCTCTGGCCCTTAGCCATGGTTCATACCATACCTCATGATGTCTAGATGGTGCCATGGTCAATCAAATGACCACTGGAACGACACAAGACAGCAAGCAAAGCAATACATCTCACGCACGCAAGGGTGCTCTCGGGTGGGACTTCTCGGCTGGTTTCATGGTGTGAATCGAATTGTGGCTGGCCTAGGGCCCTTAGCCATGGTTCAAATCATTCCTTAGGACATTGGTAAGATGCTCTGGTCGGTGGTTCAAGCCCCAATGGCCGGTAGTCTCGAAAACAACGCAAGTAATCAAAGGCGCTGCTGCTGTATTTTGACAGCAAGTGACGTCGCGGTTCAGAGGCGTGTTCCGGGTCCTTGGTTGGCTTTTAGCCTATGGCCTTGGACTGGACAGTGCCTCATAGAGTTAGGAAGGTCATGTTTTTGGCCGTTTGTGATTCAGATCATTTTAGAGGTCGTACGAGAAATTACGGTGTGATGTGCCAAATTGGTTCGGGTTGGCACAGAGTCATGATTAAATACAAAGTCGTTGGGCGTAATTGTCTCGTTTTTGGATTCAATTACAAAGTTTGGTCAAGAAAATCATTTGCATATTTTTCATGTTAAATTTAGATCGCAGCGAGCCTTGGAACGATCTAATCCATGTGGTAAAATAATACAGGATATTTAATTATACCATTTAATTATATTACGTGCAAAAAAAATATAAAATATTCATTTTTGAGATTTATGCGATATTGCTTGTGGCCATTTCACTATCATGGGATTATTGTATCATCCGGTGGTCACTTACCGGTTCAGTTCAGTTCCACCCAGTATACTGTGGCATTAGTATGATCAGACGATCATTACTTCACCCGGTGGTCACTTACCGGTCAGTTCAGTTCAGTTCAGTGCAGGGGCCACTTGCGTAGACCATAATCTCACCAGAAAATTGTTACATGCTATTTCATTACAGGGCTCCAAGGAGCAAACATTTTCACTATTATTCTCAGTTCAGTTATGCACGTATTATAATTGCTCATGATAAGTTATTTTCACGTTATGCCTCATGACATGATATTTTACTCCCATGCTACTTTATTATATTATTTACTCGTTATTTACGATATATGCATGCTGAGTCTTTAGACTCACTAGACTTGATTGTTGTAGGTACTGATGAGGTCGGGACCGAGGGCGGGGACCAGTGAGCTAGCTTGGGTCGGCAGTAGTGGAACCCGAGGACCTCATTTACATCATTTACCATTTTTATGCTCAAACATTTTTATCAGTTGTTGGATTACTTTAACTTGTTATTTTGCGAACAATAATTTCTTCCGCTGCTATTTTGAACATTAAACTTGATTTATCAGTTTATTTTATGAATGAGGCATTTTAATTATTTTAAAAAGAAAATTTTAAATTTTTTCGCAAATTTTCAAACATGGATTTTCGGGCCATTTTAGCTGGTATCAGAGCAATGGTTCTGTAAAGGGTTGTACTACTACTGACCACGAGAAGCTCATGGAGTCACGTCTTCGGTCTGTAAGTTTTACATTTACGCATTTTATTTAAAGCATGAAATATTCGGACAACATGTTTTCATGAAATATTTTACGTCTAGATTTTTATTGTTCAGTATTTAAATTTAAATAAATTATAGAATTATGCATGTTAGTTACGTATGGGTTATGTATGGAATAGTATGCCCCCTAGACGCATCCTCGAGCGCACTAGAGAGGATGAGCCTCGCCAGGAGGACGACATGAACCAGAGGCAGGAGAGGGACTTACCACCTCCACCTCCACCTGACATGAATACCCAGATGCTAGCTGGGATGACTCAGTTCTTCGCACAGTTTGCGGGGAACCATGCTGTGGCAGCTAGGCCGACAGGGCCCGAGGCTACTTTTGAGAGATTCATGAAGATGCGTCCTAAGGAGTTTTCAGGGACGACGGACCCCATGATTGCCGAGGGCTGGATCAAGTCCCTTGAGGTTATCTTCGAGTTCATGGAGCTTGGAGATGCAGACAGAGTTCGTTGTGCCACCTATCTATTCGCAGGAGATGCACGCCTATGGTGGGAAGGAGCATCAGTAGCTTTGAACTTGGCTACATTGAGTTGGACGCGCTTCACGGAGGTATTCTACTCCAAATATTTTACTGATGAGGTGCATTCCAGGTTGACCAGGGAGTTCATGATCCTGAGGCAGGGTGATCTGATTGTTACGGAGTTCGTTCGTAAGTTTGAGAGGGGTTGCCACTTTGTGCCCCTAATCGCCAGTGATGCTGGAGCCAAACTGAGACACTTTATGGATGGTCTGTGGCCGATCTTGCACCGCGATGTTAGAGTGGCAGGCCCTACTACTTTTGAAGTCGCGGTTTTCAGAGCTCTTGCTGCAGAGCAAGATCAGATCGACATTGAGAGGGACCGCCAGGGTAAGCGACCAGTCCCAGTACCACACCGCCCTCCTCCTCCTCAGCAGCAGCATCAGAACAAGAGGCCTTTCCATGGCCCACCCAAGAATAGAGGACAGAGGCAGCAGCATCAGGGACGTGCAGTCCCAAGGACCTTTGAGCATGCTGTCTGTCCCAAGTGCTCACGCCGCCATCCTGGAGCATGTATGTATGGTTCAGGGAAGTGTTATAAGTGTGGTAGTCCAGACCACTTACTTCTGCAGTGCCCTCAGAGGAATCTGCCTACCCAAGGCAGAGTTTTTGCTCTCCATGCCACGGAGACGAACCCGGAGACCATGCTTATGACAGGTACCTTTAAGCTTTAAGTTTACATTTGGGAATTAATGTTTTGGGTTAAGATTTTTGAACATAGAATTGCAGTAGGCTTGCATGCTCTACTCATTATTATTTTGTGAATTTAAGTTAGAAGAACTTTGACCTTTGCATGTCTATAAGTTAGTTCTTGTGATTATTGGGTTCAGCTTAGTATTCCAACCTTTCAGGGAGAATATTTATATCTGATTCCGCTACGAAGGCCTTGATAGATTCAGGGGCCACTCACTCATTTATTTCGGAGGTCTTTGCTAATTTCCTCAAGGTCAAGACCGTTGGGCTAGATATAGCCTATTCAGTAGTATTGCCTTCTGGTGAGGAGATGGCAGCTACCAATGTGATCCGAGACATAGATCTTGAGCTCCATGGCAACCTCGTTTATGCGGATCTGATCGTGTTGCCGATGCCAGAGTTTGAAATCATTCTAGGGATGGACTGGCTATTGCGGAACAGAGTTTTGATTGACTTCCAGCGGAGATCTGCTCTAGTCCGACCGCCTGGAATGGCGCAGTTCTTATTCGAGCCGGACATGTACTTTCCCTTACCGCGCATTATTCCTTATGTCAAGGCTAGGAAGCTCATGCATAGAGGGTGTCGGGCATTTTTAGCAACTTTTATAGCTGTCCCCGAGGCACCCAGTCAGTCAGCCGCAGATGTTCCTATTGTTAAAGATTTTCTAGACGTTTTTTCGGAAGACGTCTTTGGTATACCACCCGAGCGAGAGGTGGAGTTTTCTAATGAGCTTATGCCAGGTACGGCTCCGATCTCCAAAGCGCCGTACCAACTAGCATCGACAGAGATGGCAGAGCTTAAGAAGCAGATTCAGGAACTTCTAGACAAGGAGTTCATTCGCCCGAATTTTTCACCATGGGGCGCGCTAGTCTTGTTTGTAAAGAAGAAGGATGGTACGATGAGACTTTGCATTGATTACCGGGAATTGAACAGGGTTACAGTGAAGAACAAATACCCACTCCTGAGGATTGAGGATTTGTTTGACCAACTGCAGGGAGCTTCGATATTATCCAAGATAGATCTGCGTTCCGGTTATCAACCGTTGAGGGTGAAAGATGATGATGTTTCCAAGACTGCTTTTAGGACTCGTTATGGCCACTATGAGTTCCTTGTGATGCCGTTCGGTTTGACGAATGCGCCAGCGATCTTCATGGATCTCATGAATCACGTATTTCAGCCGTATCTTGACCAGTTTGTGATAGTATTCATAGTTGACATTCTCGTCTACTCCAAGAATCAGGAGGATCACAGCAGACATCTGACCACAGTGCTGCAGACCTTGCAGAAGCACAAATTATTCGCAAAGTTCAGTAAGTGCGAATTCTGGTTAGAGAAGGTGGCGTTCTTAGGCCACATTGTTTCTAGCAGTGGTATTGAGGTAGACCCAGCAAAAGTGGCAACAGTCAGAGATTGGGTTGTGCCGCAGAATGCATCAGAGATCCGCAGTTTTCTTGAGCTAAGCAGGATATTATCGGAAGTTCATTAAGGGATTCTCCTCTATTGCCGTTCCACTCACATCATTGACCAAGAAGAATGCTAAATTTGTATGGAGCGAGGAGTGTCAGAAGAGCTTCGATACTTTGAAGCAAGCTCTTATCTCAGCACCAGTTTTGGCCATGCCGTCATGGCCCGGAGATTTTGTATTGTATACCGATGCTTCGAAGCTCGGTTTGGGCGCAGTATTGATGCAGCATGGGAAGGTGATAGCGTATGCTTCTCGTCAGCTGAAAATCCATGAGAAGAATTACCCTACCCATGATCTAGAGTTGGCCGCCGTAGTTTTTGCCTTGAAGATTTGGAGGCACTATTTGTATCGAGAGAAGTGCCAGATCTTTACCGACCACAAGAGCCTCAAGTATTTCTTTACGCAGAAGGAGCTGAACATGCGTCAGAGGCGTTGGTTGGAGCTTGTGAAGGATTACGACTGTGACATTAGCTACCACCCGGGTAAGGCTAATGTAGTTGCGGATGCATTGAGCAGAAAAGTCGCAGTGATGGCTCATTTGACAGTTTCGAGACCTCTTCAGACTGAGATGCAGAGGTTTGGTCTAGAGACTTATCCTCGAGGTAGAGTTCCTCGTGTATCTACCTTGACTATTCAGTCCTCTCTTCTAGAACGTATTCGCAGTGGTCAGTCAGCAGATGAGCAGTTAGCAAAGTGGAAGCAGAGAGATGAGGCCAAGGGCAGTGTCTTGTATACAGTGAGCGACGGTATAGTGAGATATCGAGACAGGATGTGGGTTCCTAGCAGTGATTCTCTCCGAGCAGATATTCTATCAAAGGCCCACATGTCGCCGTACTCTATTCACCCTGGGAGTACGAAGATGTACATAGATCTGCAGTTATTGTATTGGTGGCCCGGAATGAAGAAGTACATCAGACGGTTTGTATCCGAGTGCCTGACTTGCCAGTTAGTGAAAGCGGAGCATCAGAGACCAGCAGGTTTGCTCAAGCCTCTTCCTATTCCCGAGTGGAAGTGGGAGAATGTTACCATGGACTTCGTGACCGGTTTGCCGAAGTCAGTCAGATGATCAAATGCCATCTGGGTGATTGTAGATCGTCTTACCAATTCAGCGCATTTCTTGCCTATTAAAACGACTTTCACCATGATTCAGTATGCAGAGTTGTATATCCGGGAGATAGTCCGACTTCATGGTATTCCAGTTTCTATCGTATCTGACATGGACCCCAGATTCACTTCCTCATTTTGGAAGAGTTTGCATTCGACTATGGGTACGAAGTTTTTGTTTAGCACAACTTTCCACCCTCAGACAGATGGGCAGTCAGAGCGAGTTATTCAGATCTTGGAGGATCTTCTCCGTGCTTGTGTTATTGACTTCTCAGGGAGTTGGGAGTCGAACTTGCCATTAGTGGAGTTCACCTATAACAACAGTTTCTAGTCTTCTATAGGTATGGCACCGTATGAAGCACTGTATGGCCGTAAGTGTAGATCCACTGTTCATTGGGATGAAGTAGGAGAGAGAGCAGAGTTGGGTCCAGAGATTATTCAGCAGGCTGCCGATGTAGTAGTCAAGATCCGGGATAGGATGAGGACTGCTCAGAGCCGACAGAAGAGCTATGCAGATCAGAGGAGGAGAGATCTAGAGTTTGCCGTTGGCGACCATGTTTTCGTGAAGGTAGCACCTATGAAGGGTGTCATGCGATTTGGGAAGAAAGGAAAGCTCAGTCCGAGATTCATTGGACCATTTGAGATCCTCGACAGAGTTGGGACGTTAGCTTATCGTGTGGCTCTTCTGCGGAATCTGGCCGGAGCACACAATGTGTTCCATGTCTCTATGCTGAGAAAGTATAGGGCGAATCCTTCGCATGTCTTGAACTTTGAGCCGTTGCAGCTTACTCCGAACCTGTCTTATGAGGAGAGACCAGTGCAGATCTTAGACAGGCAGGAGAAGAAGCTTCGGAACAAGCTGGTTAAGCGAGTCAAAGTCAAATGGCTCAACCATTCAGAGGAGGAAGCTACGTGGGAGTCTGAGCCAGAGATGAGGAGTCGGTACCCCGAGTTATTCGGTGAGTTTTAATTTCGAGGAAGAAATTTCTTTTAAGGGGGGAGAGTTGTAGAACCCGTAAATTAGACTACGTATAAGCCATGCATAATTCTAGTATTTAAATTAAAATGATTTTATTGCTTGAGTATTTATATTCTTCCTTTAAATTTAATTATTTTATGCAGTAGTTTAACTATTGTCTTTTCAGTTAATTAAGTGAGGCCGGACTGGAGTTGGAGTTTTGAGATAAAATTTAATATTAAGAAAACATTCCCATAATTTATTTTAGCTAAGTAATAAGTTAATTTAAGTTAAAAGAAGGTTTAAGAAATTATTTAAGTAACTTGAGGTAAGTAGGAAATAAGTTCATTTAGGTTCTATAATTAATGTGTTAATTCACTAAATTATTTAAAGGATAGGTAAGGCTCTAAAGGTTAAAAATAAACTAACTAAGAAATATTTCCCCTCCACTTAATAGCATGATTCGGCCACCTCATAGATGACTTAGCAATTCTTTGACAACTCACCACCTTTGACCCTTTCCTTATTATTTATTGGCATGATAATCCTTTCACTTTTAATCTCCATTAATTATTAATAATAAATCATTATCCTAGCCTTGAGATGACATGATGAATCGGTCATTGCACCTCCTATATCCCTCCAAGAATATTTGATATCAAACCATTTCAAATTCAAAAGGGAGTAAGACTTGGTCATGCCATTTGAATCCCTTTTATATTGCAACTCCCCTCCATCTCTCCTAACCATCATTCCCCCTCCTCACCACCGAAATTCAGAGAAGATTCAGAGCTAAAATCGTGAGCCTCATAGCAAGAACAAGAGAGAAATCGATTAGAAGCAAGAACAAGAAGAACACTCCGTCTCCTCCGCGCCGCGTCGTCATATTCGTTTGTTTTCTTTTCAAAACGAAACCAAGGCATGTATATGTTTTTATATTCTCTTCAGTCAAGCCATATTAGTATTTTAAACAACATACTCATGATTTTATTCAAGCAAAAACCGAAATTTTTCCATGCTATTTTCGAAACATGAAGTGCAGATTTCTTCGGCCCCCTTGTTCTTCACGATTTGCTTGTTTCTTTGAGTACAGGTGGTTGGATCGTGTCCAGGCTCCCAAGGCTGCATCTAGACATGTACTAGGACATGTTAGAATCATATTGGTCCATTCGTTCAAGCCCCATAACCGCTGGAAACCAGAAATGACAGCAACTACCCAAACATGTCCCATTTGCATTCGATTTTCTTGATTGCTGTCAAAGATTGATTGATCTGATCTTGGCTGCCCTAAGGGCTATAGCCATGGTTAGAACATCTCCTGGTCATCTCTAAGACGTGACCAAGTCACCCTTTTGAGGCTTGGTCCATGGTGGAATCGGTTTTTAACCAAAACAAACAAGAACAGCCCCTCGGCCCCTTTCCCCTTATTGCCTATAATGTTTCGGTTTTGTGGAGTGGTGTGGATCTTGGTTGGCCTCTGGCCCTTAGCCACGGTTCATACCATACCTCTTGATGTCTAGATCGTGCCATGGTCAATCAAATGACCACTGGAACGACACGAGACAGCAAGCAAAGCAATACACCTCACGCACGCAAGGGTGCTCTCGGGTGGGACTTCTCGGTTGGTTTCATGGTGTGTTTCGAATTGTGGCTGGCCTAGGGCCCTTAGCCATGGTTCAAATCATTCCTTAGGACGTTGGTAAGAGGCTCTGGTTTGTGGTTCAAGCCCCAATGGCCGGTAGTCTCGAAAGCGACGCAAGTAATCAAAGGCGCTGCTGCTGTATTTTGACAGCAAGTGACGTTGCGGTTCAGAGGCATGTTCCGGGTTCTTGGTTGGCTTTTAGCCTATGGCCTTGGACTGGACAGTGCATCATTGAGTTAGGAAGGTCATATTTTTGGCCGTTTGTGATTCGGATCATTTTAGAGGTCGTACGAGAAATTACGGTGCGATGTGCCAAATTGACTTTCGAAAGAGCGTTTCATGTTTTGGCCTCCATTCACCAAAATTTCGGCCCTTATCATTTTAGGAGCATTATTTCATCATTTTAAGTGTATTTTAATAATTGCTAAATGATGGTTCGGTGTTGGTTCGGGTTGGCACGGAGTCATGATTAAATACAAAGTCGTTGGGCGTAATTGTCCCGTTTTTGGATTCAATTACAAAGTTTGGTCAAGAAAATCATTTGCATATTTTTCATGTTAAATTTAGGTCGCAGCGAGCCTGGGAACGATCCAATTCATGTGGTAAAATAATACAGGATATTTAATTATGTCATTTAATTATATTACGTGCATAAAAAAATATAAAATATTCATTTTTGAGATTTATGCGATATTGCTTGTGGCCATTTCACTATCATGGGATTATTGTATCATCCGGTGGTCACTTACCGGTTCATTTCAGTTCCACCCAGTATACTGTGACATTAGTCTGATCAGACGATCATTACTTCACCCGGTGGTCACTTACCGGTCAGTTCAGTTCAGTTCAGTGCAGGGGCCACTTGCGTAGACCATAATCTCACCAGAAAATTGTTACATGCTATTTCATTACAGGGCTCCAAGGAGCAAAAATTTTCACTATTATTCTCATTTCAGTTATGCACGTATTATAATTGCTCATGATAAGTTATTTTCACGTTATGCTTCATGACATGATATTTTTACTCCCATGCAACTTTATTATATTATTTACTCGTTATTTACGATATATGCATACTGAGTCTTTAGACTTATTAGACTTGATTGTTGTAGGTACTGATGAGGTCGAGACCGAGGGCGGGGACCAGTGAGCTAGCTTAGGTCGACAGTAGTGGAACCCGAGGACCTCATTTACATCATTTACCATTTTTATGCTCAAACATTTTTATCAGTTGTTGGATTACTTTAACTTGTTATTTTGCGAACAATAATTTCTTCCACTGCTATTTTGAACATTAAACTTGATTTATCAGTTTATTTTATGAATGAGGCATTTTAATTACTTTAAAAAGAAAATTTTAAATTTTTCCGCAAATTTTCAAACACGAATTTTCGGGTCATTTTACTTGCTATCCCAACTGATCAAATACACTGGTCCGAGCATCAGTTTTGGAGACAACTCCAAAGGTAAAACTGTTGGTAAAGGTAAGCTTATCCATGGTAACTTCACAATCAATGATGTATTAATAGTTGAGAATTTGAAGTATAACTTGATTAGCATCAGTCAGTTATGTGACAATAAATTCTCAGTTCAGTTCGACAGACACACTTTTTCAGTTAGAGACTCAACTAATGAGGTCATCCTAACTGCCAATCGTTGTGGGAATACTTAAAAAGTCAGTTGGACTGATCAACCTTATGCACCAGTTTGTTTTGTTGCTTCTAAATCTCCTAAGAACTGGTTGTGGCATATGAGGTTGAGCCACTTAAATTTTAAATCTATTGCCTATCTGAGTAACCATGATCTTGTAACTGGTTTGCCCAAAGTACATTTCTCAAAAAATAAAATTTGTTCAGCATGTCAGTTTGGTAAACAAGTAAGATCTTCATTCAAAAACAGAGGTTGTAAATCATCCTCACGATACTTAGAACTGTTGCATATCGATTTTTTGGTCCAATACTAGTAATGAGTTTAGGGGGAATGAAATACACATTAGTAATTGTGGATAATTTTTCAAGATTTACTTGGGTTATTTTTCTCAAATCCAAAGACCAAACTCCTGCACAATTGATTAAGCTTTTCAAAAGATTATTAAATGAAAAATCAGTTGGGATTGATCGAATAAGGTCTGATCGAGGGACTGAATTCATCAATCAAAATCTCTCACTATTTTTAGAAAATACTGGGATCAAGCATGAGCTCTCAGCAGCAAGAACTCCTTAGCAAAATGGTGTAGTTGAGAGAAGAAATCAAACCCTTAAAGAAGCTGCTAGAACAATGCTTTCTTATTCTGGTATTTCTCAAAGGTTTTGGGCAGAAGCAGTAAACACTGCATGTTACACTCAGAACAGATCAATGATTAATAAGAATCATTTGAAAACACCGTATGAGATCTGGCATGGACGTAAAAGTGTGGTTTCTTATTTCAAAATATTCGGGTGCAGATGTTTTATTCTTGATAATGACAAAAATCATTTAAAAGCTTTTGATGTTAAATCTGCAGAGGGAATATTTCTTGGGTATTCATCAGTTAGTAAAGCTTATAGAGTTTTTAATAAATGCACTTTGAATGTAGAAGAGTCCATTCATGTTGTATTTGATGAATCTGTGCTAACTGATAAGCCAATTGATCCAGTTGAGCTAGTTGATCGATTTACAGATATTAGTTTGGAGGATGATAATGAAGAAGAAAATCACATTAATCGAAATATCCTTCTAACACCAGAACCAGAAGTGCTGGATCAATCAGTTGAACAAGAAATTGTTACTGATAATCAGTTGGTGGAGCAAAATGATAATACTCAGTTAACAATTGATACAGAAGCAACTGAAACTGAAGAAAATATTCATTGCCAACCGAAGAAGTTTCTGAGATGGAAGCAACAAATGCTGAGTACAGATGGAAGAAATCACATCCACCAGAATGGTAATAGGTAATCCATCTGATCCGGTAAGAACTCGAAATCAAATGTTTAATTTATTTATTCATTCAGCTTTCGTTTCCCAATTGGAACATAAGAAAACTGATGAAGCTTTTACTGATCCTAACTGGATAAATGCCATGCAAGAAAAGCTAAATCAGTTTACCTATAACAATGTCTGGAACTTGGTTCCAAGACCAGTTTTTAAAACCATTATAGGCACAAAGTGGGTATAGAAACAAACTGAACGAAGATGGTTCAGTTGTGCGCAACAAAGCGAGGCTTGTAGCACAAGGATATAGACAAGAATAAGGAATAGATTACGATGAAACTTATGCACCAGTTGCAAGACTAGAAGCAATCAGAATGTTCCTTGCTTATGCCTCATTCATAAACTTTAAATTCTACCATATGGACGTGAAGAGTGCATTTCTGAACTATCAGTTACAGGAAGAATTATATGTTGAACAACCACCAGGTTTTGTTAATCACTTTCTTTCTGATCATGTTTATCATTTGAACAAAATCTTATATGGTCTTAAACAAGCTCCAAGAGCTTGGTATGAAACCCTTTCAAAATTCCTCTCTGATCATGATTTTACTGTTGGATCAGTTGATAAGACTATGTTCAAATTTTCAAAGAATGATCACATTTTATTTGTGCAAATATATGTTGATGATATTATTTTTGGGTCAAATAACCCCAAATTATGTGAGAAATTTTCCAAGTTAATGCAGGAAAGCGAGATGAGTATGATGGGTGAACTGACATTTTTCCTCGGTCTGTAAGTGAAGCAACTGGAAACTAGTATTTTTATCTGTCAGACTAAATATAATAAGGAATTGCTTAAGAAATTTATCATATAAACATGTTCAGCTGCAAGTACTCCCATGATTTCATCAATCTAACTAGACAATGATCAAGGGAGAATATCAGTTGAGACGACACTTTACAGAGGTTTAATAGGTTCATTATTGTACTTAACTGCTAGTCATTATGATATTGTATTTGTTGTTTGTATGTGTGCTAGATTTCAGGAAGATCCTAAGCAATCGCATTTTTCAGCTGCCAAACGTATTTTAAAATATCTTAAAGGCACACAAAATGTGGGCTTATGGTATGCTAAGGATTCTTCTTTCAATTTAGTTGGATATTCAGATGCAAATTATGCAAGATGTAAGCTAGATCGTAAAAGCACCAGTGGATCATGTCAGTTTCTAGGAGACACACCGATTTCATGGTTCAGCAAGAAGCAAACATCTATAGCAACTTCCACAACTGAAGCAGAATATCTTGCTGCTGGAATCTGCTGTACCCAACTGCTCTGGATTCAGCAACAACTGAAAGACTATGGAGTCATTGCAAAAGAATCACCAATATTTTGTGATAATACAAGCACGATTGCAATTACATACAATCCAGTTCTCCACTCAAGGATCAAACATATTGATTTCAGGCATCACTTTTCATCAGAGATCATGCTCTTAAGAAATAAATCAGACTGGAATACATACAAACAGAACAACAAGCAGCAGATATCTTCACAAAGCCATTACCCGAGACTAAGTTTTCTCACTTTCGCAACATTATTGGCTTAATCGACTTGTCTTAATATAATTCGCTTGATGTTATTATCTTGTTGTTTGTAAGTTGTCACAGTTAGTATGCAGAAAATAAAAAGGCAGTAAGAGTAAGAGAACATTAAAACATAATAATGATTTTATATTGAAAGAGGAGCGAACCTAGATGATTTTTTTTAAACTTCGGACCTCCAGAAGGTCAACCACATGGTTAATCCTCCAGTAGAGGTCCTTAAGAAGTCCTCTGAGGAAGCGATCTTCCTCAGAGTCCTTCACTCCTTGAGGAGGAGCAGAAGGTAGAATTCATCTATGAAGATGTCCACATTATCCGCAATGCGAAGGCGCCGCCGATTCTTCTTCAGTGTTGCCACTCTTTTAGGGGTAGCAACCTCTCCTTCCTCAAAGGAGGTTTGGAGCTCCTGGATTTTCATCCAGAGCTTCAGTATCTTTTCAAAGATACTATCCGCCATCGCAGCCTTCCTAGCAGCAACAAGACTTCATGAACTCCTCCGCGAGGTCTGGCTGTGTAGAACTCCATGCTTTGTCCATTGCTATTCACTTGTCTTACTTTATCTACTGATACTTGATGTCTAAATCTTTCACTCTTATTTATAGCCGAGATGTGGGGCATCTGAAGAGACTCAATCAATATTCCGGACGATTCATACTCTGAGAATAAGATTTTTTTAATTTTTACGCATCATTATTATAACCGTCATTTTAATTTTCAGATTAAAATATACATTATTTAGAGGGAATGACGAATTTAAATGGTTAACTGATAAGACAATGGTCAGTTGATCTTCGAATGAACTGACTGAGTTTTCAACTGATCACTCAGCTACTGATCGAACTGATCTTATCCAATAAGTTAACTGATTATTCGATATATATTCCAAATTAAGTGATGTGATTGATAATTACGCATTTAATTGATGTCTTTCAATGAATAGTAATTTGAATCGTGGTCCTTTGTAGTCCATTTAACTCTTACACACGCTTTCATCACACGAACACACGTTTTTACTCAATTTTTTTTACTGGAGTGACACGTGTCCAAAAATTTGAATAGTCACATACATAAGTACATCAACCCGCTTCATTTCAGTTCTTGTTTACGAGCATTTCAGTTAATAAAGCAAATCTATACACAAAATTTTCTCTCGCAGATAATCAATCCTTCAGCAATGGCAAATCAGATTCCAGCATACATTGTGAAAGCTATGGCAATCAACTTTAATTCAGTCCTGTCTGTCCAGGACGAGGACATCAAGAATATATTTCTAAAACTGAAAGCTGTTGGACTAAAGACATTTCTAGGACTTTTTTCCCAAGAAATATACCCAAAAGAGATTTAAGATCTCTATCCAAATGGATTCATTTCCGCTGACGGCAATATCACAACCACCGTCAACAATCAGTGGCTGATAATAGAAGAAGACTCTTTCAGCAACTTCTTTCATCTACCAACTGATGGTCTGGCCAACATCTATGATGTGAAAACTTCTGATCTATAGGAGATGCAGACTCTCCTATCAGCTGATGGGCGGAAAATCAAAGTTTCCGATCCCAAAAATGAACTGAAGACAGAAATCCAGTTTCTGGCTGACATCGTGGACAAAAGGCTACTTGCCAAAGCTGGATCCTTTGTTGCTCTCACTTTAGAGAAATTTCAAATCATGACTGCTATCATGGCTGGAACGAGACTGCAATGGAAATGTATTATTTTCAATCTTCTGAAAAACATGTTTCAGTCTTCAAAGCAATCAAAGGGATTTGCAGTGCAGCTTAGCTATCTGCTGAGAACCAAGGGCTTGGTGGGTGACTCTTCGGAGAGGTCATCCAAATTTAAGATTTTCAACGTCAAGAACGTTCAGCTGATGAAGCTCAGGCTGTATGTCTCTCCTGAAAAGTTCATCAAGGTGTCAGTCAAGAAAGCCAAACTGACAATTCAAAAAAAGACAACCAAACTGATTGTCAGTGAAGCTGACTCTGAGAAGACCCCAATCCCAAAATCGCCAAGAAGCCCAAAACTCCGAAGACCAAACCAGCAACTGTTCTGGGCATGATCCAAACTAAAAATCCGATTCAATCTGGCGCTGAACAGCCTATCAAGGCCATTCCATTGAGAGCAATACCAGTTGCTTCATCAACTGTTCAGTTACCCCCTGCTGCTGCTCAACAAAAGAATACCATCACCGAATCTGGTGATAAGAAGAAACTTGCTAGAGTCAAGGCTCCACTGATCACTATCCATGGCCCAAATTCTTTGCCATTTGCAAGACCAAAGGGGATAATGATTCAAGAAAATATTGATGCAACTGCATCAGGGCTGAGTATTCCTTATGCTCTGACTGACTCAAAGGGAAAGGGCAAGATGATTGAAGAGCCCAGACCCATTAATGCGATCCAAACTCATATTGACCTAATTTGGAAAGAGGTCAATGAGTTCTCTGAGACTAAGCTGCAGGCTTTTGATAAATGGGTCAGATTTAGGACTGCAGTGTTTGCCAGGCAACTACAAAAGAAATCAGTTTTGAAAAAGTTTATAGCCCTGGAAACCATAGTCCCAAATATGGTCAAAGCTGCTTCAGTTGTTCAGGCTTTGCAGAGGAAGAAGTACTTCTTTGATCAGGTACGGGTAAAGAAGCTAAGACAAATGGTTGTTCAGCTGCACCAAAACTATGATTCCACCAGTCCAACGGTCTTTAATGAAAAATCAGTTCATGATCAGTTGGACTCGAATCTTATATCGCTGCAGATGGATATTAAGCATTGGGAACTAGATCAAGAACTGACTATTCCAGCAGAGTCCCAAGATCTTTCATCAGACGAGCAAGATGAACAATCAGCTCAACCGCTAAAGCCATCCCAGGAACCAGTTGCTGAATCTTATGTGCAAGTAACTGATTCTTTTTCAAAGGATGCGCAACCCTCAACTACTGCTCATTAATCCTCAACTGTAGAACTGCAAATTTATATTTATGATGAATTATCACTGGCAAAAATCGACGAAGTGATTAAATCAATTGACACTGAAGTTCATCTGATTTATACAAAGGCAGTGCAAGAGCAAATACCAACTGAAGAACCAGTCTCTCAGTCCATTCTTCAAACAACTGAAGAGCCAGTTCAGTCGACTGCCACGACTGAACGGGCAGTTATATCAAGAACTGAAGAGGCTCAGCTGCAATCTGAAGAGGTGCCAGCTGAAAAGCCAACTATGGGTTCAGTTGTACAACAAACTAAAGAACTTATTTCTGGATCGGCTGTGCAACAAACGGAAGAACCATCTGCTGTTTCAGCTGATCAACAATCTACAGAGCCGTCAAGTTCTACTGTTGTTCCTTACCTTTCTTCTTCTCCGCAGCTTCAACAGGAAGCTATACCAGAGGGTATTTCAGAAATGGTCAATCTTGAAACTGGAAAAACTGGCAGGGCGATGGTGATCTTCAATCAAGAGAACCAGGAGCAGGAACCAGAAGCTTCTGAGGCCATGTCTCCTGGTATATCAATACATACTGAATCTTTGTTCGAAGATATTCAGACTATTCAGAACAATCTTGTCGGAGTAATGACTTCCATTTCTGATATCAAGTCAACCCAATTTTTGCACACTATGATGTTCGACTCTATAAAGGAAATACAATGGGAAGACTACAACAAATCCAAAAGGATATAACATCATTATTTTTCGAAATGGAAGAACTTCGGAAAGACAGAGCGTCAGTTGAAGCTCACTTCCAAACTCAGGCCTTGGTCACAAGACGCCTTGACTTTTTGGAAAGAACTGTCTCTAAAAGAATGGATTGGCTGCAAGAAATCCTGTTGAATGCAATATCAACCCTCTCCTCGAAGTCCATATGTTATCCAAAAAGGTAGATGAGTTGGACAAAAAGGGGGAAGAAGAAAGAAAAGATGATCATTAGAAGTAGTCTACATAAAGATCTACTCAACCAACTGAAGAATTTTGGCAGATTTATGAATATTATTTTAGTCAGTTAGAAGATTCTTTTATTCTTTCATTCTTTTTACGAATCTGTACATTGAAAGAGTTATCAATAAAAGATTATTTTATCTACAATGAGTTCAGTTGACCAGTTCATCTTTTCTAAGTTTTGTCAAACACCAAAAATGGAGAAATTGTAGGAAACTGAATTTCGGAAGTTTGACAAACAGAGCGCTTAATAGATTGAACTAAATGATCAAGAAAACTGACAGTAACTGATCTAATATACGCAAAATATCGGTTGCCTACAACTGAAGATTAATGCGAAGACAATCAAAGGCAACTGAACCAGATGACTGAATTACGCATACAACTGACTGATCAGTTGCTACAAACAGTTGTGAGCTTATCAGCTATAGCCTATTAGCTAATCTTTCAGCTATACACGTCATCAGTGAAAAGGACGTAGCTCAACCACCGACAGATTGTACAAAGAACAACAGGAATGCCGCATTTCAGAAATGCTACAGTGTACGACTGTCAGATGAACGTTGATGTGGCAAACAACTGATAGAAAGTTTCAAATCAGATTTAATATTACTTTTGGAGGCAAAACCTATAAATAGCAGCTGAGAAATACAACACTCTGAATCACAACTCCGAATCTGAATCAACTCGATTGATATATTGTTACTCTACTGAAATCTTTGCAAACATCAAAGCTCACTCTTATTGTATACACTCATTGCATTCAAGGCTATACTTCGAGCTTATTAACACAAACTGTTATTTTTGTAATACTCGATTTTGAAAAGATTAGTTGTGCTAAGTTATTTCAGTTCAGTTGAGTACTTTAAATTGTGTTGTGACTAGGAGTTTCAGTTTGACATTGTTAAGTCCAAGACTGAAGTGGGTCTGTATAACTCTTTGTATTGATCAAAGTCTTTTAGTGAATATCCTATCTTCGAGATAGAAGGGGTGGCGTAGGAGTGATTGAAATCTCCAAACATCTGTAAAATCTTGTGTGTTCTTATTTCAGTTTTTATTATATCTATCAGTCAGTTTATTTCCGCACTATTACTGTTAATGATTGATATGGAATGACAAGATTCCCGAGTTTCAGTTTATCACTAAACTGAGTCATCAATATTCGAAAACGATGTGAAAATCATCAGTGTTTATTCAACTCTCTTTCTAAACACTCTTTCATCCCCTAACCGATCATATCAATTTCAACTACGCACAAGGGTACAAAAGCATCTGTACTATCAATAATACAATAATGGACAATGCAGCAAAGCTTAAAGACAAAAATTTCCAGCGTAGATGTCGGAAAAGTCGAAACAGAAATCTCTAGGTACACATTCAAGCTGCAACGGATACAATTATTGAGTCTCAATATACGATCAGTTTCCCGCCTATAAATAGAAGATCAGTGAAGACCAATACAAAATGGTAGAAAAAGAAGAGTGCGGAAAAACAATATAAAGCGCACGCATATTGCTTATCAGCTTACTAGAAGCAATCAAGCCCAGAGGGAACACTTCATAGTTTCATCAGCTTAGTTAGAAGAATAATTCCCTCAGTGTGTGAGAACACTTTCTTGCAGTGTTCATTGTTCAGTTCTCACACACACACACACACCACCACTCACACATAGTCTGGCACAAAGATAATAAACTTGTGTATGTAGTCTTTGACACAGAGACGTTAAACAAGTGTTGGCTGGAAGGTGATTCTTTCAGTCTATAGTAGGAGTTCAGTTAGGCAGTTGGGTGAGTCCTAAGCTGGGCGGTTATTACACTTGTTGTAATTAATCAAAGTCTTCTAGTGTATCTTACTCGAGGAGGTAGAAGGTGTAGAACCCGTAAATCAGTAGACGTATAAGCCATGCATAATTCTAGATTTTTAAATTTAATTGACTTCATTGCATGATTATTTTAAATGCATTTGTTTGAAGTTAATTATTTATTATTTCAGTTCAGCAGTTTGATTTTTAGCATTTCAGTATTTTCAGTGAGGCCGGACCGGAGTTGGAGTTTTGAGATAGAATTTAAGATTTGAGAAATATTTCCAGAAGTTAATTTAGCTAGCAAGTAAGTTCATTTAAGTTAAAAAGAAGTTTAAGGAATTATTTAAGTTAGTTGAGGATTTTAATTTAATTATTTGAGGTGATTAAGAAATGAACTCATTTAAGTTATTAAATTAATGGGTTAGCTCACTAAATTAATTAAAGGATTAGTAAGGCTTTCAAGGATTATTAGTTGACTAGATAACAATATTTCCCCTTCATTTTATTGCAATTTTCGGCCCCCATAGTTGCTAGACAATTTAATTGCCAACTCATCAACCTTTTGACCATTTCTTTGCATGTAAGTTGTAGGATAATTCTAGGATTTTTGGGAGCACAATTTAATTAATTAATGGACATATCCTAGACTAGAAAATAAGCAAAATTTCGGCCACCACCTCCTAGAAGCATCCACCAACTCATTTGATATCAATTCAAAATTCAAATTCAAAAGGGGAGTGGACTTGGTCTTGATATGATCCTATTTTTGTGCACCCTTCTCCTCACCTTCATAACCACTCAATCCCTCTCCCTCTCCACCGAAATACCTCACCATTCAGATCCATTTTCAGTGTAAAAATCGTGAGTCTTAGCTAGAGGGAAGGCAAGAAAAAAATCGAGAACTAGAAAGAGCAAGAGAAGCGCTCCACCTCCTCCGTGCCGCGTCGTCGTTGTTTCGTTCGTTTTCTTTCAAAACGAAACCAGGCATGTCTAGATTTCTTTCAAACCTCAATCAAGTCATATTATCATTTATTTTTCAGTACATGATCATGTTTATTCAAGTAAAAATCGAGATCCATGTCAAAACATTTTGAAACCTCACATGCAGAATTTTCGAATTTATTGGCAAGCTTCACGTTTTTCTGAGTTTTGATGGTTTCAGGTATTGGATCGACTCCAGGCTCCCAAGGCGGCTTGTATACATGTAGTAGGATGCATTAGGACCATGTTGGTCCATTCAAACCAGCCCCATGCTTGCTGGAAATTCAGAATGACAGCAAGTTCCCCATAAGTGCAGAAATGTGATTCGAAATTTCAGTTTTTGTGTCAAGGGTTGTGGATCTGATCTTGGCTGCCCCAAGGGCCTTTAGCCATGGTTGGATCACTTCCCTAGCATGTCTAAGACGTGACTAAGTCGCCCTTTTGGTGGCTTGGTCCATGGCTCATCGGTTTTTAAATAATCCACAAGAACAGCCCCTTTCCCCATTCGGCTTCTTCATTTGTGCAGCTTTTGATTTCGTTCTTTTATTGCTTGGTATGGATCTTGGTTGGCCTATGGCCCTTAGCCACGGTTCATATCATGCTCCTAGATGTCTAGATCGTGCCATGGTCAATCAAATGGCCACTGGAACGACGCAAGACATCGATCATAGCATAAACACTACACACGCATGCACGTTGCTCTCGGTTGGACCCTTCGGTTAAGATTTGGTGTGATGCGGATTGTGGCTGGCCTAGGGCCCTTAGCCATGGTTCAAATCATTCCTTGGGATGTTGGTAAGAGTCTCTGGTCGGTGGTTCACGCCCCAATGGCCGGTAGCCTCGAAAACGACACAAGGAAAAACAAGTGCGCAGCTGCTGTATTTTTGACAGCAAGTATGCTGCTGTTCAGAAGCGTCGTTTGAGTTCTTGGTTGGCTTTTAGCCCATGGCCTTGGACTGGACAGTGCCTCATTGAGTTGGGAAGGTCATGTTTTCGACCGTTCGTCATTAGGATCATTTTTGAGGTCGTACGAGAATTTACGGTGCAATGTGCCAAATTGACTCTCGAAAGAGCGTTTCGTGTTTTGGCCTCCATTTCACCTAGATTTCGACCCTATCATTTTAGGAGCATTATTTTATGATTTTTCAGCGTATTTTAATCATGACTATACGTCAGTTCAGTGTCGGTTCAGGTTGGCTCGGAGTCATGATTAAATGCGAAGTCATTAGGCGTCATAGTCGCATCTTTTGAACGTAAATTGCATAGTTGGTTAAGTTTAAGCTATTGCATATTTTTCATAGCACAGTTAGGTTGCAGCGAGCCTGGGAACGATCCAATCCAATCCAGTTGGTAAAATTACAGGAATTTTCATTACGCCAGTTAATTATTTTACGTGCATTAAACAGAAAATGATTATTTTTGAGATTTATGCGATATGGCTTGTGGTTCATTCACTATGTGGGAGTGTTATTTTATACGGTCGCCAGTGACCGATCAGTTCAGTATGGTACCACCCGGTCGCCAGTGACCGGCCAGCTCAGATCAGTTTCAGCCTCCCCGGTAGCCAGTTACCGATCAGTTCAGCTTAGTGCAGTGGCCACAGGCGTAAAACATAATCTCAACAGAAAATTTTATCAGTTATTTCAGTACAGGCTCCAAGGAGCAAATATTTTTACAGTGATTTCCAGTTCAGTTATGCACGTATTATAATTGCTCAGTACAGATTATTTTCAGTATGCCTCAGGACAGGATATTTTATCTCATGCATATTTTAAATTCAGATTTTTACTCGTTACCTGCGATTTATGCATGCTGAGTCTTTAGGCTCACTAGACTTGATTGTTGTAGGTACTGATGAGGCCAGGGCCGAGGGCGGGGACCAGTGAGCCAGCTTGGGTCGGCAGTAGTGGCACCCGAGGACCTCAGAGCAGCAGTTGTTATTTTCTTCGCAAACAATTTTTATCAGTTGTTGGATTTTTTTAAATTGTGATTTTTGGCAAACTTTGATTTTCTTCCGCTGCAATATTTTGAAATATTGAACTTGATTCACCAGTGATATTATGAATGAGGCCATTTAAGTTCTTTTAAAAAGAAAATTTTTAATTTTCCGCAAATTTTCAAGAAAGGAGTTTTAGGCCCTTCACAGTTGGTATCAGAGCGGTGGTTCTGTATAGGGTTTCACTACTACTGACCGCGAGAAGCTCACGAAGCCACGCCTTTGGTCTGTAAGTTTTTCAGTTCAGCATTTTGTTCAGCATTTCAGTTATAGCATGAATTATTTTGTCAGCATGCTTCCAGATTTTCAGTATTTCAGAGTTCATTTAAAATAAATTATGGAATTATGCATGTTAGTTACGTATGGGTTATGTTGGAACAGTATGCCCCCTAGACGCATCTTAGAGCGCAACAGAGAGGAGGAGCCTCGCCGAGAGGACAGGGAGGAGCGTAGACCAGAGGGAGACCTACCACCTCCTCCACCGCCCCTACAGGACATGAGTGCCCAGATGTTAGCTGGGATGGCACAGTTCTTCGCACAGTTTGCGGGGGGCAATGCCGCAGCCGTAGCCGCAGCCGCAGCCAGGCCGACAGGGCCCGAGGCAGTGTATGAGCGATTCATGAAGATGCGCCCGAAGGAATTCTCTGGGGCATCTGACCCCATGGTTGCCGAGGGATGGATCAAATCCCTCGAGGTTATCTTCGATTTTATGGAGCTGGGGGACGCAGACCGAGTCCGATGTGCCACCTACCTGTTCACTGGAGATGCCCGCTTATGGTGGGAAGGAGCTTCGGTAGCCCTGACATTGGCTACACTTTCTTGGACCCGCTTTACGGAGGTTTTCTACTCCAAGTATTTTGCCGAGGAGGTTCGCACCAGGCTGACCACCGAGTTCATGAGCCTGAGACAGGGGGATATGTCGGTTACGGAGTTTATCCGTAAGTTCGAGAGGGGCTGTCACTTTGTGCCCCTGATAGCGAATGATGCCAAAGCCAAGCTGATGCACTTCCTGGTGGGTTTACGGCCGATCTTGCGCCGGGATGTTAGGGTATCTGACCCTGCTACTTATGAGGTTGCCGTCTCCAAGGCCTTAGCCGTAGAACAGGATCTGCGGGATATCGAGAGGGATCGCCAGGGCAAGCGCCCAGTCCAGGCACCGCACCGCCCTCCTCCTCTTCAGCATCAGCAGCAGAATAAGAGGCCTTTTCTTGGACCGCCCAGGAACAGAGGCCAGCAGCAGCAGCAGCAGCAGCAGCGGGGACGCCCAGCCCCGAGGACTCAGGAGCACCCAGTCTGTCCCAGGTGCTCACGTCGCCATCCTGGAGCATGTATGGCTGGCTCAGGAAAGTGTTTTAAGTGTGGCAGTCCAGACCACATGTTGCTGCAGTGCCCTCAGAGGAATCTGCCTACCCAAGGCAGAGTCTTTGCTCTCCATGCCGCGGAAGCCAACCCGGAGACTATGTTGTTGACAGGTACCTTCAAACTTTAAGTTATTCTTTGAATTTCCGCGTTTTGGGAATCGGGATTTAGATTTTGAACTTAGAACTGTTATAGGATTGCATGCTCTACTCAGATTTATTTCGGGGAAATTAAGCTAGAGGAACCTAGACCTTTGCATGTCTATAAGTTTAGATCTTGTAGTGGGATTCAACTTAGAGCTCCGCTCTTTCAGGGAGAATTTTTATATCTGGTTCCGCTACCAAGGCCTTGATAGATTCAGGGGCCACTCACTCATTTATTTCGGAGGTCTTTGCAAACTTTCTCAAGATCCAGACCATTGGGCTAGATACAGCCTTTTCAGTAGTGTTGCCGTCAGGAGAGGAGATGGCAGCTACCAATGTTATCCGAGATATAGACCTTGAGTTGCACGGTAATCTTGTTTATGCGGATCTGATTGTGCTACCGATGCCGGAATTTGACATCATCCTAGGGATGGACTGGCTATTGAGGAACAGAGTGTTGATAGACTTCCAGCGGAGATCCGTTCTTGTCCGACCGCCTGGAATGGAGCAGTTCTTATTTGAGCCGGACAGGTACTTTTCCTTACCGCGCATTATTCCTTATGTTCAGGCTAGGAAGCTCATGCATAGAGGGTGTCGGGCATTTCTAGCAACCTTTTTATCTGTCCCCGAGGAACCCAGCCAGTCAGCCTCAGATGTTCCGATTGTTAGAGATTTCTTAGACGTTTTTCCCGAAGACGTCTCTGGTATGCCACCAGAGAGAGAGGTGGAGTTTTCCGTTGAGCTTATGCCAGGAACGACTCCGATATCCAAAGCACCGTACCGTCTAGCACCGACAGAGATGGCAGAGCTTAAGAAGCAGATCCAAGAACTTCTTGACAAGGAGTTCATTCGCCCGAGCTTTTCTCCATGGGGCGCGCCGGTCTTATTCGTGAAAAAGAAGGATGGCTCGATGAGGCTTTGCATTGACTACCGGGAGTTGAACAGGGTTACAGTGAAGAATAAATACCCACTGCCGAGGATTGAGGATCTGTTTGACCAGTTGCAGGGAGCTTCGATTTTCTCCAAGATAGATCTGCGCTCCGGTTATCACCAGTTGAGGGTGAGAGATGCTGATGTCTCGAAGACAGCTTTCAGGACTCGTTATGGTCACTACGAGTTCCTAGTGATGCCGTTCGGTCTGACGAATGCGCCAGCAATCTTCATGGATCTAATGAATCGCGTATTTCAGCCGTACCTCGACCAGTTTGTGATAGTGTTCATAGATGACATTCTCGTCTACTCCAAGAATCGGGAGGAGCACGGCAGGCATCTGACCATAGTGTTGCAGACATTGCAGAAACATAAACTATTCGCAAAGTTCAGTAAGTGCGACTTCTGGTTAGAGAAGGTGGCGTTCTTGGGCCACATTGTTTCTAGCAGTGGCATTGAGGTAGACCCGGCGAAAGTTGCAGCAGTCAGAGATTGGGTTGTGCCTCAGAATGCATCCGAGATCCGCAGTTTCCTTGGGCTAGCAGGATATTACAGGAAATTCATCCAGGGATTCTCCTCCATTGCCGTTCCACTCACAGCACTGACCAAGAAAAATGTGAAGTTTGTGTGGAGCGAGGAGTGTCAGAAGAGCTTCGATACCTTGAAGCAAGCTCTTATCTCAGCACCCGTTTTGGCTGTACCGTCAGGATCCGGCGAGTTTGTCCTTTATACCGATGCTTCGAAGCTTGGTTTAGGTGCAGTTTTGATGCAGCATGGGAGAGTGATAGCGTATGCTTCTCGACAGCTGAAAATCCACGAGAAGAATTACCCTACCCATGATCTGGAGTTAGCGGCCGTAGTTTTTGCTTTGAAGATTTGGAGGCACTATCTGTATGGGGAGAAGTGCCAGATCTTTACCGACCATAAGAGCCTCAAGTATTTCTTTACGCAGAAGGAGCTGAACATGCGTCAGAGACGTTGGTTGGAGCTTGTGAAAGACTACGATTGTGACATTAGCTACCACCCGGGTAAAGCTAATGTAGTTGCGGATGCTTTGAGCAGGAAAGTCGCAGTGATGGCTCATTTGACGATTCAGAAACCTCTTCAGATCGAGATGCAGAGGTTTGATCTTGAGACTTACCCTCGAGGTAGAGTTCCTCGTTTATCTACCTTGACTATCCAGTCCTCTCTTATTGACCGTATTCGCAGCGGTCAGGCAGCAGATGAGCAGTTGGCACAGTGGAAGAAGAGAGATGAAGCTAAGGGCAGTGTTTTGTATTCAGTCAGCGACGGTATTGTGAGATACCGAGATAGGATATGGGTTCCTAGCAGTGATTCTATCCGAGCAGACATCTTATCAGAGGCCCATACATCCCCGTACTCCATTCACCATGGGAGTACGAAGATGTACAAAGATCTGCAGCTATTGTATTGGTGGCCAGGAATGAAGAAGGACATCAGGCGTTTTGTATCCGAGTGCCTGACTTGCCAGTTAGTGAAGGCCGAGCATCAGAGACCAGCAGGTTTGCTCAAGCCTCTTCCTATTCCCGAGTGGAAGTGGGAGAACATTACCATGGACTTTGTGACCGGATTGCCGAGGTCAGCCAGAGGATCGAATGCTATCTGGGTGATTGTAGATCGTCTTACCAAATCAGCGCACTTCTTGCCTATTAAGATGACTTTCACCATGGTTCAGTATGCAGAGCTGTATATCCGAGAGATAGTCCGACTCCACGGTATTCCAGTTTCTATCGTATCTGACAGAGATCCCAGATTCACTTCCTCGTTTTGGAAGAGTTTGCATTCGACTTTGGGTACGAAGTTGCTGTTTAGCACAGCTTTCCATCCGCAGACGGATGGGCAGTCGGAGCGAGTTATTCAGATCTTAGAGGATCTTCTCCGTGCTTGCGTCATTGATTTCTCTGGGAGTTGGGAGTCGAACTTACCATTGGTAGAGTTCACCTATAACAACAGTTTCCAGTCGTCTATAGGTATGGCTCCGTATGAAGCGCTGTATGGTCGCAAGTGTAGATCTCCTGTTCATTGGGATGAAGTAGGAGAGAGAGCAGAGTTGGGTCCAGAGATTGTTCAGCAGGCAGCAGATGTAGTAGTCAAGATCCGTGATAGGATGAGGACTGCTCAGAGCCGACAGAAGAGTTATGCCGATCAGCGGAGGAGAGAGTTAGAGTTTGCAGTGGGCGATCATGTCTTCGTGAAAGTGGCACCTATGAAGGGTGTCATGAGATTTGGCAAGAAAGGGAAGCTCAGTCCGAGATTCATTGGACCGTTTGAGATCCTCGACAGAGTTGGGACGCTAGCGTATCGTGTGGCTCTTCCGCCAAATCTGGCCGGAGTACACAATGTCTTTCACGTTTCCATGCTGAGGAAGTATATGGCAAATCCTTCGCATGTGCTGAATTTCGAGCCGTTGCAGCTTACTCCGAACTTATCTTATGAGGAGAGACCCGTGCAGATCCTAGACAGACAGGAGAAGAAACTTCGGAACAAGTTGGTTAAGCGAGTCAAAGTCAAATGGCTCAACCATTCAGAGGAGGAAGCTACGTGGGAGTCTGAGCCGGAGATGAGAAGTCGATACCCTGAGTTATTCGGTGAGTTCTAATTTCGAGGACGAAATTTCTTTTAAGGAGGGAAGGATTGTAGAACCCGTAAATCAGTAGACGTATAAGCCATGCATAATTCTAGATTTTTAAATTTAATTGACTTCATTGCATGATTATTTTAAATGCATTTGTTTGAAGTTAATTATTTATTATTTCAGTTCAGCAGTTTGATTTTTAGCATTTCAGTATTTTCAGTGAGGCCGGACCGGAGTTGGAGTTTTGAGATAGAATTTAAGATTTGAGAAATATTTCCAGAAGTTAATTTAGCTAGCAAGTAAGTTCATTTAAGTTAAAAAGAAGTTTAAGGAATTATTTAAGTTAGTTGAGGATTTTAATTTAATTATTTGAGGTGATTAAGAAATGAACTCATTTAAGTTATTAAATTAATGGGTTAGCTCACTAAATTAATTAAAGGATTAGTAAGGCTTTCAAGGATTATTAGTTGACTAGATAACAATATTTCCCCTTCATTTTATTGCAATTTTCGGCCCCCATAGTTGCTAGACAATTTAATTGCCAACTCATCAACCTTTTGACCATTTCTTTGCATGTAAGTTGTAGGATAATTCTAGGATTTTTGGGAGCACAATTTAATTAATTAATGGACATATCCTAGACTAGAAAATAAGCAAAATTTCGGCCACCACCTCCTAGAAGCATCCACCAACTCATTTGATATCAATTCAAAATTCAAATTCAAAAGGGGAGTGGACTTGGTCTTGATATGATCCTATTTTTGTGCACCCTTCTCCTCACCTTCATAACCACTCAATCCCTCTCCCTCTCCACCGAAATACCTCACCATTCAGATCCATTTTCAGTGTAAAAATCGTGAGTCTTAGCTAGAGGGAAGGCAAGAAAAAAATCGAGAACTAGAAAGAGCAAGAGAAGCGCTCCACCTCCTCCGTGCCGCGTCGTCGTTGTTTCGTTCGTTTTCTTTCAAAACGAAACCAGGCATGTCTAGATTTCTTTCAAACCTCAATCAAGTCATATTATCATTTATTTTTCAGTACATGATCATGTTTATTCAAGTAAAAATCGAGATCCATGTCAAAACATTTTGAAACCTCACATGCAGAATTTTCGAATTTATTGGCAAGCTTCACGTTTTTCTGAGTTTTGATGGTTTCAGGTATTGGATCGACTCCAGGCTCCCAAGGCGGCTTGTATACATGTAGTAGGATGCATTAGGACCATGTTGGTCCATTCAAACCAGCCCCATGCTTGCTGGAAATTCAGAATGACAGCAAGTTCCCCATAAGTGCAGAAATGTGATTCGAAATTTCAGTTTTTGTGTCAAGGGTTGTGGATCTGATCTTGGCTGCCCCAAGGGCCTTTAGCCATGGTTGGATCACTTCCCTAGCATGTCTAAGACGTGACTAAGTCGCCCTTTTGGTGGCTTGGTCCATGGCTCATCGGTTTTTAAATAATCCACAAGAACAGCCCCTTCCCCATTCGGCTTCTTCATTTGTGCAGCTTTTGATTTCGTTCTTTTATTGCTTGGTATGGATCTTGGTTGGCCTATGGCCCTTAGCCACGGTTCATATCATGCTCCTAGATGTCTAGATCGTGCCATGGTCAATCAAATGGCCACTGGAACGACGCAAGACATCGATCATAGCATAAACACTACACACGCATGCACGTTGCTCTCGGTTGGACCCTTCGGTTAAGATTTGGTGTGATGCGGATTGTGGCTGGCCTAGGGCCCTTAGCCATGGTTCAAATCATTCCTTGGGATGTTGGTAAGAGTCTCTGGTCGGTGGTTCACGCCCCAATGGCCGGTAGCCTCGAAAACGACACAAGGAAAAACAAGTGCGCAGCTGCTGTATTTTTGACAGCAAGTATGCTGCTGTTCAGAAGCGTCGTTTGAGTTCTTGGTTGGCTTTTAGCCCATGGCCTTGGACTGGACAGTGCCTCATTGAGTTGGGAAGGTCATGTTTTCGACCGTTCGTCATTAGGATCATTTTTGAGGTCGTACGAGAATTTACGGTGCAATGTGCCAAATTGACTCTCGAAAGAGCGTTTCGTGTTTTGGCCTCCATTTCACCTAGATTTCGACCCTATCATTTTAGGAGCATTATTTTATGATTTTTCAGCGTATTTTAATCATGACTATACGTCAGTTCAGTGTCGGTTCAGGTTGGCTCGGAGTCATGATTAAATGCGAAGTCATTAGGCGTCATAGTCGCATCTTTTGAACGTAAATTGCATAGTTGGTTAAGTTTAAGCTATTGCATATTTTTCATAGCACAGTTAGGTTGCAGCGAGCCTGGGAACGATCCAATCCAATCCAGTTGGTAAAATTACAGGAATTTTCATTACGCCAGTTAATTATTTTACGTGCATTAAACAGAAAATGATTATTTTTGAGATTTATGCGATATGGCTTGTGGTTCATTCACTATGTGGGAGTGTTATTTTATACGGTCGCCAGTGACCGATCAGTTCAGTATGGTACCACCCGGTCGCCAGTGACCGGCCAGCTCAGATCAGTTTCAGCCTCCCCGGTAGCCAGTTACCGATCAGTTCAGCTTAGTGCAGTGGCCACAGGCGTAAAACATAATCTCAACAGAAAATTTTATCAGTTATTTCAGTACAGGCTCCAAGGAGCAAATATTTTTACAGTGATTTCCAGTTCAGTTATGCACGTATTATAATTGCTCAGTACAGATTATTTTCAGTATGCCTCAGGACAGGATATTTTATCTCATGCATATTTTAAATTCAGATTTTTACTCGTTACCTGCGATTTATGCATGCTGAGTCTTTAGGCTCACTAGACTTGATTGTTGTAGGTACTGATGAGGCCAGGGCCGAGGGCGGGGACCAGTGAGCCAGCTTGGGTCGGCAGTAGTGGCACCCGAGGACCTCAGAGCAGCAGTTGTTATTTTCTTCGCAAACAATTTTTATCAGTTGTTGGATTTTTTTAAATTGTGATTTTTGGCAAACTTTGATTTTCTTCCGCTGCAATATTTTGAAATATTGAACTTGATTCACCAGTGATATTATGAATGAGGCCATTTAAGTTCTTTTAAAAAGAAAATTTTTAATTTTCCGCAAATTTTCAAGAAAGGAGTTTTAGGCCCTTCACAGAAGGGGTGACATAGGAGCAGTTAATGTATCCAAACATTCATAAACATATATTGTATTATTTAATTGTTTAACTATTGTTTTCAAACTGATTTGATCAATTAGAGAATCCGTCACTTCAGTTTTCACAATAACTGAACTGATACATGTCACAACTGATTCCCTATATTTTCAGTTATTCAGTTACACAAGATATAAAATATATCATTGTTTCTTAACGAATGATTACTTCGAGTGTTTTCGGCTTGATTTTATATCAAACTCGATTTAATTTATCGGTGTAAACATTTTTAGAACACGAGCTTTTGTAGCTCTTGGAGAATATTTTATTTGAAGCATGTCAAAGTGCCCAGCACAGAGTCCTTCAATCGGTATCAGGGATAGCTGTTCTAAGAAAGACATTTGAAACCTGATATTTTAAAATATGTTTCAAAATGTTATTTAAGATGGATTTCAAAATCCTCTTAAATATTGTATGTGATTGTCATGAGATGAGAGAAGGTTCTTTGCTCTGCAACTAACATTGTAGCCACTTCTCTCGACTCATTAAGTTTGATGTTTTAGCAGCTTGCAGGGTTTTGAGTTCAACTGACAGCAGAACAACTAAACTGTTCTGTGGACAAGATTTCAGTTACAAATCTACCAGTTCAACAGATCAACAGACGAAACCCAACTACCAGCTGAAACTAATGAGTTAAGTGGAGCTTAATCATCATTAGTGCCGCCGCTTCATTGCCATATCAGATCAATATAGATGATCAAATCAGCATCAGTTGAGTCCAGTTTGAGTCAGCTCGACCAGTTAGCAAGCACATAGATCAAGTCCAAGGCAAATTAGCTGCTCTTCTGGCAAAAGAGACTTAATATCGATGCAGTATTCAATGCATTCAAGGCGACCAATTGTTAGTATATTCAGTTCTACTATGTATAAACTGACTGATATTTGATATTATTTAATATTTACTATTGTAGTAGCAATTTCCCTTACACATGTTGGTGCGCTTAAATGTATAAAAGGGATGCGTATTTGATTAAATAAACATCATGTTTATTCAGTTATTTTTTCATGTAATTGAACTGATATCTTAAGATTTGTTGCTCAAACTGCTTGAATGTCAAATGATGCTAAAACTTCATTAATTGCATAAATGATTATATTTTTGAGGGGGGGTTTTTTTTTCAGTTAGTGAGGGGGAGTTTTATTTCCCTCGAACTGAAAAATTGTTTTCAAATCGTTTCATTCAGTTGTTGAGGGAGAGCTCTTCTTTCTGCTATCTCCCGAGCCGAAAGTTCTTCTATTCGCTTTATTGTTGTTAAACGTTTTTTAACTCTCAAAAAGGGGGATAATCAATTTTTTTTTTAAATTTGTTGTATCAATTTTATTGCTCAAATTTTGTGATCATCAAAAAGAGAGAGATTGTTGGAACATTTCATGTTCAAAATCTTGATTTTGGTGATAACAAAACTTGTTATTTTGTTTCTAATGATTTACCTAAGTGCGCAGGAAGCTGAAACTGATCAGACGTCGAACTGATCAGTTATCAAGCCAAAACTGAAGCTATCTAGACACAAACTGAAAACACCAACTGATCGACAAAACTGAATCAGTTCAACTGATATATCAAATACCAGTTCAACTGATTGTCCAGCTGATAGGCAGTTCAGTAGAAGACCTTCAGAAGCCCGGACTGATGATGAAGTGCTCAACTGATGAAGTGCCCAACTGACTAGTTCAACTGAAAGAGTGAAATCATTTCAACTGACGAGTCAACTGATTTCACCAGCCCAACTAAATATCAGTTCAGATGACCAGTTAGTTGCATCAGTTAGGAATCAATCTGCTGCAGATCAAGACAAGCTTATCTACATGGATTTCAGCTACACACAAGGGTAAAAAAGCATATGTACAATCAATAGTTCAATAATGGACGCTGCAGCAAAGTTTAAAGACAAAATGTTCCAGCGTAGATGTAGGAAAAGTCGAAACACAAATCTCTATGAACATATTCAAGCTGCAACAGATACAATTATTGAGTCTCACTATACGATCAGTTTCCCGCCTATTAATAGAAGATCAGTGAAGATCAATACAGAATGGTAGAAAAAGAAGAGTGTGGAAAAACAATAGAAAGTGTACTCATATTGCGTATTAGCTTACTAGAGGCAATCAAGCCCAGAGGGAACACTTTATAGTTTCATCAGCTTAGTTAGAAGCATAATTCCCTCAATGTGTGAGAACAATTTCTTGTAATGTTTCTTGTTCATTTCTCACACACACACACACAACCACTCAAACATAGTCTTGTACAAAGACAATAAACATGTGTATGTAGTCTTTGACACACAGACTTTAAAAAAGTGTTGGCTGGAAGGTGATTGATGCCTACAGTCTAGACTAGGAGTTCAGTTAGGCAGTTGTGTAAGTCCTAAGCTGGATGGGTTATTACACTTGTTGTAATTAATCAAAGTCTTCTAGTGTATCCTACCCGAGGAGGTAGAAGGGGTGACGTAGGAGCAGTTAACGTATCCAAACATCCATAAACATATCTTGTGTTATTTAATTGTTTAACTACTGTTTTCAAATTGATTTGATCAGTTAGAGCATCCGCCACTTTAGTTTTCACCAAAACTGAACTGATATATGTCACAACTGATTCCCTATATTCTCAGTTTTTCCGTTACACAAGATTTAAAATATATTAGTGTTTCTTAACGAAGTATTACTTCGAGTGTTTCCGCTTGATTTTATATCAAACTCGATTTAATTCATCGGTGTTAACATTTTTAGAACACGAGCTATTGCAGCTCTTGGAGAATATTGTGTTTGAAGCACCTCAAGATTCCCAGGACACGGGCCTTCATTATTCATAGAGAAAATAATCCTTGATTACAAGCTTTACTAACCAAATAGGAAAATCCCTAGACTTCCACACAAAAGGTGAGGGGGAGGAAATAGAAAAAGATGCTAGTGAGTGCGCAACTCCGTTCACCGTGCGCGAAACATGTTCTAGCTTTAGATGGCCTTGAGCTGCCTGATTGTTTCTGATGGTTGCAACAATAGCTTCAATATAACCATATTCGTCTGTTGGGCAAGTGACCGCTTGCACTGACAACAGAGAGTCTGATATAACCTGGTGTATCCTTAAATTTTGATTATGTATCAATTGAATCCCTTCATAAATGGCAATGAGTTCTGCAGCTACCACAGATAGAGGTTATATAATCTGTTTCCCAAAAGCTAATAAGGGCTGACCTTCATGATTCCGCACAACACCTTCAATAGCATATCTGTTGGAATTGACATTATAAGCCGCATCAACATCCAATCGCAAGTGATTAATTGGTGGTGCAATCTATATTCTCGATGATAACGATTCAGTTGATTCAGGTACATGCTCAGTAGATGGAAAATTGACATGATACCATCATGATATGCAAGTATTTCATATCATATATCATTTTATTGATACACGTTGTATTGATTATGGTTGTATATACGGAGATTTTTTCTCACCCTCGAGGGGATGTTATTATCTTTCTGTGTAGATAATGACATGTACCAATTGTCATCAGGACACTAGAGATAGTACTTTTGGAAGGAGCTAAACAAAATATTTAATCATATTATATTTAGCAATGAAATTGATACCAATTAATGATTTTAAATTCAAGTTATATTAAAGTTTTAAACTAGTTTCCTCTATATTAATTAACTCTAATCAATTGCATGTTAATAAAGATTAAGAGTGAAGCGCCCTCACAAATTGGATGAAGGGAAAAGATATTTGGTAAGTTACATTTTCTTATATCATCATTTGATAAAATGCTTTAATTTGTAAGTATAATTCTAGTGTATTTGTTCTTTTTTTATATTCATATTCATTTATACCCCCATAAGGATGCAGGTCATCATTAACCCGGCTTATTACTTGGATAGCCCAGATCAGAGCCAATATGCCAGGCACTTTTCTCAAGACCCGGGCATTTCTCCTCTTCCCTGGTGATCACCAGATAGCCCGGGCCCTTAGACCATTACCCGGGTACCTTACCACCTGGGCCACCTCGAGAATTGCACCACACTCGAGTATGATTGATACAGGCCGTCTAATCTGTCAGAACCACTTGGGCTTGGAGTGTCCTAGAAGTCATCAGAAGCTATAGTATGGGTAACCGACTTGCCATACTTAGTAGGTGGTACTGGAATCGAGGTACCTACCTCATTTTCTACTATAAATAACAGGTATACTTCTCATTTAATGACTCTGAATTAAAAAAAATCTCAAGCATTTACATATATTCTCTCCAATATTTGCTTGTGTTCATCCTCAACCTGCTAACTTAAGCATCGGAGTGGCTAGGTCGGACACTCCTCCAACGTCCATTCACGAGTTCCTTTCTTGTTTGCAGGTGTTGTTACAGCCATTATAATCACTCAAACTCCCAAACACTAAAAATTACTGGTTTGATCCGTTGGAGCCCCTTACCGGCTCATCCATTTCAGCGAGATCACATCATTGGCGTCGTCTGTGGGAAACTTGAGATTAAGGCGTTGATATGGCTCGAACAAGAAGAACTAACCAGGACAATTCCCGGGCTCCTGGAGATGGTGCACAGACTTCTGGACAAGGTGGTGTTCATACCACCGGACCCAATCTTATTACCATGTCCCCGGTGGAATTGGCCAGAAATGTATCTGAGGCAGTAAAGCAAGCCATGGCCAGGAAATAAGCTTCTCATCAAGTTACCCCACCCTGGGGGGGCGGGACAGGAGAATGAGCAGGAGCAGCAGCAGGAGTTGAGAGAGGAGGAGGAGATGTGAAGAGAGGACGAGGAGTCTAGCGCCGGGTCCAAATCTCCAACTGTGGCGGAAGAATTGTTGGAACTAAGACAAAAGATGAAGGTCTTGGAAGGGCAGTTGGAGAGCCAGAGTACTTCCCGGAAAATCACCAAAGGATGCCCATTTGCTGATATTATTGCCTGGGAGCCTCTTCCCGGGAACTTCAAGTCCCCCAAAGTAAAAGAATACGATGGAAATGCGGACTCCGAGGAACACCTGGCCATGTTCGAGAATATGGCCATGTTACACTGATCGAATCAAGTGTAAGGTGTTCTTAACAATGTTGGTAGATTCTACTCAGAGGTGGTTCGAGGGATTGGCTCCTCAGAGTATTCATTCCTACAAGGAATTCCAAAAGGTGTTTTCACACCATTTCAGTAGCAGTAAGAAGTACAAAAAGACTGCTTTTAGTCTTTTTGAAGTCAAACAAAGCTCGGAGGAGAGTTTAAGAGCTTTCATCAGAAGATTTAACAGAGTGGCTTTGGATGTTCCCACTTGTGCTACTGAGACAAAAACGACTGCATTCACCCAAGGCTTGAGGGTGGGTGAATTTTTCAAGATTAACCAAGAAAATGCACGGGGGACTTCGAGGACTTATTATCTCGGGCAGAAAAATACATCAATATGGAGGAAGCCCAGAAGCAGAAGAGGGAGGACGTAAGGAAGGAGAGAGGGGACCGGCTGTCTAAGCCCGAGGAGAAAGGACAAAGGAGGGGTAATCCATGGCATTTTTCTCACCATGTGCCTCCAAAGATTGCTAGGGAAAGGGATATCCAGGAATGCAGTAGAGATCTGGCCCCAGATTATCAACTATCCCGGCCTGAGAAGAGAGAATTTTGCACTCTCCACAAATTATGTTATCACAACATTGAGGACTGCAAAACGTTGAAGGGAGACTACGCCTTATCTTCCGCCCCGGGACCTAGTCAAGCCAACAAGAGACCAAGATTGCCACCTTGGACATCTCGGCAGCCAGAGTCCAGTTCTAGTGGAGGAGGTTTGAGGAGTAATCCCAAGAATGAGCCCGGAAGAAGGAGAGAACCCGAGCCCAAGAGAAAGAAGAGTTTGAAAGGGGATCGGTTTTAGGTGCTCGAAAGGCAACGGAAGCTCAAAATTTCGGTTTTTGCAAGAGAAATTCGAGCACCACATGTATTAGGTGTGTAGCAAATACAAAAACACAGTATGCCATACATAGGGTGTTATGAAATTTTACCTATCAATCTCTTGAGATTGATGTTTGGCACCAACTTAGTTGTCAAGCAACTAAGCTCTTCAAAGGCAAGACAAATCTACAAGCTCTCCTTGTCCTTGAGTCCTTCCCTCAAAATCAAGCCCACCACCAAACTTAAAAGATCCACCTTACACTTGCACTAGAAAATGTAGGGTATTTTTCTTTGAGAAGAGAATTGTTTCTCCAACAATTGAAGAACAAAAAAGAGGGAGAAAAGAGCTAGAAATTTCGGCCAAGTGAGTATGGGAGGGAAGGAGTATGAATTTTCTTGGTGTTGTAAAAAGTTGAATCAAAAGTTGCATGCCATGCAATTTTTTAATGAAAAGTATTCCCCAACTCTTCACCTCCCAAGCATGCTTTTGACTTGGGCTTGTAACAATTACAAGGTTCATGGACTTTTATTTAAATGTCCCAAACATATTTGAGCCCATTTAAAGTTTACTTGATTTTACCAAAGCCCACTAGTTTAATAATTATTTCTAATTGGGCTCTACAATGCCCAATCAAGTTTAATTAATTCAACACTTGAATTAATTTAATTATTTGGAATCTACTAGGCCCACTAGTGTTAAATTAATTCAACACTTGAATTAATTTAATTTAATCTATAATATTGTTTATGAAAATCACAATTTCCAAATACATTATTTATTTGGCCAACTTTTAATTTAGGAACACATTCATAAATTAAAATTTACATTTCCCTCATAGAAGTCATACTTCTATTTTTCCTTACGCTTATAAACTCATTTATAAGCCGTTCAGCACAATGAACTATATTTTACTTCTCAACGGGATCTAGAAAGCTAGTACTTGTGTGGCCCTCAATGGTTCATTGATACAACTAGCCGTGGGTTCACATCTCCATGTGATTCGGACTAAACATGTCCTTATACGAGCATACCCCAATTGCTCCATTCTTAATTATTAACTCCTTGATAATAAGAACGTCAGAGCTCAAGTCTGATAGTACCCAACCAATCATGTTAAACGCCTAGCAGCATCGCTTACATGATTCCCTAGGTATCAAATGATAGTGCCTGCAAGAACAATTTAATTATGGTTAGCGTACAGTACGGTCCCTTCAACTCATATATCCCGACCGATTCGACAACCATTGGTATATCGAGAGTTGTCAATGAATCGATACTATGTGTCATGTCGTAGTTGCATCGATGGTGTAATCTATGAAACCCCTTTCATAATTACCACCATACTCTGATCAGAGATTTCAAACTACATACACATGATATCACATAGGATATCAATACCCGAAGGTAAGCGGTGAATCCCCGACTACAATGCATCGACTCCTATATGTTTTGACAGAACACCCAACCTTGCCACCTGATGACCCCATGAGAGTCGGTAAACAAGCCAAAGTGCAATTCTAGCACATAGAGTCTCAATGTTGTCCCGGGTCATAAGGACTAATGATGTACAATCATAAACTAGGACTTTTCCACTCGATAAGTGAGAACCATTTGGAAAGTCCTTTATGGAGGGTTGTTCAGTGCACTCTACAAGGAGCACCTATCTGCATGCTCGAACATCACAATGTCCATTACCAATGAAACATGGTACTCACATCGCAGATACTAGTCTCGAACTCGAGCGGCCTATATCCTTCTTAGCGGCGGCTGAATCGACTAGGAACTGTTTAGAATATACAGTATTCCAAATATGAGTTTCATGATACTCATCATATGAGCATCTCATATTCTTTCTACTATTTGTATATTCAAGGACTTTATCTATGAAACTAGCATGGGTATACAGATAAAGAAGTGCCAAAACAATAAATTCAAATATTATTAAAATAAAGATTGTTCATACATAGAGTTTAAACATGAACCCTCGGCCAACACTTGGCTCGACGGGCACCTACTCTAACAATCTCCCACTTGCACTAGAGCCAACTACCCATATGCTTCAAAGCCATCGATTCGCGATACTTCTCGAATAATGGTCCATGTAAAGGCTTAGTTAGCGGATCAGCAACATTATCTGCGCAGCCGACTTTGTCAATCGTGACGTCTCCTCTTTCCACGATCTCTCGGAGGATGTGGTACTTTCTCAATACATGTTTGGACTTCTGATGAGACCTTGGCTCCTTTGCTTGAGCTATAGCTCCCGTGTTGTCACACAACACCGGGAAAGGAGCAACTCCATAGGGAACGACGTCCAACTCTTGTACGAAATTCCTTATCCAAACAGCCTGCTTTGCTGCATCTGATGCAGCAATGTATTCGGCCTCAGTGGTGGAATCCGCAGTACTGTCTTGCATGGAACTCTTCCAAGAGACAGCAACACCATTGAGCATGAATACGAACCTAGAGGTTGACTTCGAGTCATCGATATCTCTTTGGAAGCTAGAGTCGGTATAGCCTTCCAATTTCAGTTCCCCACCCTCATAGACCAAGAACAACTTATTGGTCCTTCTCAAATACTTGAGGATGTCTTTCACAGCTTTCCAATGTGGAAGACCGGGGTTTGATTGATATCTACTCACTACACTTAGTGCGAAAGCCACGTCAGGACGTGTAGATATGATCCCATACATGATGCTACCAATCGCAGATGCATACGGAATGCGTGTCATCGCCTCTATCTCTGCATCAGTCTTGGGAGACATAGACTTGGATAGGGACACGCCATGACACATTGGTAGATGTCCTCTCTTGGACTCATCCATCGAGAACCTCTTGACGATGGTATCAATGTATGTGGACTGGGTGAAACCAAGCAATCTTCTTGATCTATCTCTATAGATCTGTATTCCCAATACAAAAGATGCTTCACCCAAGTCCTGCATCGAGAACTTACTCGCTAACCATATCTTAGTTGATTGCAACATTCCTACATCATTCCCAATGAGTAGAATGTCATCAACATAAAGCACCAGGAATGTCACAGCACTTCCACTGACCTTCTTATACACACAAGGTTCCTCAGGATTCTTAGTAAAATCAAACTCTTTGATTGTACTATCGAATCTAAGGTTCCAACTCCTAGATGCCTGCTTTAGACCATAAATAGATCTCTGAAGTTTGCATACCATATGCTCACTTCCGACAGATGTAAACCCTTCGGGTTGAGACATGTAAATCTCTTCCTTAATATCCCCATTAAGAAAGGCTGTCTTGACATCCATCTGTCAGATCTCAAAGTCATACCATGCAGCTATGGCTAGCAATATCCTTATGGACTTGAACATTGCAACTGGAGAAAAGGTTTCCTCAAAGTCAACTCCTTGTCTTTGAGTATATCCTTTGCCACCAATCGCGTCTTGAAAGTCAATACCTTCCCATCCGCCCCAAGTTTCCTCTTGTAAATCCATTTACACCCTATGGGAACAATTCCCTCAGGTGGATCCACGAGATTCCACACTTGGTTCGAATGCATGGAATTCATCTCAGATTCCATTGCTTCAAGCCACTTGGATGAATCGGCATCAGATAACGCTTCCTTGAAGGTCCTTGGATCACATCCATGGTTAGGCTCATCATGGCCTTCTTCAAGAGGCAGACCATACCTCATAGGTGGTCTCGAGACTCTCTCGGATCTTCTAGGAGCTTGTATCTCCTCTCTTGGCTCTTCGGGTGTGGGTTCTATAATTGTGGGTGTCTCTCGAACCTCTTCGAGTTCTATCATCTCGCCTTTTCTATCTAATAGAAATTTCTTTTCTAAAAAGGTTGCATTCCTAGAAACAAACACCTTTGTTTCTTGGGGATGATAGAAATAATATCCAACTGAATTCCTTGGATATCCCACAAAGTAGCATAAAATGGATCGACTATCCAATTTATCTCCCACTGCCTGCTTCATATAAGCAGGGCACCCCCATATTCTAAGATAAGAATACTTGGGAGGCTTACCCATCCATATCTCATATGGTGTCTGCCTTTGAATGGACATTTAGTGGAATATCTTTCAATTTTAAGTTATAGAGATCGTTTTCAAATTCACCAATACCAATCAAACATTCATTCTTATAATATTGCAAACACCTTTGCTAAAGAAACAAGAATATCCATCTTTATCAATATAGAAATGGAAACAATGTTTTTTCATCAAATCAGGTACAAACAAAACATCTCTTAAAAAATTAACTTAAAATTATTGTTCAACAATAAGTAAACATCTTCAACAGCCTTGGCAGCAACTCTTGCTCCATCGCCCATCCTCAAGAAGGTCTCACCTCCCCTTAGTCTCCTACTTCTTCCCATCACCTGCAAATCATTACAGAGATGTGAGCCACAGCAGGTATCCAATACCCAAGAAGTAGAGTTAATTGAAATGTTTACTTCAATGTAGAACATATCATTTTCAGAACTTTTCTTAGCAAGATATTCTTTGCAATTACGCCTCCAATGTCCAGGCTTCTTGCAGTGATGACAAACATCACTAGTCTTGTCAGCCTTAATTGGTGTGGCTGCCACGATGCTACTACTTAAATAATAATTCACCCAAGTGTAGGTTGTCTGCAAGTAATATAATTCGTAAGTATGAGATCGATCCACAGAGAGGTTATTTTGAGTTTAAATTTATTAATTTATAGATTACCAAATGCAAGAATTAAGTTTACAAATTATAAACTCTGTCAAGGCTTGAGGATTTATTCTTGGTTTATGTAATATTATTTAACTAAAAGTAAAACAAAAGAAACCACCATAAATAATGGTTCCAAAAAATTAAACACACACATAATATAATATAGTTCCCACTATAGAAAATACCGAATTAACCGATATTTTATATATGGTACCTATGATTATAATTATGACTATATAAATAAATAATTGCATAAAGTAAATGTTAAATTAAATCATTATATTTCATTTAGAACAACCAACAGAGCCACGCTCTTGCCTAAATGAAATATATTGATTTAATAAGTTAGTTGCGGTAAACTAAAAGTTAGTTGCAATAAAGTAAATGTTAGTTGCGATAAAGTAAAAGTTAGTTGCGAGAAAGTAAAAGTTAGATGCGAAAAATAAAAGTTAGTTGCGATAAAGTAAATGTTAGATTGTTAGATGTTAGTATTAAATCATAATATTTCATTTAGAACAACCGGCAGAGCCACGCTATCGTCCAAATGAAATATTATGATATTATTATATAAATATATATATATATATATATATATATATATCTATATATATATAATAATAAGTGATGAAATATTTATTGTATCAAAATTAAACAACAAATCAAGATAACCACTTTAATGGTATCAAGCATTTGATGTAAATTGATAACAACAAATAATTCATTTTTATACCTACAATAAAAATAAGTTAGCTAAATGAAAAGAAATAAAGAAAGAATATACAAAATATAAACAATCTTACTTCACCAAGAATGCATCCTCTTCACCTTGACATAATAGATTTAGCTTGCCATAAGATTACTTTTGATCAACACTAAAATATCACTCATAATTGAGAACATGAAAGAAAATATATTGGAACTTAGAACTTTGATACACACTCACACTATATTTTACAATGAGATAGAATGATTCTCAAGCTAGCACAAGGCCTCTATTTATAGGCCAAATGAGAGAAAGGGTCAAAATTTTTATTAATGCCATGTAATTGCAATAGTATTCTTTGTCTCCTCCAAGTTCAATTCCATGTACCTTCTTTCAATGCTTTGTTCCATGACTTTAATCACCGAATTTGACTCTGCTCAAAATGGCAAACATGTGGGGAATTGTCTGTAGATGAATTTGGTCACTTGGTTCACCTCATTTGGTTAAATATTGAAATAGTTATGATATTTTTACTATATGCTGGTCATACTAAAAGTAAATTTGTCCTCCTTTTGATATTTGTACAATTTGATCATCTTAAGAATCTTTTTAGGCAATCATGTCTTCTGCAAAGTTGTAGATAATTTCTCAAGGATTCCAAACATGTTTGAGTCACCTCCATTTGAATTTTCTAGCTTGAGTTATCATTATTCTACCAACACGTAGAAAACCTGAAAATAAAACATATTTAGTAAGACAATTAAATATAAACAAACAACACTAAAATAACATAATTTTATAATTTTAATGAAACTTAAATTTTAAAATACAGGTTTTAACATATAATAAATTATTAATTTTAAGTTTCATCACACCCCCACACTATCATATTACTAGTCCCTTAGTAATAAAATATATCGGAAAATCACAACCTAGATTCTTTATTCCTTTTATATATTCAAATACAAACATATTCATTAAAAACAAAATCATATACCGATTTATATATATATATTTTTTCGTTTAATATAATAATATATAATTAGATGTGTTATTATTATTATTTTTATTTTCACATAATATATAAAGTAACAATATCTATATATAATTTTTTTTAAATTTCTAAATTTTTTATAATAATATAGTCAAAAAGATAATTCACACCACCCACCATAACATGTATAATATCAGGAATATTATTGTAAAAGCCTCAACTCCATATATTCTTTCAGGTCAAAATGTTTAAGGAATAGTTAGTTTTCACTCATGGAGTTGGAATGAATATTAACTCTCATTGAAAAAGGCTAAGTATTAAAGCAGACAATTAATTAAACTAATATTGAAAACAAAATAGGAAAATTTACAAAGAATAAAATCCCCTTTTTTTTCTTTTTTTTTTTTAGCTTATTGTTTTTTTTTAAATAACGTGACTGCAAAATTTTACAATAACATAAAATTTTTTTATCCAAACATTCTACCATAAATATATATATATATATATATATATATATATATTTATGTATATAAAAATTTATATAACGGATACATCCGACTACCTTTGAAACTTATCTAGCACAAACAAATCTTTTTGTTTGTTTGTTTTTTTTTTTTTTACACAATATTGATATTTTAGAACACATTGATAGTACATCAATCAAATCTAAAAAATTACAATGAATAAAGTATTTTGCAGTCCGTTATATATTTACTTTTTTTTTTCTTTTTTCAATAAATATTTTTTTTAGGGGAGTTATATTCTTGTAATTAACCATTTTTTAATAATCAATAAAAGTTTATTAATTGTTTTCTCATTTCTCACCACTCACTCACAAAAGATGTGTGAGTATATATTATACTTTTACAAAAGAATTCTTTCAATTATACATGTTAACAGCCATACAAACCATATCTTTTAACTATATTCTCATAAAAATTTTAGAAATTATTATATTTGAAAACACATACAATTATATATATATATGAACACATCTATTATATATTTTATATTAATTGATCAAAAAATATATATAAATTGGTACATATGAAAAACTAATTTTTTTTTAGTCTGTATTTTGAATATAATGAATATTAAAATCTAGTGTATTGTGATTTTCCAATAATTATTAACTAATGCGTCTCAGGTGCATTTTACTGACACCTTACTCGACATTGAACTAAAAATTATTATTATTATTACTATATATAAGTATATATTTTAATTTTTTATATAAAAAAAACTAAGAGGAGAAGAAGAAATTATTCATACCTTAAAGAAAAACATTAAAACATACCGTTGAATCACAAGTTTAGCATCATATGAATTTTCTTTTCTTACTCTTGGATGTTGGCCAATTAAGTTGAGATAAGGATGGATCTGGTTCATGACTAAATCCTTGCAGTAAATCAATAAGTTCACCTTCACATGTAGCAGAAACTAACATCCTTCGCGAAGCTAATGAAATAAATTCCTGTTCCACAACATCATCAAGAAACGATAACAGTTTATTATAATAATTGTTAACATTTAACAAATCAATTGGCTTATTGTGGATATTTAATTGTGCCCAACAAACAGTATGAAATATTTCTTCCAAAGTACCGAAACCTCCTGGCAAAGCAATGAAAGCATCTGAATGTTCAATCATTTGAGTGATTCGTTCATACATGTTGTCCACTTTCATTTCTTCTCCTATTGTTGGTCCTGTAAGATTGGCTAAGGTAATCGGAATAATGCCTAAAACTTCACTTCCACCTGCATGCGCAGCTTTTGCAACTTTTCCCATGAGGCCAACTTCACCACCACCACATACCAAATGAATCTTTTTTTTAGCAAGTGTTATTCCAAGATTTTCTGCTACTTCTTCATAAATTAAATCTTTTCCCGCACTAGATCCACAAAATACACAAATATTTTTGATTTTACTTACCGTGGACGTTGACATGTTGAGAAATATGTTTTCTGTAATTGTTAGATCACAGCATATGAATTTATAAGCGTAACATGCCAAAAGTCAATATTTGAACAGGAAATTATTATTATTAAAAGAAAATAAAAATGACAAAATTAAAACAAATATATACAGCGTAGTTGTGATTGTGGCTCACATCTTCCTCTGATTTTACGTTCAGTAATGGCTTCAACGCCTTCTATGAGTCGAGGATATGCTTCCCATCCAATTTTCTTATAAATTGGCAAACAGGGTCTTTTAACGTCAGATTCCCAAGACGAAATTGTGTATATATATTTACTTATCTAAATAGATATGCGTTACTACAGTAGGATCTTTGTAAGGCTGATTCCACCGTCCATATTGATATTCCTCCTGTTGAAATTGCCACCATAGTTTAAGAAGTTCATTTTGCACGTACCCACTAGAATGCGTATCAAGAACCTCTAGAAAATTATCCAAAGGCTCTTTACTCAGACCATTCTTAATGAATAAAATTTTATCTTCTCTATTCATTGATGTCATTCCAACATTTTTGCATTTTCCTTTACAAGTCCACCTTGCACATTTATGACATCCGCCTATACGTTTAGCTATTCGCTTTTTGGCATATGTGCTTTTACCAAATCCTGGCATATGTCTTATTATTAATTCACTTGCTTCCCCAACCAATCAAACTTTTGCTTCAATTATCAAACGGACATCATTCGGTATGCCATATGACATCATCAACCTTAGCCGCTCACATTTAGCTTTATAAATTTTTTTCAACGCATTATCAGGTAAACAAGCAAAATATTTACGAAGATTCATAATACACGCATCCATATTATTATTATTATATATATTTCAATTATTTTGGGAAAACTAAAGAAACCGACTTAAACAGTCACGGAGTACCGTTATTCGCCACTTAACCGGGAAATGAACTAGAATCTGCAAAACAAAATGAAAATATCAAACAACTATTGTGGATCATATAAAGGCATAAACTCATTATTAAGAATTTCATTTTCTATAAAAGGCTTAAGTCTTTGCCCATTAACTTTAAACACGTCATTATTTTTAGGATTTTCAATATCAACAGCACCATGAGGATAAACAAATTTGACTATAAATGGTCCTGACCACCTCGATCTTAGTTTACCAGAAAATAAATGCAAACGAGAATTATAAAGCAAAACTTTTTGTCCAATTTCAAATGACTTTCTCATAATATTTTTATCATGAAAGGCTTTAGTTTTATCTTTATAAATCTTTGAATTTTCATATGCATCATTTCTTAATTCTTCAAGTTCATTTATTTGCAATTTTCTTAATTTAGATGCATCATCTAAATTAATATTAAATGCTTTAATTGCCTAATAAGCTTTATGTTCAAGTTCAACCGGTAAATGACAATGCTTACCAAAAACTAACCTATATGGTGACATCTCTAATGATGTTTTAAATGCAGTTCTATATGCCCATAATGCATCAGTTAATCTTAAAGATTCGATTTGGATTAACTGTTTTTTCTAAAATTTGTTTTATTTCTCTATTTGCAAGTTCAACTTCACCATTACTTTGAGGATGATATGGGGTAGAAACTTTATGTGTAATGCCATATTTTCTTAACAAAGAGGAAAATGATTTATTTATAAAATGACTTCCCCCATCACTAATTATTGCTCTAAGTATTCCAAATGGCTAAAAATATTTTCTTTTAAAAATTTATAACAACTTTATGATCATTACATGCAATTGCTTCAATCCATTTTGAAACATAATCAACAGCGACTAAAATGTACTTATATCCAAAAGATAATGGAAATGGACCCATAAAATCTATCCCCCAACTATCAAATATTTTCAATAATTATGATTGGATTTAAAGGCATCAATGTTTCGTTTTGAAATTGATCCCATCTTCTGAGAGTTTTCACAAGATTTGCAAAATAAATGCGTATCTTTGAATAAAGACGGCCAATAAAATCCACATTGTAAGATTTTTGTAGCTGTTTTATTGGATGAAAAATGGCCTCCACATGCTTCAGAATGACAAAATTTAATAACATTACTTACTTCATTGTCGGGTATGCATCGTCGAAAAATTTGGTCAGGACAATACTTAAATAAGTAAGGATCATCCCAATAAAATTTTTTAACTTCTATCAAGAATTTATTCTTATCCTGTGAATTCCAATGAGAAGGCATTTTATTTGTCACAAGAAAATTTACAATGTTAGCAAACCAGGGCATAATAGTAGCATAAAACAACTGATCATCTGGAAAATTTTCATTTATTGGTATTTCATTATGAGATGATTCAGTCATTATTCTAGATAAATGATCGGCTACAACATTTTCTTTTCCTTTTTTATCTTTAATTATAATATCAAATTCTTGTAACAATAAAATCCACCGTATTAATCTTGGCTTAGCATCTTGTTTATTTGATAAATATTTTATGACAGAATGATCGGTGTAAACAATAGTAGTAGAACCAATTAAATAAGATCGAAACTTATCTAATGCAAATACTACTGAAAGTAATTCTTTTTCAGTAGTTGAATAATTTATTTGGGTACTATTTAAGGTTCTACTAGCATGATAGATTGCATAAGGTTTTCCTTCTTTTCTTTGTCCTAACACAGCTCCTATAGCATAATCACTTGTATCACACATTAATTCAAATGGTAAAGACCAATCTGGAGGTTGTAAAATAGGTGATGTAACTAAAAGATTAATAATTTTTTTAAAAGCATTTTCACATTTCTGAGTCCATTCAAATTGTGTATCTTTTGTTAAAAGATTTGAAATTGGTTTAGATATTATGCTGAAATTTTTTATAAACCTTCTATAAAATCCTGCATGACCCAAGAATGATCGAACTTCTTTGACCGTTTTTTGTGATGTTAAATTAGCAATAACATCAACTTTGGCTTTATCAACTCCAATTCCTTTTTCAGATATCACATGTCCTAAAACAATCCCAGATTTAACCATATAATGACATTTTTCCCAATTTAAAACAAGATTTTTTTCTTCACATCTTTTTAATACTTCTTCTAGATTTTTAAGACAATTTTCAAATGAGTTTCCAAAAACAGTTATATCATCCATAAAAACTTCTACATATTCTTCAATCATATCACTGAAAATACTTAACATGCATCTTTGAAAAGTAGCCGGAGCATTACATAAGCCAAATGGCATTCTTTTAAATGCAAAAGTTCCGAAAGGACAAGTAAAAGTAGCTTTTTCTTGATCTTCTAATGATATAGGTATTTGATAATACCCCGAATACCCATCAAGAAAACAGTAATAAGAATTTCCTGCTACTTTTTCTAGAATTTGATCTAAAAATGGTAGTGGGAAATGATCTTTTCTAGTTGCATCATTTAATTTTCTATAATCAATACACATACGCCAACTAGATGGAATCCTAGCTTGTAATAACTCTCCCTTTTCATTTTTTATAACAGTGATGCCGGACTTTTTAGGTACTACTTGTGTTGGACTTACCCATTTACTATCTGAAATTGGATAGATAATTCCAGCGTCTAATATTTTTAATACTTCATTCTTAACAATTTCCTTCATATGTGGATTTAACCTTCTTTGTGGTTGTTGATATGTTTTAGCATTTTCTTCCAAGTGAATTTTATGTGTACAAATTAAAGGATTCATACCTTTTATATCTTTCAAAGTCCATCAAATTGTATTTTTATATTTTTTAAGTAATTTAATCAAATCTTCTTCTTGATTTGGCAAAAGAGTGGAAGAAATTACAACATGAAATGTTTTATTTTCACCAAGAAATACATATTTCAATTCTAATGGTAAAACTTTTAATTCAAGTTTTGTATTATCATCTTCTTTAAAATTATTTTTAGACTCAAAACTTTCTATTGAAAAAACTTCAGATTGTTGATTTAAGTTTTCTTCTTGTATATTTTCTTCCACAATTGGTTCAATTTCATTATCATATTCATTTTCATTAATACTTGGTTGTTTACATAGATTGAACACATTAAGTTCTAGAGTCATATTTCCAAAAGACAATTTCATTATTCCATTTCGACAATTAATTAAAGCATTTGAAGTTGCTAGAAATGGTCGTCCCAATATTACTGGAATTTCATTATGTACTTCTATTGGTTGTGTATCCAAAACAATAAAATCTACAGGATATATGAATTTATCAACTTGAACCAACACATCTTCTACAATACCTCTAGGTATTTTGATTGATCTATCCGCCAGTAAGAGAGTAACAGAAGTGGGTTTTAATTCTCCTAAATTAAGCTTTTCATAAACTGAATAAGGAAGTAAATTCACACTTGCTCCCAAATCCAACAAAGCTTTTTTAATTTTATTTTCTCCAATAATACATGAAATTGTTGGACAACCAGGATCTTTATATTTTAAACTAAAATTATTTTGAAGAATAGAACTTACTTGTTCAGCCAAGAATGCTTTTTTCTTCACATGCAATTTTCTCTTTACAGTACATAAGTCTTTTAAAAATTTTGCATAAAAAGGTACTTGTTTAATAGCATCTAATAATGGAATATTTATCTTCAGTTGTTTAAAAACTTCATAGATAACAGAATCACTTTTTTTGTTTTTTATGATTCGTTAATGCATGAGGAAATGGTGGAGGTTTATTTGACTTATTTACTATTTCAGATGATTTATCCTTCACCATATTATTCTTAAAATTTAAGGTATCATCATTCTCAAAAGTATCAGGATTATCATCCTTACTCTTTGATTTTAAATGATCCTTGTTTTCATTACTATATGGATCATTAACTATTTTACCACTTCTAAGGGTAATAACAGATTTTATTTGATCAATTTTTTCATTTTTTAATTCTTGATTTTGATTTTTAGGATTAGGTTGAGGTTGAGATGGAAATTTTCCTTTTTCATGAATATTAAGTGCAGATGCAAATTTTGAAAGAGTTTCTTTCAAATCACTCATAGATTGACTGTTTTAAATATTGATAGACTCTTGCTTTTGGATAAATGCATGAATTACATCTTCAAAGTTTTTTCTTGGAGGTGTAACATAAGAAATATAACCTTGAAGATTTTGTTTATTTTGAAAATATTGTTGTGACGGTTGTGCATTATTATCATTCCTCCAACTAAAATTAGGATGATTTTTCTATCCAGGATTATATGATGGTGAAAAAGGATCTAGTATTGGTTTTTTATAATTGTTAACATAATTTGCTTGTTCATGGAGACATTCTTTAAATGAAGGTAATGTTGGACAATCTTTTGTAGCATGATCTTGTGTATCACATATATGACAAACAATTTCTTGAATACTTTTTAATTGACCACTCTTTTTCATTTCTAATGACTCAATTTTTCTTGCTAAAGATGCAAGTTTAGCTTGAATATCTATATCATAAGATTATAGATACCACCCCTATTTGTTGAATTATTGTTTTTAGTTGTTGGTGGTTCTATTGTGCCTATATTATCCCAATTTTGAGCATTTTCTGCTAATGAATCCAAATATTCCATAGCTTCATTTGGGTTTTTATCTTCAAAAGTTCCATTACACATGAATTCTATCATTTGCCTATCTTTAGGTATTAGACCTTCATAAAAGTGAGAAACTATTCTCCATGTTTCAAAACCATGATGTGGGCATGTATTAAGTAATTCTTTATATCTATCCCAACATTGATAAAACGTTTCTCCTTGTTTTTGAGAAAAAGTTGTAATTTGTCTTTTAAAAGAGTTTGTTCTATGGGAAGGAAAAAACTTTTTGAGAAATTGTTGTTGCATTTCTTCCCATGATCTTATTGAACTTGATCTTAAATTTTGTAGCCATGTTTTAGCTTTATCTTTTAAAGAAAAAGGGAAAAGCTTTAATCGAACTATATCCATGCTACAATTTTGATCATTATAAGTGTTACAAACTTCCTCAAATTCTCTTAGATGCAAATATGAATTTTCAGAATCTAAACCATGAAAATTTGGTAAAAGTTGAATAATTTGAGGTTTGAAGTTGAAATTAGATGCATGAGGAGGAAAAACTAAACAAGATGGGGCACTAGTTCTAATAGGGTTCATATGGTGCCTAAGTGTTCTTAATTGATCATGTTCTTGATTATTATTATTATTATTATTATCTTGATTATTTGAATTATCATCCATGTTTAAATTATTTTCAGATACTCGAATAAGTCTACCACTTTTTTTCGACTCCAAATACTCATACAAAAAAAACAACACAATACTTATAAATAAAACATAATTAACAAATATAAACTTAATTTATACCTTCCCGGCAACGGCGCCAAAAACTTGCTACTACTTAAATAATAATTCACCCAAGTGTAGGTTGTCTGCAAGTAATATAATTCGTAAGTACGAGATCGATCCACAGAGAGGTTATTTTGAGTTTAAATTTATTAATTTATAGATTACCAAATGCAAGAATTAAGTTTACAAATTATAAACTTTGTCAAGGCTTGAGGATTTATTCTTGGTTTATGTAATATTGTTTAACTAAAAGTAAAACAAAAGAAACCACCATAAATAATGGTTCCAAAAAATTAAACACACACATAATATAATATAGTTCCCACTATAGAAAATACCGAATTAACCGATATTTTATATATGGTACCTATGATTATAATTATGACTATATAAATAAATAATTGCATAAAGTAAATGTTAAATTAAATCATTATATTTCATTTAGAACAAATGGCAGAGCCACGCTATTGCCTAAATGAAATATATTGATTTAATAAGTTAGTTGCGGTAAAGTAAAAGTTAGTTGCAATAAAGTAAATGTTAGTTGCAATAAAGTAAATGTTAGTTGCGATAAAGTAAAAGTTAGTTGCGAGAAAGTAAAAGTTAGATGCGAAAAATAAAAGTTAGTTGCGATAAAGTAAATGTTAGATTGTTAGATGTTAGTATTAAATCATAATATTTCATTTAGAACAACCGGCAGAGCCATGCTATCGTCTAAATGAAATATTATGATATTATTATATAAATATATATATATATATATCTATATATATATATATAATAATAAGTGATGAAATATTTATTGTATCAAAATTAAACAACAAATCAAGATAACCACTTTAATGGTATCAAGCATTTGATGTAAATTGATAACAACAAATAATTCATTTTTATACCTACAATAAAAATAAGTTAGCTAAATGAAAAAAAACAAAGAAAGAATATACAAAATATAAACAATCTTACTTCACAAGAATGCATCCTCTTCACCTTAACATAATAGATTTAGCTTGCCATAAGATTACTTTTGATCAACACTAAAATATCACTCATAGTTGAGAACATGAAAGAAAATATATTGGAACTTAGAACTTTGATACACACTCACACTATATTTTACAATGAGATAGAATGATTCTCAAGCTAGCACAAGGCCTCTATTTATAGGCCAAATGAGAGAAAGGGTCAAAATTTTTATTAATGCCATGTAGTTGCAATAGTATTCTTTGTCTCCTCCAAGTTCAATTCCATGTCCCTTCTTTCAATGCTTTGTTCCATGACTTTAATCACCGAATTTGACTCTGCTCAAAATGGCAAACATGTGGGGAATTGTCTATAGATGAATTTGGTCACTTGGTTCACCTCATTTGGTTAAATATTGAAATAGTTATGATATTTTTACTATATGCTGGTCATAGTAAAAGTAAATTTGTCCTCCTTTTGATATTTGCACAATTTGATCATCTTAAGGATCTTTTTAGGCAATCATGTCTTCTGCAAAGTTGTAGATAATTTCTCAAGGATTCCAAACATGTTTGAGTCACCTCCATTTGAATTTTCTAGCTTGAGTTATCATTATTCTACCAACACGTAGAAAACCTGAAAATAAAACATATTTAGTAAGACAATTAAATATAAACAAACAATACTAAAATAACATAATTTTATAATTTTAATGAAACTTAAATTTTAAAATACAGGTTTTAACATATAATAAATTATTAATTTTAAGTTTCATCACACGACGGGATTCGGAGATTGCCTCAACAAGGGCACGTTCTTCCTGGGACGTTGGAAAGAACGCTTCTTTCCCTTCTCATGTGGATCAATCTTCGTACCAGATGAAGAACCCACATAAAGAACCAATTTCTCTTTCTGATGGTGGATTCAAACGTAACAAGCATGTTAACCAACTCCTCAAGGGTCGTCTCAAGCTTTTTCATGTTGAAATTCACCACAAAAGGATCAAATGAGCTAGGCAGCGATAGGAGCAACACGTCGGTGGTCAACTCCGAAGGCAACATCAGATCCATGCCAACGAGCTTGTCCACGAGCCCAATCAACTTCAGTCCATTCTCATGGACCGAGGCCCCATCTCGCATGCGCAAAGTGATCAGCTCCTTGACGGTAGCATGCCTAAGAGACCGTGTTTGCTCACCAAAGAGCTCCTTGAGATGCAAATGAATGTCAGCAGCACTCTTTGCATCCTCAAAACGCCTCTGCAGCTCATCATTCAGAGAAGCCTGCATATAACACCTGGCTTTCAAGTCATGGTCACACCATTCCTTGTAAGTCTGCAATTCCTCAGGAGTGCAGTCAATCGGAGCCTCAACAGGGGGCGACTCAGTCAGTGTATATGCTATCCTTTCCGAATTCAAGACAATTTTTAGGTTTCTTAGCCAAGTGAGGTAATTAGGTCCAGTTAACACGTGTTTTTCGAGTATTGTGGATAGCGGATTGCGAATCGAAGACATTGTCAAATTTTGTACTGAAAAGTAAAACAGATAAATGTTAATGACTATTTTAAAATATTTAGTAAGATATAAAGTATGGACTTTTACTTTATAAATTTTCGCTCCCACTGTTTTGACATTTTCACTACCCTCTAGTGAAAATGGGAAACTCCTTTCCTCAGTAGGTACGTGCGGTCCAATTAGCGAATTATGATCCCGAATAATATCAGCCAATCACAATCCCTAAAAGGTAGTTTCCAATTGCATCACCATGCAACCCTTTACGTAAACTTTTGTCTCACGTTTGATTAGGACCCAATAATATGACGTCGTTCATCTTCACGTGTCAAGCCTTACCCATCGATGTTGAACCTTAATGGACGGTCGCCATGAGTTCTCCCAATAATATGAGCCGAAATCATGGGAGTTCCACGTAGTTCACATCACCATGTCAATGGATGTTACAGCTTTCCGGCACCCAGGGCCCCCCCAATAACATGAGCCGAGCCCCGAGCACGGGTAGCGTTCATCATGCGTCCATTGTCGATGGAAGACATTGAAATTATAAACAAATTTATAATTCCCCTTTTTTTTCTTGATATTAATTTTGAATCTTATTCAAAATGAGGTTTTTTAATTTTGAAAGGTCTCATCATTAATTTTATTTAAAAGCTTGCCATGTTTGATCGTATGTTTGCCGGATTAATGCAACTTTGTTATTATCATAATAATAACGCACATACTCATTATTTATAACATATCATGCATATATTATAAACAGTAAACAAAACAAGGATGATCAATCGCCCCAAAACTAATGGCCCGTGTGAGCTAAACACGGGCCTAGGTCCAATCCTAGGGAAATGCATGTGATGCAAATGTAACTATTACATATGCTTCCAATATTTACATGTCTTCGATCTTCATAATCATCAAAGCCACCATCTTCCAATCTTGATCTTCCACTATAATAATATTTACAAATAAATATCCATGGTAAATAGGGATACATCTCATGGGGGTGGGAACGGGCCATAAACCAAGCCCACTTTATAAATTGATAATTATTACAATCATTCAACACAAAATATCCTAGCATACACCTAGCAAATTGGGCTTGGGCTTTTAATCATCCTTCATGCATAATATCACATATCATACACCATCAATTAATTATCACAATAATTAATTGATCCAATATTATATATCTTGATCCAATCACTAACCGCCACGATTATAAACTAAATTAACAAAGTATACAAACACCTTTGTCTACTTTCTAATTAATTTATTTATAACCGAATTTCTTGTAAATCACCATTTACTATAAATAACTAAAGTCCAACTTCAATTATTTATTTCATGAGAAAATATTTGCAACTTTTATAAACTTAAGAGCCCAAAAACACATTTTTCACCAAAAATATTTTGGCCCATTTAAAATTCACAAATATGTTAGCCATCCAATGCCCAACAACTCAAGGCCCATGACACTTTGATATTTCAAAACACCTTTTGAAAACCATAGTCGTCATCGCCATCGCCGGAGCCCCGTCGCCAGATTTCGGCCAACATGAAATTTTTTTTTTATTTTAAATAGAGGGTTTCGGGCAGCAAGGGCAGCCCCTCGGGCAGCCCGAACTGCCCGAAATGGGCAGCAACATGCTGCCCAAAATAACACCTCACATGGCCTTCTATTTTGTTGCAAAAATCATCTCATGCGGTTATAAATCGACCTCAATATAATATTATGTATTTGCTACACAAAAATAGTAACCATAGCTCGGATACCACTTGAAAGGGGATCGGTTTTAGGTGCTCGAAAGGCAACGGAAGCTCAAAATTTCGGTTTTTGCAAGAGGAATTCGAGCACCACATGTACTAGGTGTGTAGCAAATACAAAAACACAATATGTCATACATAGGGTGTTATGAAATTTTACCTATCAATCTCTTGAGATTGATGTTTGGCACCAACTTAGTTGTCAAGCAACTAAGCTCTTCAAAGGCAAGACAAATCTACAAGCTCTTCTTGTCCTTGAGTCCTTCCCTCAAAATCAAGCCCACCACCAAACTTAAAAGATCCACCTTACACTTGCACTAGAAAATGTAGGGTATTTTTCTTTGAGAAGAGAATTGTTTCTCCAACAATTGAAGAACAAAAAAGAGGGAGAAAAGAGCTAGAAATTTCGGCCAAGTGAGTATGGGAGAGAAGGAGTATGAATTTTCTTGGTGTTGTAAAAAGTTGAATCAAAAGTTGCATGCCATGCAATTTTTTAATGAAAAGTATTCCCCAACTCTTCACCTCCCAAGCATGCTTTTGACTTGGGCTTGTAACAATTACAAGGTTCATGGACTTTTATTTAAATGTCCCAAACATATTTGAGCTCATTTAAAGTTTACTTGATTTTACCAAAGCCCACTAGTTTAATAATTATTTCTAATTGGGCTCTACAATGCCCAATCTAGTTTAATTAATTCAACACTTGAATTAATTTAATTATTTGGGATCTACTAGGCCCCATAGTGTTAAATTAATTCAACACTTGAATTAATTTAATTTAGTCCATAATATTGTTTATGAAAATCACAATTTTCAAATACATTATTTATTTGGCCAACTTTTAATTTAGGAACACATTCATAAATTAAAATTTACATTTCCCTCATAGAAGTCATACTTCTATTTTTCCTTACGCTTATAAACTCATTTATAAGCCGTTCAACACATTGAATTATATTTTACTTCTCAACGGGATCTAGAAAGCTAGTACTTGTGTGGCCCTCAATGGTTCATTGATACAACTAGCCGTGGGTTCACATCTCCATGTGATTCGGACTAAACATGTCCTTATACGAGCATACCCCAATTGCTCCATTCTTAAATATCAACTCCTTGATAATAAGAACATCAGAACTCAAGTCTGATAGTACCCAACCAATCATGTTAAACGCCTAGCAGCATCGCTTACATGATTCCCTAGGTATCAAATGATAGTGCCTGCAAGAACAATTTAATTATGGTTAGCGCACAGTACGGTCCCTTCAACTCATATATCCCGACCGCTTCAACAACTATTGGTATATCGAGAGTTGTCAATGAATCGATACTATGTGTCATGTCGTAGTTGCATCGATGGTGTAATCTATGAAACCCCTTTCATAATTACCACCATATTCTGATCAGAGATTTCAAACTACATACACATGATATCACATAGGATATCCATACCCGAAGGTTAGCGATGAATCCCCGACTACAATGCATCGACTCCTATATGTTTTGACAGAACACCCAACCTTGCCACCTGATGACCCCATGAGAGTCGGTAAACAAGCCAAAGTGCAATTCTAGCACATAGAGTCTCAATGTTGTCCCGGGTCATAAGGACTAATGGTGTACAACCATAAACTAGGACTTTTCCACTCGATAAGTGAGAACCATTTGGAAAGTCCTTTATAGAGGGTTGTTCAGTGCACTCTACAAGGAGCACCTATCTGCATGCTCGGACATCACAATGTCCCCTATCATTGAAACATGGTACTCACATCGCAGATACTAGTCTCGAACTCGAGCGGCCTATATCCTTCTTAGCGGCGGCTGAATCGACTAGGAACTGTTTAGAATATACAGTATTCCAAATATGAGTTTCATGATACTCATCATATGAGCATCTCATATTCTTTCTACTATTTGTATATTCAAGGACTTTATCTATGAAACTAGCATGGGTATACAGATAAAGAAGTGCCAAAACAATAAATTCAAATATTATTAAAATAAAGATTGTTCATACATAGAGTTTAAACATGAACCCTCGGCCAACACTTGGCTCGACGGGCACCTACTCTAACAATCTCCCACTTGCACTAGAGCCAACTACCCATATGCTTCAAAGCCATCGATTCGCGATACTTCTCGAATAATGGTCCAGGTAAAGGCTTAGTTAGCGGATCAGCAACATTATCTGCGGAGCCGACTTTGTCAATCGTGACGTCTCCTCTTTCCACGATCTCTCGGAGGATGTGGTACTTTCTCAATACATGTTTGGACTTCTGATGAGACCTTGGCTCCTTTGCTTGAGCTATAGCTCCCGTGTTGTCACACAACACCGGAAAAGGAGCAACTCCATAGGAACGACGTCCAACTCTTGTACGAAATTCCTTATCCAAACAGCCTCCTTTGCTGCATCTGATGCAGCAATGTATTCGGTCTCAGTGGTGGAATCCGCAGTACTTTCTTGCATGGAACTCTTCCAAGAGACACCAACACCATTGAGCATGAATACGAACCTAGAGGTTGACTTCGAGTCATCGATATCCCTTTGGAAGCTAGAGTCGGTATAGCCTTCCAATTTCAGTTCCCCACCCCCATAGACCAAGAACAACTTATTGGTCCTTCTCAAATACTTGAGAATGTCTTTCACAGCTTTCTAATGTGGAAGACCGGGGTTCGATTGATATCTACTCACTACACTTAGTGCGAAAGCCACGTCAGGACGTGTAGATATCATCCCATAAATGATGCTACCAATCACAGATGCATACGGAATGCGTGTCATCGCCTCTATCTCTGCATCAGTCTTGGGAGACATAGACTTGGATAGGGACACGCCATGACAAATTGGTAGATGTCCTCTCTTGGACTCATCCATCGAGAACCTCTTCACCATGGTATCAATGTATGTGGACTGGGTGAAACCAAGCAATCTTCTTGATCAATCTCTATAGATCTGTATTCCCAATACAAAAGATGCTTCACCCAAGTCATGCATCGAGAACTTACTCGCTAATCATATCTTAGTTGATTGCAACATTCCTACATCATTCCCAATGAGTAGAATGTCATCAACATAAAGCACCAGGAATGTCACAGCACTCCCACTGACCTTCTTATACACACAGGGTTCCTCAGGATTTTAGTAAAACCAAACTCTTTGATTGTACTATCGAATCTAAGGTTCCAACTCCTAGATGCCTGCTTTAGACCATAAATAGATCTCTGAAGTTTGCATACCATATGCTCACTTCCGACAGATGTAAACCCTTCGGGTTGAGACATGTAAATCTCTTCCTTAATATCCCCATTAAGAAAGGCTGTCTTGACATCCATCTACCATATCTCATAGTCATACCATGCAGCTATGACTAGCAATATCCTTATGGACTTGAACATTGCAACTGGAGAAAAGGTTTCCTCAAAGTCAACTCCTTGTCTTTGAGTATATCCTTTTGCCACCAATCGCGCCTTGAAGGTCAATACCTTCCCATCCGCCCCAAGTTTCCTCTTGTAAATCAATTTACACCCTATGGGAACAATTCCCTCAGGTGGATCCACGAGATTCCACACTTGGTTCGAATGCATGGAATTCATCTCAGATTCCATTGCTTAAAGCCACTTGGATGAATCGGCATCAGATAACGCTTCCTTGAAGGTCCTTGGATCACATCCATGGTTAGGCTCATCATGGCCTTCTTCAAGAAGCAGACCATACCTCATAGGTGGTCTCGAGACTCTCTCGGATCTTCTAGGAGCTTGTATCTCCTCTCTTGGCTCTTCGGGTGTGGGTTCTATAATTGTGGGTGTCTCTCGAACCTCTTCGAGTTCTATCATCTCGCCTTTTCTATCTAATAGAAATTCCTTTTCTAAAAAGGTTGCATTCCTAGAAACAAACACCTTTGTTTCTTGGGGATGATAGAAATAATATCCAACTGAATTCCTTGGATATCCCACAAAGTAGCATAAAATGGATCGACTATCCAATTTATCTCGGGCGGCCAACTATGATGTCATCATTCAAGCCCGGGTGGCCAACTATGATGTCATGAGGGTCTTTATTGACTCGGGCAGTTCTGTGAATGTAATCTTTAAAGAGGCTCTGGTGCAGATGGACTTGCAGGGTTATCATTTGGAAGCTGTGGAGACTGCCTTTTTTGGCTTTGCTGGCCATGTGGTTTACCCGAAAGGAGAGATTGTCTTGCCACTAACTTTGGGCTCCCAAGATCTTAAAAAGACGGTGATGACCTCTTTCACTGTGGTAGACTCCCCATCATCATATAAAATCATTCTGGGGAGGCTGGCCATGAATGAGCTGAGGGCTGTGGCATCTACCTACCACCAAAAGATAAAATTTCCTATGGGAGACCAGGTAGGAGAAGTCCGAGGAGATCAGCCCTCTTCTCGGAAATGCTATGTGGAAGCAGTCCGGGCTGATCAGAGCAAAACTAGGAGGGAAGGAAAGAAAGCAAGGGTTGATGAAGTGGGAGGGGGAGTAGTGGAGAAGGGGGAAGTACATTTTGTGGCTGAGGAAGAGCAGGAGGTGATAGAAGTCGGACCAGGCCAGCAAATCCGGGTGGCTCGGGACCTCAGTGCATCCACCCGGGTTAGTTTGATTAACTGTTTGAAAACTAATATTCATGCTTTTTCCTGGTCCCAACAGGAGTTGGCAGGGATCTCACCCTTGATATCTGAGCATCATTTGAACATTCTCTCGGGAGATCACCTGGTGAAGCAGAAGAAAAGACACTTTGATCTGGAAAAGGACAAAGTTATTGATGAACAGGTGAGAGATCTGCTGAAGGCCGGCCACATTCGGGAAATTCAATTTCCTACATGGCTCTCGAACGTGGTGTTGGTACCTAAGTCCACCGAAAAGTGGAGGTTATGCGTGGACTTCCGTGATCTTAACAAAGCTTGTCCCAAAGACCATTATCCCCTGCCCAGGATTGAACAACTAGTGGATTCCACCTCAGGCTTCAAGATGCTGAGTTTCATGGATGCTTACCAGGGGTATCATCAAATCCCCCTGGCCAAGAATGATCAAGACAAAGCCAGCTTCATCACCTCGTGAGGTACATTTTGTTAAGTTGTAATGCCTTTCGGGTTGAAGAATGCAAGGCCCACTTACCAGCGTCTCATGAACAAATTCTTTGAGAAGCAATTGGGCCGGAATGTGGAGGTATATGTGGATGATATTTTGGGCAAGTCTAAAGAGGTTACGGATTTCATTGCTGATTTGGAGGAAACTTTTGCCACTCTGATGCGTTACGGGATCAAGCTTAACCCTGCCAAGTGTATTTTTGACGTAAAGAGTGGCAAGTTCTTGGGGTTCATAGTGACAGACCGGGGGATTGAGGTGAATCAGGAGAAAATCAAATCTGTGTTATGCATGCCATCTCCCCGATCTGTCAAAGAAGTACAAAAGCTGACCGGGAGGATTGCTTCCCTTTCTTGATTTATATCCCGGTCAGCACAGAGGAGTTATCATTTCTTTCAAGTCCTAAGGAAGGCCCAACAATTAGGTTGAGATGAGAAGTGTGAACAGGCCTTCTAGGACTTGAAGATCCATCTTGCAGAGCTTCTTGTATTGGTGAAGCCGGAGCCCGGGGAGAAACTATTCGTTTATCTATCTACTACAAAGTATGCTGTCAGCTCAGTTCTGATAAAAGACGAATGCTCTGATCAAAAGCCTGTCTATTATGTCAGCCATGCTCTAAGAGGCCCCGCGCTTTGATACAGTGAAGTAGAGAAGATTGCTTTGGCCTTGATCATGACCGCCCGGAAGCTGCGACATTACTTTCTGTTAAATCAAATTGTTGTTATCACCAATAGTCCTCTTGGGAGGATTATGACTCATTCAGAAGTGTCCGGACGGATGATCAAGTGGACAGTGGAATTGGGCGAGTATGACATTGAATATAAGCCCCGGGTTGCCATCAAAGCACATGCCTTGTCAGATTTTTTTATCTGAAATGGTTCAGCCCGACGAAGATGAAGTATGGAGAGTTTTTGTGGATGAGGCTTCTAGCCTTGCTAGGTGTGGAGTAGGTGTTGTAATAATATCTCTCCCGGGAGAAAAGATTAAATTGGCACTAAGGATTGATTCCCGAGTAACCAATAATGAGGCCGAGTATGAAGCTGTCCTTGCTGGTATCCGAGCTGCCCGGGAGGTTGGAGCATCCCGGATTATTCTGTACTCTAATTCACAGCTAATCACTCAACAGATAAAGGGCGTTTATGAAGCTAAGGATGACATGATGCTCAAATATTTACAGCTCATTCAAGCCTAAGCGGAAACCTTTGTGGATTGGAGTATTGAACAAATACCTCGGGAGGAGAATGGAGAAGCAGATGCTCTGGCAAAAATGGCTGCTTCTTTGTCAGAGGTCAGAACTCGGGAAGTCTTGCATGTTTGCCGCTTGGTCCTTTCCGCCGAGGAAGAAATATTACCAGTACCCGAGGACTCCTGGATGACACCACTGATCAAATTCATTATAAATAATGAACTGCTCGAGGACAAAGCCCGAGCTCAAAAGATTAAGAGACAAGCTCCCAGGTTTGTTCTCTTAAATAATGTTTTGTACAGGAGATCATTCCAGGGACCTCTATTAAAATGCTTATCTGAGGGAGAAGTAGATTATGTCCTCCGAGAGATCCATGAAGGATGCTGTGCTGAGCATCTCAGAGGAATATCTTTGGCCCGAAAGACAATGCTTGCCGGGTGCTGGTGGCCAACTCTTAGCCAAGATTATGCCCTAGTAGTCCAGGCTTGTGAAGGATGTCAACACCACTCAAATTTTCAACATAGCCCGGCCACTCTTATGAAGTCTATTTGGGCATCTTGCCTCTTTGATCAGTGGGGCATGGATATTGTGGGTTCCTTCCAAATTGTCCGGGCTCAGAAGAAATTCTTACTACTGGCTGTAGATTATTTTTCTAAATGGGTGGAAGCTGAGCCCTTGGCCAAGATCACTGAGCAGGAAGTTTTGAAAGTTTTATGGAAGAACATAGTATGCCGGTTTGGAATACCCAGAGACTGATCTCAGATAATGGAAGACAGTTTCAGGGCAAAGAGATTACATCCTGGTGTCAGGAAATGAAAATCACTCAGTCTTTCACCTCTGTTGCCTATCCTCAAGCTAATGTCCAAACAGAAGTTGTGAATAGAATTATTGTACAATCACTGAAAACCAGGCTACAAGGCAAAGGAAAGGACTGGGTGGAAGAATTACCCAGTGTTCTCTGGGCGTACAGAACAACTCCTCGAGCACCAACTCAAGAAACTCCCTTCAACTTGGTATACGGTTCTGAAGCAGTCCTCCCAGTTGAAATAAGGAAAACCTCTTCCCGGGTAGATTCTTACCCGGATGATAATTATCATAGCCGTGCCATGGAACTGGTCTTGGTAGAAGAGAAGAGAGATCGAGCATCCGGATCCGAGAATTCCAAGTAGGGGATCTAGTCATGAAGAAAGTCAACCCTGCCGGGGATGTTGAGAAGCTGGAAGCTCGGTGGGAAGGACCTTATAAAATCATCCGGAGGATCAGCTCAGGATCTTTTTATCTAGAAGATTTCCAAGGACGCTCTCTCAAAAGGCCTTGATATATATTTAATTTAAAGAAGCATTATGCTTAACAAATGTAATTATTTGATGGAAGATATAATGAAAGATCTGTTTTCTCAGAAAAAGTGCTATGTATGTTTCTTGTATCTTAACCCGAGAGGGACAAAGCCCCAGTTACTTAAAAAGCCCAGGGCACTACACCCTGGCTCGGGGAACCACACCTCGACCATTCCCAAGTCCCGGGACAAGCTCTCCGGCCCAAGGCTCCGTACCTTGGTTCTTAAAAAGCCCAGGGCACTACACCCTGGCTCGGGGAACCCCACCTCGACCATTCAAAAGTCCCAGGGCATGCTTCCCGGCCCAAGGCTCCGTACCTTGGTTCTTAAAAAGTTCAGGGCACTACACCCTGGCTCAAGGAACCATACCTCGACCATTCACAAGTCTCGGGACATGCTCCCTGACCCAAGGCTCCGTACTTTGGTTCTTAAAAAGCCAAGGCACTACATCCTGGCTTAGGGAACCACACCTCGACCATTCACAAGTCCCGGGACATGCTCCCCGGCCCAAGGCTCCATACCTTGGTTCTTAAAAAGCCCATGGCACTACACCCTGTCTCGGGGAACCACACCTCGACCATTCCCAAGTCCCGTGACATACTCCCCGGCCGAAGGCTCCGTACCTTGGTTCTTAAAAAGCCCATGGCACTACACCCTTGCTCGGGGAACCACACCTCGACCATTCACAAGTCCCGGGACATGCTCCCCGGCCCAAGGCTCCGTACCTTGGTTTTTAAAAAGCGCAGGGCACTACACCCTGGCTCGGGGCACCACACCTCAATCTGTCTAAATCCCAATATATTCTCTCTTGCTCAATTTTCTCATTTTAGTTATACGCATTCAAGAGCTTTAAGCTCAGGTTTTAATTTTCTACATCTCGGTTGTTTCTTGAAGTATGGGGTTATTTATTTATTATATGGACCGGAATCCCGACAACTTACTTGAAGTTACCGGTTAATTCTTAACACTTAGAAAATTTTCTGAGTATTTCGCATACAAAAAATTGTATTACCCGGGTTTCTTGAAGACTTATCAGAATATTATTAAGAGCAGTTGAAGGAAATTAAAAATTTCATTAAAAAGCCCGAAGGCAGGAATTACAACAAAAAGGTAAATAAAAAAGTACAATCTTAATCTATATCTACGGGCTCGGACTCTGGCTGTTCTTCTGGAGCCTCCTTCTTCTCTTCTTCCCCATCCTTGGGAAGGGATGCTATAGCACGTCCAAAGTCTGGGAAATCTTTCCTATCCTCGGGTAAAAGCTCGGCCTCTTCAAACTGCTCTCGGCAGTTTTCAAAACCGGTCTAGAAGAGAGGATAGGCCCGGTCTTCAACGACCTTCTTGAATTTGGAAGATTGAAGGAAGGAGGCCTGCCACTTGTCTTTATTGTATTCAGCCAGAGCCAGGGCACTCTCGGCTTTCTCTGCCCAGGATTGCTGCACTTCTATCTACTCGGATAGAGAACGATTTCTTGACTCCGAAACAGATAAGGCACCTCTCAAATTTTCCTCCCGAATTGAGCCTTCAGTGAGGTCATCTCTGGCTTTATCCAGGGCAGAGAACAAGCTGGCCATTTCCTCCTCGTGAGTGGCTCGAGCCCGGGACAATTCCTCTTGAAGTTTTTCCTGAGTATCTTGGAATTTCCGGGCTCGGTTAGTGGAAATGGTGGCAGCTGCAGCAACCTCCTCAAAGGCCGAGATCAATAGTTGAGCGGCCTGTTCGAAAGCAAGCTAGTAAAAGATAAAAATAATAGAGCAAGTAAGAAAAGTAGAAAAGCTTACCGCCAAGAATTGTTCGATCCTTCGAAGATCTTGGCAGAAGGCCGGGAACCCTTCAAACGAGCCTCCTCGTCAGGAGTAAGTAGCTGTTTGAAGAACTTGAGCCCCGTTGCCGAGATTTCCTCCTCAAAAATATTGACCCGGGAAGGCTGCTCAGTAAGGAGAGGCTGTTGGTTGGATTGTTGACGGGGAAGGGTGGTTGATTGAGCTGCTTGATACGAACCCTGGCCCTCCTCCTGAACACCCTCGACTAGGATCAGCTCCGGGCTTGTGACGGCCTTTCGCTTCCTCTAGCTGAGAGGGACGTGGTCTTCAGAATCCTCCCGAGATTCATTTCGGGTCGCCTCCTCCTCCTGTTCAGTCTCGGCCCTAGTCAACTCAACTTGCAAGGCCGCCTCCTCGGCCTGTTTTTCTTCCCAGCCGCAGCCATCCGGGCTGTCAGCTTCTTCTCTTTATCCGCCTTTTCAGCAGTCCATTTCTTGGCGAAGGCCTCCTGCATTTTTGAGTTATCTGCACAAAAATAAAAAGAAAGGTCAGTACAATTGACAAGTATTAACAAGCTTTGAAAACAAGAAGAGGATATCAAGAATTACCGGGTTGAGCGCCCGAGTCAGCAACCTCATCAATCACCCGGTCCAGAGGGTCCTCAGCCCGGGCACTCAATCCATAGGCAATCAAGTTCTCATTTGAAATAAGAACGAAGGAGGAGAATTTTTTGCCCTCCACCAAATCTTGGCTTCGGGTATAAATTCCTCGAATTTGTAAGCCCTGGGAAGGGCAGGTTGTGAAGGTAGGGAAGGAAAAAACCCGGTCAGACAGGGAAGAGGACCCGGGAGTTGAATATAAAAGAATCGTCCTTTCCACCCCTTCTGGGAAGAAGGAATATCATCAAGGAACCGAGAGTTAAGGTGGGAAGTCAGGGAGAAGGCATTTTCTACGAGTCTGCAAGAGAAAAAATAGTGGAGGATGATGGGGTTGATGACAAGATTGTTCATCCTAAAAAGAACGTAGAGTGAAGCCATTATACGGAAGGAATTGGGGTGGATTTGGTTGACGGGCACGCCAAAAAACTTGGCGTCTGCAATATAGAAAGGAGGGATAGGAAACCGGAGACCATTTCTAACTTGGTCCCGAAAGAAAATAGTATACCCGAGAGGAGGATGGTCAGCCCGGTCAGAGGGGCCGGGTATGAGAATAGAGAAGGAAGAGGGGATGGAGCCCAGAACCCGGAGTTCCTCGTCTACCCCCGAGTGCAGAGTGCTGCTCATAGAGGAGAACCAGGGAACCCCCGGGGCCTCGGTGGATGGAGGGTCGGAAGCTCGGGCTTTGCCCTTACCCTTGTCTTTTTTCAGAACGCGAGAGGTGCTCGAGAAGGAAGGTTTGAAAGAGGAGGGTTTGGAAGAGGAGGGTTTGGTTTGAAGAGCTGTTGGTTTTTTGGAAGTTTGGGTAGGGAGGCGACGGCGAGGGGGAGATGGGGAGGAGTCGGAGCGCATCGTGGTGGAGTTGTCACTAGGCGAGCCTCGCGGATTCGCTCTAAAAGTGGAAGAAGTGGAGTTCGACATTTTTAAAGAAGATTGGAGGGAGAAAACTTACGAGTATGGGGAGGAAAGCGGTGGAAGATCGCTGGAGTAAGAGAGATTATGCGCCGGAAAGTTGAGAGGAAAATTTGCAAGGGCTTCGCCGATTGTTTTAATTTGCAAGTGATTTTTTGAAAATAGGTGAACTACTATATATAAGGGAAGGGAGTTAATCTCCACCGTTGATCTAAACTAATCGGATGGTCAAGATGAATCTTGGAAGCTGTGCGGGCAGATGAAAGGACATGTACGGTTATCGAGGTGTCAGAATTATCCACTCCTCGGAATACAAAACGATTTTTCGGCTGTATAAATGCTAAAGCATGTATCATAATGACACCCTTTTGACTGCTCGAGAATACTAAACGACAAAATATTCAAAGCCCGGGAGACATGAGGCCCCGGGATATTATCTTAAGCCCGGGTGGTATCAGACCCCGGTAACTCATCCCACCTATGGGATATTTGAAGCCCCCGATGCTCTTACACGCTATTAATTATTTTGCTGTGAAAGAATAAGTATGATTGATCGGGACAGCGAGTAAGACTCTAGCCCGACTATTTTAGGGATGGGTGGTGACACCCCCATAAGGATCCGGGTTATCATTAACCCGGCTTATTACTTGGATAGCCCAGATCAGAGCCAATATGCCAGGTACGTTTCTCAAGACCCGGGCATTTCTCCTCTTCCCGGGTGATCACCAGATAGCTTGGGCCCTTAGACCAGTACCCGGGTACCTTACCACCCGGGCCACCTCGAGAATTGCACCACACTCGAGTATGATTGATACAGTCCGTCTAATCTGTTAGAACCACTTGGGCTTTGAGTGTCCTAGAAGTCATCAGAAGCTATAGTATGGGCAACCGACTTGCCATACTTATTAGGTGGCACTGTAATCGAGGTACCTACCTCATTTTCTACTATAAATAGCAGGTATACTGATCTAGCAAAACTTGCACTGTGGAATCCTTAATAAAAATATGATTTTGTATGCTCAGAAATTAATCGCAAGTGCACGATGTCAAGTAATAGTATAATGTACGTGAGTACGAGTGTCGTTCCACTGAATACTGTATTTGACAATTATTATTTTCAGTTATTAAATCTTTAGCAAAGAAAATTGATTGATTGATTATTACTACTATGATCAAATAAACGAGCAAATAAGAATATTGAAGAATTAAATAATGAGATATAATATCTAAGATGGTTGATAAAAAATTCAATGAGAAATGAATTTGTTGGGAATTTCGGTTCGCCTACCTCTCGTTAATTAATTAATTCGTTCGATAGTGACTGTATGCTTCCGACTGGATTTCCTATTCAATTGAACACACTCTCTCGAGCTATGCCAAACTAATTCTACTCAATGAAATAATTAAACGTCTTTAATTATTTATCAAGAGTGAATTGCATGTCGATCTATGAAATCCTCTAGTTTTCATCCTACCGGACTATGACTATCGGCGCGTATCCAATTTCATATATCTATGTAACTTGTAGATTTACGGATTATACTACTCGTTCCTATCACAAGTTATTCTCTCGAACTCACTCGCAATATAAAAACATTGTTAAAGTTAGCTACGCTTTAACAACACGATAAAACAATAGTATAATCAAGAATAAATCAGAAATCGATATGTAAATTAATTATATCAAAGTTTGGGGTAGGATCCTCTTAAATCCCAACAAATAATAAAGGTTTAGCTACTCGAATTCATATTAAAAATAAACAAAACAAAGTTTAAAAGATGAAAACTAAATTAGAAATACTAGAATTGACGAAAAACACGAAGAACGATGCCCGGAAATCTTCGAATCTTCAATCCAAGCGCAAAAACCCTCTTCAAGCTTGTGGCGGCTGCTCCAATGAAGTCTGAATGATTCAAAAACGTCCAAAAATCCTTCCCATATCATCCACATCCCAAGACTAAGGTAAGGAATCGGCAAAGATATTTTTCCAAAAATAGGTGGCACTCGGACGGTAGAAAATTACCGCTCGAGCGCCACATCTTCTGTAATATTTCTTGAGGAATGTGGCACTCGCGCTCGGGCGGTAATATTTTACCGCCCGAGCGCCACATGTTCTGGACATTTTTTCTTCGGAGGATAAATCTCGCGCTCGGGCGGTAAAATATTACCGCCCGAGCGCCATATCTTCTGTAATTTGGCTTGTGAGTCACTTCTCGCGCCCGGGCGGTAAATTTCTACCGCTCGGGCGCCAGTCTTTCTGCCCATTTTTGCACCTTTTGCTCCGATTTCGGTTTTCCGGTCATTTTTCTTGCAAATTTGTCACCCACAAGTGAAATATGATCAAATGCATATATTTACTCTAAAACGAACAAAATGTAAATGAAATGTACGCATGCACAATGCAAACACATACAAACTAATGCAATAAAACATGTAAAAACCACACCTATCAACCCCCTCATACTAACCTTTTACTTGCCCTCAAGCAAAATAGGTTACAGACTACAACCAAAACATGAAACAAACACAATGTGAGACGTCTTCCCTTTTTATTGCTTCAAAAGTACTATGGATTTTTTTTTTTAAACACTCAATTTTCGGCCATGTATATTTACCACATGAAATATTTTACTCCTTAAAATAAAACACCAACCAACCAACATTTTAAAAATCAAGTGCACTAGTCATAAAAATGAAATCGTCAACTGTTTTACTACATCTAAAAGCAATAAATTTGAAAAGTATAGCACATACTAAACCTCTCAAAATCTCTCAAAAAGCATAATTAAATAGTCTTAAAATCTCTAACATAATTCATCATAATCGTAAATGCGGAAAAGTAGAAGCGCTGGTCCTCGGGTTGTGTGCGCCTTCAGTCCAGTCAAATCACCCGTCAAGCCCACCCTCAACCCCACCTGCATCCATCACACCTAGTGAGTCTAAAGACTCAACACACCATAATCTTGGTAACAAGTAATACGTAATACAGTCAACATATAACAGTGAAAAATACTTGTACTTAAAATATCGTTTTCATTAAGATGCATAAACTTCAAACATGACCATTTTCATAAATATTTTCATGATGCATAAACTTTAAATAGAAACATTTTCATAATGATGCATCAACTTAAGCATAAATATTTTCATGACATGCAAACATTAATTTCCTTTTTCCTCAACATGACATGACATAAAACCTTTAACATGATCATGAACATTTTCATTTTCCTTTGTTGAATTCAGATCGTTAATTGTGACTTTCCTCAACATGACATGAAAATCGATGGATCCCTCTACATGAAATCGCAGTACTGGGCGGCGGGGACATCAGCGACACTCTCACCGGTCAACTGAGCCTTGGCCTATCATGATCGAATAGAAATACGATCGTCGGGGCTCCCTCTGAGGCCTTTTCCCATAAATGGGCTCCCTCTGGGGCCTTTTTCCCTCACGATATTCCCATTCTTACCGTTACCACAAAACCGTTACCACATAACCGTTACCACATATTCGCAATGATGGAAACACGATCGTCGGGCTCCCACTGGGACCATAACCCTCACGATGTCGCCAACATTAACGAATTAGTCACAATCACTTCACTTCCTTCAACATTTACATTCTCATCACTTTATAAAAATCATGCATAACATAACATTTTGTTTTTGAAACCAAGCATGCAACATGTCTTTTAAATGTCTTCCTTAAATCATAAAATTCCTTAAACATTTAAAAATCATAATTTAATCATGAACATTTCATAAACATTTAAAAATAATCATAATATCATAAAAACAGCATTTAAGGCACTGCCATGACGTTTACTAATTTATAGGTGTAAAAAGACTGTTTTACCCCTGGGCTCGACATTTTACGTTTTCGACTTTTTTCTTGATTTCATGACTCTAACATGTCCCAAATAATTATTTAAGCTTACATGAATTTTTCCATAAATTTATTTAGCTTAAATATTAGACTTTTTCATTTATCTTTACTTAATTGTTTTAACGGTGTTTTAATCTCGAAAAAATCACAAACTTTAATATAAAATTCTAAAATTAAAAACTTAGACTTTTAATAATTATATAAGCTCAAACCTAATTTTTCATAATTTTATGAAGCCTAAAACTAAGCGTTTTAATTAACTCGTTAATTAGCGTTTCGTGCGGTGATTAAATCCTGAATAAATCCAAAACTCATTATTTTGATCCCAAATTTTAAACATAACCTTTTTATGATTTATTCTACCCTTTCAGGTCATGAGCCACCCCCGTGGACCCTTGGATTAATTTTCCCTTCTTTAATTTTCATTTTTGACCCTTCGACGAACACACCGAGCCATCTCTCAATTTACCTGAGCCACGCCCGAGCCACCTCGAGCCAAACCATAGCCAACCAACCTAGGGACCCTACTAACCAAGCCCCGCCCAAAGAACAAGCCCCTAAGTCGCTCAAACTCCCCTGGACAGAAGCACCAAATTCTGCATGTGTGTGGGGTGTGTTTCCTTTGGTGTTAGGACTCCTAACTAGTCTAGGACTCTCCCAATCGAGCCACCACCGAGCCCACACGACCCTCACAATCCCTGGACCATGCCCAGCCCAAGCTCAGACCAACTCAATCCCTACAACCCAGCAGCAAAGCCACTGAATTCAGACAGCAACCTGTGCCCCTTGAAAGTGTACTCCACGTTTTTCTGTGTTTGGCTCGAGCCACATCGAGCCACCCTGTCCCAACTCATGACCAGCTTCTCTAGGGACCCTCATGCACTCTTAGAACCCATAGGACTCGACCCTAGCCCCAAAACCGAGGTTCTACACCAGTAGCAATTTCTGGCAGAGAACCCACCTACCATGGCTTCTACGTCTCTGTTGCTAGGACTTAGCCAGCCACACCAGGACCTGAACCAACCTCTCTAGAACCCTTCTAGGACACTAAGGACCTAACCTAACCCAGCCCAAGCCCCCTGGCCGAGCCCCTCCTCCCTGCACCTTCTTCTGAAACCTGCGCACACCTTGATCATCAATCTCGGGTGGAGTCCTAGCTTGCTAGGACTCCTCCCCAACCCTTGGTCTCGAGTCCTAGCGTGGCTAGGACTCTTCCCCCGACCCAAGCCAAGCCCCTGCCGTGGCCCAAGCCAAGCCATGCATCACAGCCCCTCACAACCGAGCCCTACATATACCATGACAGAATTTTGGTTCCAGCTTGTGTGTGCTGTGGTTGTGCAGTGTTTTGGTGTGTTCTTAGGGCTCTAAACTCACGTGAATTCATGCTTGTTCAAGTTCTAATCATGGCAGCCCTCTAGCACATATAAAAACATGATTTTGGAATCAAATAACACAAGTTTAACACCTATATACACATAGTTACGAAAATAAATTTGTGTGTCCAGTTTTCTTTCAAATCATGATCAAATAAATATTATGGTGTGATAGATGTTTGAAAGAAAGAAATATGGCGTGCCTTTGCGTATTAAACGCACGAAAAACTTGTTGGCGATTGCGGAGAACGGTGGCACAAAGACGATGGGTTGAACCCCTAAAGCTTTCAAATTTTTTTTCTTTCAAATTGCTGTGTGCGTGTGTCTTGTGTCTTGGGAGGAAATAAGAGTTTGAAGTGTGTAGGTGATTGAGGCGTGCATATGCAGGGTTTAGGGTGGGGTTTTGCACTTTTAAATACTAAATAAAACACTAATCAAGGTTTAGGCCCATTAGATAAATAAATTAAGCCCAAACAGCCCATTAGTGCTCAATTAAAATATTAAAATTAATTTTTGCTTAAATAAGTTTGTGAATTTATTAGCCGGGTTGCCATTGCATTCGTATTTTTGTTGAAAATCCACCGCCGATAAAAATTACGTCATGGCGTATAAAATCACCTCAAAACCCCTTATTTTCAAAAATAATAAACAGCATCACCCATATTTTAAATAATTAAAAACAATTATTTAATAAAAACATTTTCTATTTTTCAGCCATCGGTCTCCGTTCCTCGATTGCAACTTGAATAACCTTTAAAAATACATATTAATGCAACAATGTAGAAAATATATTTTTAACATACCATTATGCACAACATAATTAATTCATGCAACTAAAACATTTCTTAATAATTGCAAAATAAATTCTTAATTTCCTAAAAAATTATCTTAATTGATCCTTAATTTCGAAAATCCTACGATTAACCCATAAGTTCTCGGTATTCTTAACTCACTTCTACGGGTTTCCCATAACATAAATTTCGAAATTTTAAACTTATTTACCCAAAAAATCATTTCCTATAACCAATCTTACCTTTCATCAAAACTTAAAATCCCAATTTATACATTTTTATTTTCCCAAAGTCGTTGCGATCCACGAATAATTATTACTTATGAGTAATTCCCAAAAATTAATTCAACTAGTAACCATGAATCATAAATATTTTCTTAGAAAATCTACGTAACCCAAAAAGCATTCATAATATTCATAATTAACTTATAGCCCAAAAAGTAAAACGTCAATACTAAAACCCAAAAATCAACATAATCCAATTCCACCACAAACCAACATGCGTTAAAATAAAATAATTTTTCATTTCATATTGTATCACGTATAAAAATTCTAAAGCATATAAATCATATATCTTCATAAAGCTATTAAACATGTGACGTAAACATGTGATTCATAAATTATGCAGGTAATATCATAAAATCATATAAAGCATGTAAACTTACAAGTTTGAGGCTTGACGACTGATCTTCCCGGCGCTGATGGTGGCACAACCCTTTACAGGATCTTTACTCTGATACCAACTGAGACGTCTGCCCTTTTTATTGCTTCAAAAGTACTAGGAATTTTTTTTTTTAAACACGATTTTCGCCCATGTATATTTACCACATGAAAATATTTTTATAAAATATTTTACTCCTTAAAATAAAATACCAACCAACCAACATTTTAAAAATCAAGTGCACTAGTCATAAAAATGAAATCGTCAACTGTTTTACCACACCTAAAAACAATAAATTTGAAAAGTATAGCACATACTAAACCTCTCAAAATCTCTCAAAAAACATAATTAAATAGTCTTAAAATCTCTAACATAATTCATCATAATCGTAAATGCGGAAAAGTAAAAGCGCTGGTCCTCGGGTTGTGTGCGCCTTCAGTCCAGTCAAATCACCCGTCAAGCCCACCCTCAACCCCACCTGCATCCATCACACCTAGTGAGTCTAAAGACTCAACACACCATAATCTTGGTAACAAGTAATACGTAATACAGTCAACATATAACATTGAAAAATACTTGTACTTAAAATATCGTTTTCATGAAGATGCATAAACTTCAAACATGACCATTTTCATAAATATTTTCATGATGCATAAACTTTAAATAGAAACATTTTCATAATGATGCATCAACTTAAGCATAAACATTTTCATGTAATGCAAACATGAATTTCCTTTTTACTCAACATGACATGACATAAAACCTTTAACATGATCATGAACATTTTCCTTTTCCTTTGTTGAATTCAGATCGTTAATTGTGACTTTCCTCAACATGACATGAAAATCGATGGATCCATCTACATGAAACCGCAGTACTGGGCGGCGGGGACATCAGCGACACTCTCACCGGTCAACTGAGCCTTGGCCTATCATGATCGAATAGAAATACGATCGTCGGGGCTCCCTCGGGGGCCTTTTCCTATAAATGGGCTCGCTCTGAGGCCTTTTCCCCTCACGATATTCCCATTCTTACCGTTACAAGAAAACCGTTACCACATAACCGTTACCACATATTCGCAATGATGGAAACACGATCGTCGGCCTCCCACTGGGACCATAACCCTCACGATGTCGCCAACATTAACGAATTAGTCACAATCACTTCACTTCCTTCAACATTTACATTCTCATCACTTTATAAAAATCATGCATAACATAACATTTTGTTTTTGAAACCAAGCATGCAACATGTCTTTTAAATGTCTTCCTTAAATCATAAAATCCCTTAAACATTTAAAAATCATAATTTAATCATGAATATTTCATAAAAATTTAAAAATAATTATAATATCATAAAAACAGCATTTAAGGCACTGCCATGACGTTTACTAATTTATAGGTGTAAAAAGACTGTTTTACCCCTGGGCTCGACATTTTACGTTTTCGACTTTTTCTTGATTTCACGACTCAAACATGTCCCAAATAATTATTTAAGCTTACATGAATTTTTTCATAATTTTATTTAACTTAAATATTAGACTTTTTTATTTATCTTTACTTAATTGTTTTAACGGTGTTTTAATCTCGAAAAAATCTCAAACTTTAATATAAAATTCACAAATTAAAAACTTAGACTTTTAATAATTATTTAAGCTCAAACCTAATTTTTCATAATTTTATAAAGCCTAAAACTAAGCGTTTTAATTAACTCGTTAATTTGCGTTTCGTGCGGTGATTAAATCCTGAATAAATCCAAAACTCATTATTTTGATCCCAAATTTTAAACATAACCTTTTTATAATTTATTCTACCCTTCCAGGTCATGAGCCACAACCCTTGGATCAATTTTCCCTTCTTTAATTTTCATTTTTGACCCTTCGACGAACACACCGAGCCATCTCTCAATTTACCTGAGCCACGCCCGAGCCACCTCGAGCCAAACCCTAGCCAACCAACCTAGGGACCCTACTAACCAAGCCCCGCCCAAAGAACAAGCCCCTAAGTCGCTCAAACTCCCCTGGACAGAAGCACCAAATTCTGCATGTGTGTGGGGTGTGTTTCCTTTGGTGTTAGGACTCCTAACTAGTCTAGGACTCTCCCAATCGAGCCACCACCGAGCCCACACGACCCTCACCATCCCTGGACCATGCCCAGCCCAAGCTAAGACCAACTCAATCCCTACAACCCAGCAGCAAAGCCACTGAATTCAGACAGCAACCTGTGCCCCTTGAAAGTGTACTCCACGTTTTTCTGTGTTTGGCTCGAGCCACATCGAGCCACCCTGTCCCAACTCATGACCAACCTCTCTAGGGACCCTCACTCACCCTTAGAACCCATAGGACTCGACCCTAGCCCCAAAACCGAGGCTCTACAACAGTAGCAATTTCTGGCCGAGAACCCACCTACCATGGCCTCTACGTTTCTGTTGCTAGGACTTAGCCAGCCACACCAGGACCTGAACCAACCTCTCTAGCACCCTTCTAGGACCCTAAGGACCTAACATAACCCAGCCCAAGCCCCCTGGCCGAGCCCCTCCTCCCTGCACCTTCTTTTGAAACCTGCGCACACCCTTGATCATCAATCTCGGGTGGAGTCCTAGCTTGCTAGGACTCCTCCCCAACCCTTGGTCTCGAGTCCTAGCGTGGCTAGGACTCTTCCCCCGACCCAAGCCAAGCCCCTGCCGTGGCCCAAGCCAAGTCATGCATCATAGCCCCTCACAACCGAGCCCTACATATACCATGACAGAATTTTGGTTCCAGCTTGTGTGTGCTGTGGTTGTGCAGTGTTTTGGTGTGTTATTAGGGCTCTAAACTCACGTGAATTCATGCTTGTTCAAGTCCTAATCATGGCAGCCCTCTAGCACATATAAAAACATGATTTTGGAATCAAATAACACAAGTTTAACACCTATATACACATAGTTACGAAAATAAATTTGTGTGTCAAGTTTTCTTTCAAATCATGATCAAATAAATATTATGGTGTGATAGATGTTTGAAAGAAAGAAATATGGCGTGCCTTTGCGTATTAAACGCACGAAAAACTTGTTGGCGATTGCGGAGAACGGTGGCACAAAGACGATGGCTTGAACCCCTAAAGCTTTCAAATTTTTTTTTCTTTCAAATTGCTGTGTGCGTGTGTCTTGTGTCTTGGGAGGAAATAAGAGTATGAAGTGTGTAGGTGATTGAGGCGTGCATATGCAAGGGTTTAGGGTGGGGTTTTGCACTTTTAAATACTAAATAAAACACTAATCAAGGTTTAGGCCCATTAGAAAAATAAATTAGGCCCAAATAGCCCATTAGTGCTCAATTAAAATATTAAAATTAATTTTTGCTTAAATAAGTTTGTGAATTTATTAGTCGGGTTGCCATTGCATTCGTATTTTTGTTGAAAATCCACCACCTATAAAAATTACGTCCCGGCGTATAAAATCACCTCAAAACCCCTTATTTTCAAAAATAATAAACAGCATCACCCATATTTTAAATAATTAAAAATAATTATTTAATAAAAACATTTTCTATTTTTCAGCCCTCGGTCTCCGTTTCTCGATCGCAACTTGAATAACCTTTAAAAATACATTTTAATGCAACAATGTAGAAAATATATTTTTAACATACCATTATGCACAATATAATTAATTCATGCAACTAAAACATTTAATTAAAAATACAGGAGAATATAATAATTTATATGCATGTGTTTCGCGTTGACCTTTAAATTTTCGGGGCGTTAGACAATGTGAACGTATTAAAATAACTATATTGATGGCGAAGTAGCAAACTGACATCTCCTGCCTCAGCGGGTTTGTAAACCACATCCACTTAGTCAAGACACAACATCCATTAATACCCCTTTCAAAACATCACAAAACATTTGTATTTTTCTACAAGGTGTGGTCGTGTGTGCTGTGGATTTTTCTAACTTGTGTTTCAGACAGTATTATTCGCAAATCATGTGGTTCGTCGAATCAACAAGTCAACGCAAGTTTCTCTTTCTTGAGTTCTGTTTCCATTTGGGACCAACCAGTAAACACGTAAAGTGGTAGAGTTTCATAGTTGAAAACACAATGTAGGGAGTCAATAGCCGTAAGTGCTTAAGTGGTTCAGAAAGATTGGGGGTACGTAGATCATTTTCACTATGCACTTGTCAGAAATTTTCTCTGACATTCCTCAACGCCTTACATCTCCATCTTGTTAGCCTTGGGATAGAATTTCATCCCTTTTTGGCTCCCCCACACCTTACATCCCCTTTTTTCTCTTTTTTTTTTTTGCCGCATTGTTTTCTCATGCGTACTCCCTATGCTTGGGATATAGGTTATGTTTATTTATCTGGCCTAGGGATGAACTTTTCGGTCCTATGCACGATTGGGATGAAGGATTTTCTACTTGAGTTCATGCTACTGGTTGGTTACTCATTTCAACATGTAATCATTTAAGTTCTACTCGCATTTTATGTTTCTCCAGTTCCCCTCACAGATTATTTTGAATTTAACTGTCATTGACACCACTATCAAAATCCAATATATGTGCATATATAAAAAATTTCAATTCACCGGGGGATTCATAACGAGTGATAAGACTAAGCAGCATGAAGTTCATTTAGCCCAAAATCATCATTGGCTACCAATTTACTTGTTTCACCATCAACTGACTCACATGCGAGACACATACTAACCGACCCCTCATACTAAGTGTGTGAAATGTCCCCATTGCACCAAAGACGAAAACACATAAATGCAAACATTAATGCAGACACAGAAACAAATGCAAAATAAATGCCCAAATGAAACAACAATTAGAAATAAAACATAAACAGTAGAAAATGGAAATGCAAAGAAGGGGAAACAGTGAACTCCCCTGATCAAGGTTCCTCCTCGTCGTGCTCCGGTGGTGACACTCCGGCTGCATCCCCCTGCTAAAGATAGTCAAACTGAAACTGTAAAACTCAACAAAAGTACAAGAAAGAAACTTAAAACGAGTAGAGAGGGAAAGAAATTAGTTCTCAATTTATAGTCGAGAGCTAGACTGCAGGTTCCCCTCAATTCTGATTGTTTTGGAATCGAGTGACTCCAATTTGTCGTTCCCCTGTGCCACCTAAATATTTCTTCAGTCGTTGAGCATTGACTGTGAATGACTCATTTTTTTCATCTCTCACAGTTATGTCTCCCAGTGGAAACACCTTGGTGATCATGTAAGGGCCCGTCCACCTTGACTTGAGCTTGCCAGGAAACAGGCGCAGCTTGGAGTTGTATAGCAGCACCGTTTCACCTTCTTTGAATTCTCTCGACGTGATGCGCTTGTCAGGTGCTCGCTTTGTACGCTCTAAGTACACGTACTTCAGGTGTGGAGGCCGTGGTTTTAGCTCACGTGTTGGCGGTTCCTAAATGTTTGACTTCTGAGGGGTCAAATCTCTTCGATCCCCCATGTCTTCCAATTTCATCCTTTCTGTATTCTTCCATTGATGGTTGGCATTACAGTACGCCACTCTTGCAAATTTTCTTCATCAAGTTCATCCTCCTTCAATTCAGTGGTGAGCGTAGCTTCCAATGGGTCCTTCATAGCATCCTGCACAAATTGACACACAAGTGAATCCGATGAATCAACTATAAAACAATCATTAGTGTGCAGTGTGTGCTTAAGAGCATTAAAAACATTAAAAGTGATTTCTTCCTTTCCCACTCTCAATCTCAACTTCCCTTCTTGCACTTCAATCACGGCCTTGCCGGTTTCAAAGAACGGTCTTCCTAAAATCAAAGGCACCTCCCTATCCTCTTCCATGTCAAGCACCACAAAATCTGTAGGAAATGTAAACTTTCCCACTTTCACCAACACATCTTCTTTGACTCCTCGTGGATGTTTTACGGAACCGTCAGCTAGTTGTAAGGACATCTGTGTTTGTTTAGGCTCGCCCAATCCAAGTTTCCTGAATACAGATAAAGGCATAAGATTATACTTGCTCCAAGATCACACAAGGCTTTATGAAAAACAATATCACCAATCACGCAAGGAATAAAAAAAACTCCCTGGTCTTTTAGTTTCGGTGGTATCTTGTTTTGTACCAATGCAGAGCAGTTCTCAGTCAAGTTTATCGTCATGTGATCTTCCAACTTCCTCTCGTTAGCTATATTGTCTTTCAGAAATTTAGCATAGCTCTGCATTTGCATCAGAGCATCAGCAAAAGAAATATTAATGTGAAATTTTTTGAATATCTCTAAGAACTTACCAAATTGCGCATCCAATCTCGCCTTTTTTAATGCTGCAGAGAAAGGTGGGGGAATTGCAATTGTAGATTGTGCAGTGGGTGCGGGTGTAGATTTAGAAGATTTACCTGTAGATGTGTCAACCGCTCCCTCTCGTTGATCTTCTTTTTCTTTCTCTTCTTGTTCAAGCCATTTTCCGCTCCTCAATGCTATGGCTTTCACTTGCTCTTTCGGCCGTGTTGCTTGGTAAGGTGCCCGGTTATCTGCTCGTGATCAATTTAGCCAACTGACCTATCTGATTCTCCAAGCCCTTTATTGATGCATCTTGGTTTTGTAGTCTAGTCTCGGTGGCTGAAATGAACTTAGACATCATTTGCTCCAAACTTGATTTCTCATCTCGAGGCTCATGTCTATACATCGGTTGCTTACTATACTGCTGTCCTCCTTGTGGTCGAGCCTGACTGCCTTGACCACCCCATGAGAAGTTGGGGTGTTGTCTCCATCCAGGATTATATGTATTTGAATAAGGATCATTCCTCGGACGATTTTGAATCCCCACTTGATTCACTGGTGCCTCCTCATTCACATAGAAATGACCACTGTCTTGACATTCCTTAACATAGTGTTCTCCTCCGTATTTTTTACAAAATATCTCTTGCAGGCGCATCGCTGTCCCGTTTACGTTCATGCTGTCTATTTTCCTGTTAAGTGCTTCTAATTGTGCAGTGACAGCTGAAAAATCAGTTACCTGGTGTACTCCTGCATTCCTTCGCTGAGTGTTACTCTCAGATTGAGGGTTATAGCTGCTAGCAGCCATCTCCTCTAGTAACTCATAACCCTCTTCGGCCGTTTTCCTCAACAGATTTCCGTAGGCCGCAGCATCTATCATGGTTCTGTTAGATGAAATTAATCATAGTAGAAAGTTTGGAGAGGCAACTCATGATGTGGACATCTTCGCAATAAGTCTTTGTAGCGCTCCCAAGCCTCGTAGAGTGACTCCTACTCAAATTGAGAGAAGGTGGTTATGTCCGCTTGCAGCTTCATGGTTTTCGATGGAGGAAAGTATTTCAAGAGGAATGCCTTAGCCATGTCTTCCCAAGTTGTGATTGATCCTACAGGCAAACAATTTAACCAAGATTTAGCTTTATCACGCAAAGAGAACGGAAATAAACGTAGTCTAACAGCATCATCTGAAACTCCATTAAATTTAAAAGTATCGCAAATTTCTAAGAAGTCGGCGATGTGAGTGTTCGGATCATCCAGCGCATTCCCACCGAATTGGACAGTGTTCTGGATCATTTGAATTATGGCTGGCTTGATCTCAAACTGGTTTGCCCTGACAGTTGGTCGCACTATGCTTGGACGTGCTCCATCAAGTGACGGTTGCGCATACTCAAGCATGGGTATGCGCCTTGGCTCTTCGACCCTTAGATCTTCGTGATGCTACTCATCACGTTCGTTCCTGTTCATTATGTCTTTAAGCCTCTGCTGTTGTCGTCTCCTGCGTAGGGTTCTTTCAATCTTGGGATTGAATATCTCTAGTTCAGACTCTAGAGACCTTGGCATGCACAAGAGAGATACCTGCGAAGAAATCGAAGGTGTCGAACAAAGTAAAATAGAGAATGCTAACGTAAATAATTGAAAATAAAATTGTAGATTAACAGTCCCCGGCAACGGCGCCAAAAACTTGATCGAGCAAAACTTGCACTGTGGAATCCTTAATAAAAATATGATTTTGTATGCTCAAAAATTAATCGCAAGTGCCCGATGTCAAGTAATAGTATAATGTATGTGAGTACTAGTATCGTTCCACTGAATACTGTATTTGACAATTATTATTTTCAGTTATTAAATCTTTAGCAACAAAAATTGATTGATTGATAATTACTACTATGATCAAATAAACGTGCAAATAAGAATATTCAAGAATTAAATAATGAGATATAATATCTAAAATGGTTGATAAAAAATTCAATGAGAAATGGACTTGTTTGGAATTTCGTTTCATCTACTCCTCGTTAATTAATTAATTCGTTCGAGAGTGAATGTATGCTTCCGACAAGATTTCCTATTCAATTGAACACACTCTCTCGAGCTATGCCAAACTAATTCTACTCAATGAAGTAATTAAACGTCTTTAATTATTTATCAAGAGCAAATTGCATGTCGATCTATGAAATCCCCTAGTTTTCGCCCTACCGAACTATGACTATCGGCGCGTATCTAATTTCATATATCTATCTAAATTGTATATCCACGGATTATACTACTCGTTACTATCACAAGTTATTCTCTCGAACTCACTCGCAATATAAAAACATTGTTAAAGTTAGCTACGCTTTAACAACACAATAAAACAATAGTATAATCAAGAAGAAATCAGAAATCGATATGTAAATTAATTATATCAAAGTTTGGGGTAGGATCCCCTTAAATACCAACAAATAATAAAGGTTTAGCTACTCGAATTCATATTAAAAATAAACAAAACAAAGTTTAAAAGATGAAAACTAAATTAGAAATACTAGAATTGACGAAAAACACGAAGAACGATGCCCGGAAAATTTCGAATCTTCAATCCAAGCGCAAAAACCCTCTTCAAGCTTGTGGCGGCTGCTCCAATGAAGTCTGAATGATTCAAAAACGTCCAAAAATCCTTCCCATATCATCCACATCCCAAGACTAAGGTAAGGAATCGGCAAATGTATTTTTCCAAAAATAGGTGGCGCTCGGGAGGTAGAAAATTACCGCTCGAGCGTCACATCTTCTGTAATATTTCTTGAGGAATGCGGCATTCACGCTCGGGCGGTAGAATATTACCGCTCGAGCGCCACATGTTCTGGAAATTTTTTCTTCGGAGGATAAATCTCGCGCTCGGGCGGTAGAATATTACCGCCCGAGCGCCATATCTTCTGTAATTTGGCTTGTGAGTCACTTCTCGCCCGGGCGATAAATTTCTACCGCTCCGGCGCCAGTCTTTCTGCCCATTTTTGCACCTTTTGCTCCGGTTTCGATTTTTCGGTCATTTTTCCTGAAAATTTGTTACCCACAAGTGAAACATGATCAAATGCATATGTTTACTCTAAAACAAACAAAATGTAAATGAAATGTACGCATGCACAATGCAAACACACACAAACTAATGCAATAAAACATGTGAAAACCAGACCTATCATATACTTCTCATTTAATGACTCTGAATTCAAAAAACTCTCAAGCATTTACATATATTCTCTCATATATTTGATTGTGTTCATCCTCAACCCGCTAACTTAAGTATCGGAGTGCTACGCCGGACACTCCTCCGGCACCCATTCACGAGTTCTTTTCTTGTTTGCAGGTGTTGTTGCAGCCATTATCTTCACTCAAACTCCCAAACACTAAATATTACTGGTTTGATCCGTTGGAGCCCCTTACCCGGCTCATCCATTTCAGCGAGATCACATCATTCATAATTTAAATCAATTATAATAATATGGTAATTATTGAATAGTACAATTTTTTATGTTGCCGTCTCTTAATTAATAATCGTGAAGAAGACATAAACATTATATAATTATATAAAATTTAATTAATTAAGCAGATGCATTTCATAGTAGGAATGGATTCTTCAAAGACTTTTTTGCCATCTAGGAAATTATGAGTGGCCGACCGTATATATTCCTCAAATTTCGAATAACTTCAATCTTTCGGAGTCTTAAAAGAAAACAAAATTGATATATTATAATTTTAATCAAAATGTGCAAGATCGATTTCTTACCGCTTTAACGAAAGTTATAACTGATGGTAATGATGCAACTCAAATATTTTAAACCGCATGGCAGCTCAAGTACCACGGTTCGATTGTTTTATCTAGTAGGGACAATTATTGCACCCAACAATCTCCCTCTCAATAATTGCACTCCTTGCAATCAATGAGAATCGAACCCGTGACCTTGACTTCGATGTCAAATGTAGGACCGAGCGCTTGCCGCTTTACCAAAAGCTATAGTTGATGGTACTTGAACAATTCAAATCTTTTAAACCGCACAGCAGCTCAAGCACCACAGATCGATCACTCTATTAAATAGGGATAATTATTACAGCCAATAAAATATATTTTTATGCCGAGGATTGTACACTTTATAAGCTTCATGCATATTTGGTCTTCGTGTGGTATTTAAACGGATTCAACAATGCTACACCACAAATATATTTTTTTCCAAGTATGCTAAATGAGTTGGGACACCACCTATTTTGCTGTGGGATCCATCTAAGATATGTCTTTTTTCTCCCAATCCCACGGATGTAACTCCTAGGGATATCTTCCATTAGTATGTATAAATTATGACGGCATCTCGATTCTCGACTCACTTGAGAGGCTATAATGGGGAAATGTCGCCTGAACTATAGGCGATTAATAAAACAAAGCTCGAATATCTTATATTATAATAAAAAATAGGTATCTTGTGAGACTATCTCACAGATCTTTATTCGTATGACGGGTCAACCCTACTAATTACAATAAAAATAATATTTTTCCATGAATAGAATATCGATCTTACAAAATAGACAAACGAGACCGTCTTACGAGACTTTTTTGATATACAATAAAAAGAAAATTTGTTTTTTAAAAAAGATGGTTGAGTAGTAATTGGGTTTGTTGGGCTAGTGAGATTGGCCCAAGCCTCGCAAATTTTTCCTTTAAAAAATCTTAATTAAGCTGATAATAATACAAAAATGTAGCAGAAAATACAATGTGTATGCACACACATGTATAATCATTAATAAAAACATGAAATATTTTACAAATTAGTTAGAGAAATAAACCGCGTTTGGGATATGAATTATACTCATACAAATTTATGTTTTCCTTTTTTGAAGGAATACAAATTTTTATTTGATATATATACTATTTGTTAAAGTTAAATTTCTCTTTATTAAATAACTTTGGTACGATGGTAAATTTTTTTTATAATTTTCAAAACATCTTTTAATCATCCAACTTTATAAATCGCATTTTTCTTAAAATTTTATTTTATCTTCTATCCTCCCAATTTTTAAAAGTCAGTAACTTTCATTTTAAAATTTTAAATATTACTTCATTCTCTAATTTTTCTACGAAACGCATGCATATCATATACCACGATCTCCTATTATTTATTATGGATATCGTTACACGTCATTTTGTTATTTACACTCTCTTCATGAATAAATTTTACACATTAAGTGAAGTGTATATACAATAAAATAGAGTGCAAATAACAACAAATTTATTATTTTTTAATATACATTAACATTTTGAAATATGATTGTGTACAAATTTGATTGCAGGAATGAAAAGTTGATTTTTCTATATTATATAAATATTTGGGGAAAGATTCAGTTCAATCACATATGTTTGACTCCTTTTTCAGTTCAGTCCCAAATGTTACGGCGTACCCTTTGCAGTTCTAAACATTTCAAAGTTTTTCCTGAGTTGATCCTATCATTAATTTAATGATTAAATTTAACGGGAGAAAGACTCGGTTCAATCTCAAATGTTTGGCCTTTTCCTGGTTTTGTACCAAATATTTCGACGTTTACAAATTTTGATCGAGTTGGTGCTTCCCTCAATTTAATGATTAAAACTAACAATAAAAATGACACATGTTAGTTGACGTAGAGGAAAAGACTTTTGGTGGCTAAATTCTCTATAAACAAGTCAAAAAACTCTTATTGCTTCGTCCTGCTCTGATAAAAACTATGAGAAGCGCCACTGAATTTGTTACTTGAATATTTTCTCTGTCTAAATACTCATAAAAACCAAGTTTGCATCCAATGCAAACTACATATGTTTCCTCTATATTTGACCCTAAAATGAAACAATTAAAAATAATTCAAAATATGATGTGTTTAATTTACCACTAAAATAAAGAAGGCTCATGCGAGAGAGGAAGCCCGAGTTACATTTTATAGATTAGTTGTGTGCAGCAGCATCAATTCGTTCTCAAAATGGAGCCAAGTTTCCGAGTGTGATGGCAGCGAGAAAGAAAAAAAATTGCCAGTGCTCGAATTGGACTAGAAATTAGGGCATCTGATTTGGATTTTGAGGATTTTAAGGATGTGACTGTCAATTTTTATGTTTACCATTAGTTTTAACAATTGAATTGACGGAATGAACAACTCGGTAAAAATGTGTAAACGTTTAGGACAAAACCAGGAAAGCCAAAATATTTGGGAGCAAACAGGGAAATGGGCCAAATATCTAGGACTGAACCAGGACTTTCCCTATCAAATGTCATGTCTACTGTTATCTATAACCATTAAATTGACAGAAGAACCAACTAGATCAAAATTGGTTAACGTCTAGGACTAAACCAGGAACACTGAAATATTTGGCACCAAACCGGAAAATGAACCAAATATCTAAAATTGAATTGGGACATTTCCCAAACGATTGAGCTTAATTGTATAGCAATATTTTCATAGCATTAGTTTTAATCATATGCGCGAGTCATGCAGAATGAAAAAGTGCCACTTGCCCCTTACATGCAACATGTGTGTATATATATACATATCAGTCTTTGGAAAATCGCGCCCAAGCCCCGCGCATATGCGCGAGACTTACTATCTCGGTGCATTACAACTCGCGCATATGCGCGCCTCCATCCGGTGCATATGCGCCAACTTCTCTGCCATGCTCGCGCATATGCGCCATCCATGTCGCGCATATGCGCCAACTACTCTGGACTTCCCCTTGGCTTCTCACATGGCTCGCGCATATGCGCGCACACTTATCGCGCATATGCGCGAGGTCTTCTGCCACTCACGCGCATATGCGCGGATCCTCGTCGCGCATATGCGCGAAGTGTTGTGCCCTCACACATACTTCATGTTTTCTTCCGTCTTTTTCGGTCTAATCTTTCCGTCTATAATCACATCAATTTATCCCCAAATCATTTCCGATTACGATAATCAAATTCTCGAGCCTTACGTTTCTCGCCCCTAAGATACGATTTCATCCCCGAAATCACAGGCAATCAATTCGTATATCACAGGTAATCATATCAGATACCAATTCAGATACAAGAAGGAGATATATACAAAAGCTAAAAGAGAACTCACCTCAACAAAACAATTCTGGGATTCGTTGTCTCATATCAGATTCTGTTTCTCCGATCGCTTCTTCAATATTCTAACAACTCTATTGAACAGCAGAATAATCCTCATTCTGAATTATCTTTCTTTTACTGATTCTGATTTAAATCTGGAATAATATTTCAAGAAATATAATATCATAATATAACTTGAAGTAACTCTGATAAATTCATTCTCAAAATACTGGCTATCCAACCTCCGTATATACTAATCAACAGCTCATAATAAATCAACATCAACAGCTGTTATCAACCCTGTTTAATTCCAGTTAATTCAATATTCAGTCTTCTGCCTTAAATATCAACGGTCATCTTTTGACGTTGGCATATTTAATCTTTCTATTCTAAGCTGTCTACATTTCTTTTCTGAATCCGGTTCACTTTTCAGTTACATCTCTAATCATATCAGGTCCAATCTCAGGAACCTCATAGATATCATCTAGATAAAGCGGGAATCTGCACTTCTTACGTACAACGTTTCAAATGGTGCCACCTCGATACTCGTCTGATAGCTGTTGTTGTACGAAAACTCACGACATGACATAAATCCTGCCAACTGGTGCTAAAATCAAGCACTACAGCTCTAACTATATCTTCCAGTATCTGGATAATTCACTCTGACTATCCGTCATTCGGTGAATGCTATGCAGTATTCAAACATAATTCCATACCTAGAGCCTACTACGACTCTTGTCAAAAGTGCAAAGTCAACCGAAATCATGGTCTGACATAATTCATCTCTCGGCACTCTGTGTAATCTGATCACTTCTTCGTCAGAAATCTCAGTAATCTAGTTATATTTGTACGTCTTCATGTACCAATTAGAACCCGCAGACTTAGTCAGTCTGTCACTCCTAACTCAAATCAATGTTCATTTTCAGGAGGAATGCGGTAGCTTCATCACGATATCCCTGAAAATGTAATTCCATTTCTCTTCAGGAATCGATAAGCTATATAACCACTCTCCTGGTTTCACTCTTTCTATCTTCATCTATCAGTAATTCAGACATTTCAGTACAAACTCTGCTACATCTAATCTCATCTGTTTCTATCCAAGCTGTCTTTTCAAATTATCATATATCTTCTTGCTATCAGGATGAATACTGAATCAACAATTGTGCATTTCTGACAACATCTTATCATGTCAAATCCGAAATATCTGGTATAACCCATCGGTTATTCATATACAATGCAATATCACATACCTGATATTCTGATCGATACCTTGCTCTGTCTATCGATAATCAAGTTCTGCCCATTCTGAACTTTCTGAACTGTTTTAACTCTCAAAATCAGCTCTGGTTTGGTTTGTACAGTATCGAGTCTCAACTACATACAATTTGTATCAAATACTACTGCAGAAAATAGTCATTCTCAAGAAATTCAAAATAACAAACATATACAGTAGCCTGCTAACTCATGCAACTACAAGTTTCTGACACTGATGTCGATCTCAGTCAACTAATCACGGCTTCACTGTACTAGAATCAACAGATATATCATCTTCAGACATAACAAACCCTGAATACAATCTGTCTCAATCAAGATGCACATTTCAACAGTTTCTGTATACAACTTTCCAGTTCCCAGAATATTCAATACAATCCTCAAATATTCAACAAAATCAGTCATAATCTTCGAATATACCCGAATATCATAGATCAACTAATCAGATAATCATCAAAATATTCTGAACACAGAGTTTATCAACTCACAACCATGGGTGATACATTCCTAAAGAGAAATACTCAATCAGATGTAACTCTCGGTTAATAAATCTGCTATCTGATTTTTCAAATCCCTCAATTCAATCGGTATCATTCAGTACGGTGTTTTAAAATAAAACAGTACCTGGTATCAAGTCAAGGCTGAAATCAATCTCCCTGGCTGGAATCAAACCCGTAGTCTCATCTGGGAAAAATATCAGTAACTCTCATGTCACTGGCAAATCAGCCAATGATAGGCTCGATTTCAGTAAGTCAACTGAATACATAAGGAATCTCTCCGCTCCTTTCTATAACAATCGAGTTCTCAATATCACCTATATCCAAGGAATCCTAATCTAACATCCTTACCGTAAAATTTTCATTCATCAGCCATATCCGGTCTGAATGCCACAATCTGTTGGAAATAATCAACGGTAATTCTGTACTTGTTCAACATATCAGTCCCAATAATGTAATCCCATTCAGATAACCCAAGTACCATATCATCTAACTCAATCTCATATCAGTCATAGTGTAGCATAACATGTCTAACAGATATCACTAATACAAAACCTCTCCCAAACAGAAAAGAGATCAATACTACATCATATAATAACTCAATACTCAAAGCATATATCAATGCAATTCATTTAAGAATAATCGTATAGAATGCATTAGTATCATCAATACATATGCAAAATAACCATACAATAAATAAGTGCCTGCCACTACCTCGTCAGGTGTGTCCTGGCCTTGGTTGTGATTGAGGAGTCGTCGGTGGTTGGAAAGAGTGAACAACCGGTGATTGTCTATCAGACGGTGCAACTGATCCAGATGGTTCTGCTCCCTTAGATCTTCGGGAACCTCTCAGTAGACATACTCTAGCAAAATGTCCTGATCGTTTTCAGATGTGGCAACTACCAAATACTCCTTGGTATTGCTCGGTGGGATGTCTCCTTCCCCAAATGCTACAATAGACCCCGGTGTAACTATGACTAGAACCACTGGAACTAGACGAACCGCCTCCTAACTTCTTGAACTGTTTCTTTCGGGCTTTCAAATAGTCTTTCTTTCCACTACTGCTACTACCAGTCTCAAGTCCGAGAGATGGTTGATGTGGTCTCGATGCTGGAGGCACAAACAAAGCTCCTTTCTGTCTCATCAGACTGGCTTCGGCTCTCTTGGCTCTACTCAGAGCATTAGCAAAATTATAGGGTCGGCCTGTGTTTACCAATGTCAATATCTCACGATTCAATCCCTTAAAAAACTGATCAGTCACAGCTTCATCATTCTCAGCCACGTGAGGAGCAAAACGTAGCAAGGTAGAAAATTGAGCAACATATTCTTCAATGTTTAGCTGACCCTGTTTCAAATTTTCAAATTCTGCCATCTTATCTTCTCGGTACGAAACTGGGAAAAACCTTCGATAAAATTACACTTTAAAGAGTCCCCACGTAATCACTGTACCACGCTGTAACTGATGCCCAATCAGTTTAACTCTACGTTCATCTGGGTGCTCAAGTAAATCAAACAGTATCTCTATATCATCTATCCAGTTCTCACAATCAACCGTCATCTCAGTACCATTCAGAATCGGCGATGTCAATGATTGAAACCTCTCCAACTGTATTATCATCGAAGTTTCTGACACATCCATCTGATCAATCAAGATACTATCCATGTTTTGGGATTCTTCGAGGAGGTAATTCTGATTATTAAAAGGGTTAGTAACCAGATACAAAAAACCTGTTTCAGTCCTCCTCTGATCATCTTACTGCTGATCAAGAATCGGTTCTGATTCACTTTAAATAATACATATTATCAAATCAAATCAGATAAATCAAGTAACATGTATTACAAAGCAGTAAATCATGCTAGCAATCAAAACAAGGAAAGAAAACTCATTCTACCCCGCTCACTAACTTCTATCTCAGTCTCAAAAACTTACAGTTCTAGACCTATTGCTCTGATACCACCTGCTGTGGGGACCCGGACGCTAATACATGTCTTAATCATTATTAATGTCAAATATAACAATTAAGAAAAGTGGGACTAAATTTTTTTCCTTTTAAATTATAAATGCGGAAACGTAACAGTAATCTATCTGATATACATGTCAAGAGTAAAGTACAAATCATGTACTACATGTCACTATCTCAACTAGGTTCAGCGACTATACATCCAGTGTTGAATCCTATTCTGCTTCTGGCCCCGGATCTCCACGCTAACTATAATCTCTCATCCTCTTCCTGATCTTGAACCTATCCCACCTGTTGTCAAGCACACATACAAACAAGACAATAGCCGGATAACTCCGGTGAGAATTACATTCCCAGTATAAATCATGTATACATGCATTTCATATAAAAAAGTATAACAGCATGAAACAGATATTCATAACATGTATCAAAATCAGAAACATGAATCAATACAAACTCCGAATCACACTCCGTGATTCCTAGACTCTGACTCGACTCATCCTGATCTAGGGATCCCGATCGGAATAAGAACATACACCCACCTACTCTCCCGATCGGGATGGTGGTACGTTCTTATTCACGGACTTTGGCTCTTTCCATATCGAACATCAGTAATAGAAGAAACTTCAATTCTATCCACTTCGATATAACCAAACATCCGGTTTCTTGACCTATCCGTCACAGACTAGGCACATGCGCCCTGGCATATCGGCCAATCATCTAGGCATATCAGCCCTGGCATATCCTGCCAAACCTCTATAAAAATGTGCAATGGCCCAGTGACGATTCCATCACTATCGGGTACCTCTGTCACGAGATCAATCGTCAAAGACTAGGCGTATCAGCCTATGACTCAATACATAAATCAATAGACCAAAGATAGCAATCACATCAATTGCAAATATCAATGCAATAAGATGAAGTATGTGATTTTGGGAAACTCAAGTCGAATCGGACTCAAGTTGTGCAATCCCGTATCAACATCAATTTATACCTTTCGTTTCGTTCTGTCGATCTGACTCTATCGAAGTCTCGAACTCACTGCCTGTCAAATCAATCTGGCAATAACAATATCGAATACACTGTATCAATGTATAACTCAATTCAAAACCTGTTCTGATCAATACTCAAATCAAACATAATCTGATCCATATCAACGATATCATGATACAATCTCAATCAATACTGAATCTGATCACAATCAATCTACTGATGTTTCGACGGCATAATAATACAGTCTTGATAGCCCCGTCAATCTCAATATCACAGATATAATAATACAATTCATAATCGATATCAATACGAATCATAATCTTCAATAATAACAAGTCATAACATCAAATCCGCGCAATCTCAATCATATCACTTCCGAAAATCATAACAATTACATAAACGGTCCGTTCTTCGATCTGACTTCAATTATATACTGATCAGTATACCCAGAACACAATATATCGGTCAAATCACAATTCCCCCAATATCATAATTTCAAATGATACCAGAATTCAATAAAACTTACGTCCTGTTGTAGCTGTCGTCGCTAGGAACTCGTTACTGTACTCGGATTCAAATTCAGACGGGTGGATTTTGCAGAAACCACAACTCTACGATTTAAAATTTGAGAATTCCCTCGGCTCTCGTTTCTTTCTTTCAATTTTCCAAAGACTGATATGTATATATATATATACACACGTTGCATGTAAGGGGCAAATGGCACTTTTTCATTCTGCATGACTCGCGCATATGCGCGCCCAAGCCCCGCGCATATGCACGAGACTTACTATCTCGGTGCATTACAACTCGCGCATATGCGCCCCTCCATGCGCGCCTCCATCCGGCGCATTGCGCCAACTTCTCTGCCATGCTCGTGCATATGCGCCCATCCATGTCGCGCATATGCGCCAACTACTCTGGACTTCCCCTTGGCTTCTCGCATGGCTCACGCATATGCGCGAGGTCTTCTGCCACTCACGCGCATATGCGCGGATCTTCGTCGCGCATATGCGCGAGGTGTTCTGCCCTCGCACATACTTCGTGTTTTCTTCCGTCTTTTCCGGTCTAATCTTTCCGTCTATAATCACATCAATTTATCCCCAAATCATTTCCGATTACGATAATCAAATTCTCGGGCCTTACAACTAATGAAGCATAGTATGAGGCTGTTCTCGCGGTATTCGAGCTGCCCGGGAAATTGGAGCTTCTCGGATCATTTTGTATTCCAATTCACAGTTAATTACCCAGTAGATAAAGGGCATTTATGAGGCTATGGATGACATGATGCTTAAATATCTAAAGCTCATTAAAGCCAATGTCGAATTATTTGTGGATTGGATCATTGAGCAAATTCTCCGGGATGAGAATGGGGAAGCGGGTGCTTTGGTCAAAATGGCCGCCTCTTTAACAGAAGTCAATATCTGAGAAGTATTGCCTGTTACCCGGCTAATTCTTTCCACGGATGAGGAGATATTGCCAGCATTAGAGGATTCTTGGATGACATCCCTGATCAAGTTCATTGTCAATAATGAATTACCTGAACATAGAACTCAAAATCAAAAGATCAAGAGACAAGCTCTCATGTTTGTTCTCTTAAATAATATATTGTACAAGAGATTATTTCAGGAACCTCTGTTGAAGTGCTTATCTATGGGAGATGTGGATTATGTCCTCCGAGAGATTCATGAAGTGTGTTGTGGAGAGCATCTCAGAGGAACAACATTGGCCCAGAAAGCAATGCTTTCCAGATTTTGGTGGCTCAGTATTAGCTAAGACTCTGCTCGAGTGGTCCGAGCGTGTGATGGTTTTCAACATCATTCTAATTTTCAGCACAGTCCATCCACTCTTACGAAGCCTATCTGAGAATATTGCACCTTTGATCAGTGGGACATGGACATTGTTGGTCCCTTTCTAGTTTCCTGGGCTCAGAAGAAATTTCTTTCACTGGCAGTTGATTATTTTTCTAATTGGGTAGAAGACGAGACCTTGGCCAGGATTACGGAGAAGAAAGTTTTGAAGTTTCTGTGGAAGAATATTCTATGCTGATTTGGAGTTCCTAGAAGACTAATTATAGACAATGGGAGGCAATTTCAAGGAAAAGAGATCACAGCTTGGTGTCAGGAAATGAAAATCACTCAGTCTTTCACTTCTGTTTCTTATCCTCAAGCAAATGGTCAAACAGAGGTTGTAAACAGAATTATTGTGCAAGCCTTGAAAACTAGGCAACAGGGCAAAGGAAAAGACTGGGTGGAGGAATTGCATAGTGTTCTCTGGGCATACAAGACTACTCCCCGAGCACCTACTCAAGAGACTCCATTTAATCTGATATATGGTTCTGAAGCAGTTCTTCCTGTTGAAATCGGACAATCTTCTGCCCGGGTAGAATCTTACCTGGATGACAATGATGGAAGCCGGGCAATGGAGTTGAATCTAGTGGAAGAGAAAAGAGAGCAGGCTATTATCCGAATGGAAGCTTACAGAAGCCGTGTTATGAAATCATATAAGAAACGAGCCCAAATCCGAGACTTTCAAATAGGATATCTGGTGATGAAAAAAGTCAATAATGCCTGAGATGTAAGTAAATTGGGAGCTCGGTGGGAAGGACATTTAAGATAACCCGGAAGGTTAGTTCGGGATATTTTTATTTAGAGGATGCTCAAGGACTATCTCTCAAGCGACCGTGGAATGTATTTCATTTGAAAAAGTATTACACTTGAAAGATGTGATTATTGTTTGAAGATATAATGAAAATTCTTTTCTTCTCAGAAAGTGTATGAATATTATATCTAAACCCGGGATGTACAAAGCCACGGTTAATCTATAAGTCCCGGGACATGATCCCCGGCCCAAGGCTCCGTACCTTGGTTATTAATAAGCCGAGGGCTTTGCACCCTGGCTCAGGGCTCCGCACCTCGATAATTCACAAGTTTTGGGACATGATCCTTGGCCCAAGGCTCCGTACCTTGGTTATTAATAAGCACAGGGCTCTGCACCCTGGCTCGGGGCTCCGTACCTCGACTATTCCCAAGTCCCGAGACATGATCTCTGGCCCAAGGCTCCGTACCTTGGTTATTAATAAGCCCAAGGCTCTGCACCCTGGCTCGGGGCTCCAGACCTTGACCATTCCCAAGTCTCGAGACATGATCCCTGGCCCAGGGCTCCGTACCCTGGTTATCTAATAAGCCCAGGGCTCAATACCCTGGCTCGGGGCTCCGTACCTCGACCACTCCAAATCTCGGGATCCGATCCGCGGCCCAAGGCTCCGTACCCTGGTTATCTAATAAGACCAGATATCAATACCCTAACTCGTTGCTCCGCACCTCGACCACTCCAAGTCTTGGGATCTAGTCTCTGGCCCAGGGCTCCATACCCTCATTATCTAATAAGCCCAGGGATCAATACCCTGGCTCGGGGCTCCGAACATCGACCACTCCAAGTCCCGGGATTAGCTCCCCTGCCCAGGACTCCGTACCCTTGTTATTGATCAAGTCTAGGGCTCTGTACCTTGGCTTAAGGGTTCTACACCTCGAGCATTTACTAAGTACAGGGATTATTACCCTTCTCAGGGCTCAACATCCCGACTATTTATTGAAAGTACCGGCTATTTTTGCAACACTGAGAAAAATGCAGAGATTTAACATTTACAAGCAATGTGAATATTATGAAATCTAATTATTTCTAAGGCCGGGTATATATGAATTATTAACGAGTTATTGGAAGCAAACAATTAAAGAGAAAAGTGAAATTTCATTAATAAAATCCCGAAGGCAAGGGATACAAGAAAAGTAGGAGAAAAAAGGAAAAGTACAAATCTATGCTAAATCTATAGGACTGGACTCTGGCTGTTCTTCCTCTTTGGGGTCCTCCTTCGCTTCTTCTCCATCATTGGGAATGGATGCTATGGCTCGTCCATAGTTCGGGAACTTTTCCCTATCCTCAGGCAGAAGCCCGACTTCTTCAAATTGTTCCCGGCATTTGTCAAAACCGGTCTTGAAGAGAAGATAGGCCCGATCCTCGATGGCCGCCTTGAATTCGGGATATTGGAGGAAGGAGGCCTGCCACTTGCTTTTATTGTACTCAGCAATGGACAAGAAGCTTTCAGCACTCTCTTCCCTGGACATTTGTCTTTCCAGGTCCTCAGACAAATGATTATTCCTTAACTCCAGAGCGGAGAGGCGTCCTTGTAGAGTCTCCACCTGGGCAAGGTTTTCATCATTATTACTCAGGGCCTTTTCCAGGTTTTCATTAGCCCGAGCCAATTGCTGATTGGCCATGTCCAGTTGCTGGTTGGCCTTGTCCAAAGAAGCATGGAGGTTAGCCACTTCATCCTCATGGGCGGATCGAGCCCTTGACAGTTCCCCTTGTAGTCGGTCATGAAGATCTTGGAGTGATCGGGCTTGATTATTCGAGATAGTGGCTGACGTAGCTACCTCTTCAAAGGCTGAGATCAGCATTTGAACACCTTGTTCACAAGGAGTTAGTAGAAAAAAGAGAGAGAGAGAGAAAGGAAGGAAGATTTACGGATAAGAGCCAGTTTGAGCCCTCGAAGAATTTGGCGGTAGGCCGGGAGTTCTACAAGAAGGCCTCCTCAACAGGTATGAGCTTCTGTTTGAGGAGTTGGACACCTGTTGAAGTGGCTCCCTCCGAGAATATGTTGGCCCCGGTCAAATGGCCAAGCTGAAGCGGCTCTTGAAGGGGCTGGTCTTGTAGAAGAGGAGTGGAGTAATTAACGAGGTGCCCTGGTCTCCTTCCCGGTTGCTCTCAAGAAGAATCAACTCTGGGCTTGTCACAGCCTTTTGCTTCCTCTGAATGAGAGGAACGTGATCTTCCGATGCTGCTTGGGAGTCCGAGTGGGTTACCTCCCGATCTTGTTGAGTATTTGCCCGTACTGACTCCTTCAGCCGGGCCGCCTCCTCCTCGGCCTTCTTTTTTTTTTCATCAGCCGCCCTCCGGGCTTCAAGCTTCCTCTCTTTTTCCGCCTGCTCGGCCGCCCACTTCTAGGCAAAGGCCTCTTGCATCTTGGACTTACCTGCACAAGGAAAGAAGCAGTGTTATTGAAAATCAAGTATGCAATAATAAGTAAATAAAAAGAGGAAGAATAAATTACCGGGTTGAGCACCCGACCTCATGACTTCATCAAATACCCGGTGCATTGGGTCTTTAGCCCTGGCAGTCAACCCTTATGCGATCAAGTTTTCATCAGAAATAAGGGTAAAAGAGGAGAATTTTTTACCCTCAACCAAAGTTTGGCTTTGGAGGTAGGGATCCTCGAACTTGTAAGCTCGAGGGAGGCCAGGTTGAGTAGGGAGAGAAGGAAGAAAGTCGGTTGAACAAGAAAGAGGGGTCGGGAGGTGAATGAAAAAGTAGCAACCTTTACATTCCTTCTGAGAAGAAGGGATATCATCAAGGAACCAGGATTTTAACCTGGTAGACAGGGAGAAGGCATTGTCTCCTAGCATACAAACAAAAAAATAATGAAGAACGAGGGGTTTGATAAGAAGATTGTGCATTTTAAAAATGATGTAGACCGAGGCCATAATCCAGAAAGAACTGGGGTGGAATTGGTTCACAGGCACACCAAAGAACTTGGCGACCTCGATATAGAAAGAAAGAACATGGAACCGAAGACCATTTCTAACTTGGTCCTGGAAGAAAGTGGTAAAGTCAGGAGGGGGGTTGTTGGCCTTGTCAGAAGGGCCGGGAATTAGAATTTGAAAAGAAGAGGGAATGGATACGAGAGTCCTAAGCTCCTCATCCGCTCCCGAGCGCAAAGTGCTGCTCATTGAAGCGAACCAGGGAACTCTCGGAGTCTCGGATTTGGGTGGGGAGGAAACTCGCGCTCTGCCCTTACCCTTGCTCTTTTTCAGAGCTCGGGAAGGACCAGAAGACGAGGGCTTTAATTGAATGGATTTGGGTTTTTTAGAAGTTTGGCTTGGAAAAAATTGGGGGGAGAAGGAGGGGAGGAAGCGGAGCGCATCGCGGTGGACTTGTCACTAGACAATCCTCGCTCATTTGCTCCGGAGGTGGAAGATGTGGAGTTCGACATTTAAGAAAGGATAAAAAGAAACTTACGAGGGTGATGAGATGATGGATTTGTGAAGGAACGGTGATTGGAGATCGTTAGAGTAGAATAGCGCCACAAGTCGGAGGATTTGATAGAAATCTTGAGAGAATTTGAAATTTCAGAAAGTGACAAATGAAGAGGGTTCGTTGTTTTATATAGGCGAAGGGGGGGTATGATCTCCTGTTGGAAGCTTAATTTTGGAAGTTTGATAAACAGAGCGAATAAATATTGAACTAACTAATCAATAAGACTGATTAGAACTGATCCAAAATATACGCAAATTGTTGGTTGCCTAACTGAAGATTAGTGCGCAGACAAGGCAACTGAACTAAGCTAACTGAATTGTGTAGTTGACTGTATGATCAGTTGGAACTGATCAATGTTACTGCAAGCAGTTGTGAGCTATCAGCCAGTTCTATTGGCTGTGTTAAACTGATAGAATAGTTTGGCATGTAATCAGTTAAGGAATGTAACTATCAACCGAAAACTGTACAAAAGCAGACTGTAACATGTAGTGGGAAATCCGCATATCATCAAAGCTACAGTGTACAAATATCAGAAGGATATTGACGTGGCAAACAACGGAAAGAAAGATTCAAATGCACTTATTGTTACCGTTGGAAGCCAAGCCTATAAATCATTGAGAAGAGCAGCTGAGAAAACAAGTGACACATAGAACCAAGTTGTTATTCTGCTGAAATCCTCACAAAGCTTTCTGTTCATATTCAAAGATTTCAAAAGTTCACACTTAGCATATATATTCATAGCATTCAAGGGCTATACATTGAGCTTACAAGCACAAATATATATCGTTGTATTATTCGATCTTAAAGAGATAAGTTGTGCTAAGTAGTTTCAGATCAGTTGAGAACTGATAAACTGTATTGAAACTAAGAGTTTCAGTTTGGCATTGTTAAGTCTAAAATTGAAGGGGGTCTGTACAAATCTTGTATTGATCAAAGTCTTTTAGTGAATATCTTATCTTATAGATAGAAGGGATGACGTAGGAGTGATTGAAATCTCCGAACATCCATATATCTTGTGTCTCTTAATTTCAGTTATATTATATTTGTCAGTTAGTTTATTTCCGCACTTTCATTAGTTAACTGATTGATTTTGACATAACAAGATTTCCGAGTTCAGTTTATCACTAAATTGATTCATTATTCGAAAAAGGTGATATAATTACCTAGTTTTTATTCAACCCCCCTTCTAAACAAAATTTCACCTACCGGCCGATCCTATCAAGTGGTATTAGAGCAGTTGAATCTTGTTCTTGAATATTCCTACCAACAAAATCTGATCATCATGTCTTCCTTCAAAAAAATTCCTATGTTCTCAAGAGAAGAGTTCGATGACTGGAAGATTAAGATGCAAGCTCATCTAGCTGCACAAGATAATGACATGTGGTATGTCATTACTGACGGACCCATGAGAATATTGAAAGCAAATACTGATGTTACCATAACTGATGGTGCACCCCATTGCATTGAAAAGCCAAGAGAAGAATGGACAGTAGAGGACAAGAGAAAAGCCAATCTGGACAACGTAACCAAAGATATCTTATACAAAACGCTGGATAAAATCACTTTTAGCAAAATAAAGATGTGCAAAACTGCAAAAGAAATCTGAGAGAAGTTGATTCAGCTTTGCGAAGGCAATATTAAAATGAAAATTGGTGAATCTATGCACGAATATGATGAAAGAATCAATGGCATAACGAACGAGCTAAATGCACTTGGAAATGTGCATTCAAATAAAGAAGTTGCACCGAAAGTTGTTTGAGGTCTTCCCAAAGAATGGGATGTTAAGACCATGGCCATGCAAGAATCAAAAGACCTAAATAAGTTCGAACTTCATGACCTATTTTCTGATCTAAAAGCCTACGAGTTCGAGTTGCAGATGAGAGAAGGAGAACCTTCCACACCAGTAGCTACAACAGCTCTTAGTGCTGTCAAATTGGAAACAAATGGTTCAGTTGAGAAAACTGCTGATCAATTAAGCAATGACGCAATGTCATTATTTGTCAAAAAATTTGGAAGATTCATGAGAAGAAATCAAATCTCCTTTCAAAGATAATATCAGAGGAATAGAACCAAGGAAGAACCAAATGCTTGAGACAACTGTGGAAAATCTGGACACTTCTTTGCTGACTGTCCTAAGCCAAAGAAGGATAGTCGAGTATCAGCTGAGAAGGGAAAGAAATCTCATGAGCACAAGAGAAGAACCAAAGATGATAAGAAATCACTCAGAAGAAACACGAAGTTCATCTAGCTAAAGAAAGTAAATCCAAGTGGGCTAAATCTGACAGATGAATAAGAACCTGAGAGCTTGAGTAGCTCCAGTGATGATGAGGAAGTCAAGTATCTGATGGCTGATGACACAGAACTAGAATCAACCAGTGAGCAGGAATTCGATTTTAGCTTAACTGAATTTACACATAATGAACTTATTTCTACATTACATGACATGGTCAACGAGTATCACAAGCTAGCTCTCTCAGTTGAGAAGGCCAAAGCAAAGAAAACTGATCTCAATGACGATAAAACTGAAACTGATGAATCAGTTGAACTGTTGAGTCTTAAACGGGAGATTGCTGAGCTGAATGTGAAAGAAGCAAGAATCAATCTAAGATTCATCAGTTAATGCTTGAGAATTCAAAGCAAACTAATCTTATTCAGGCATGGAATAAATCATCAGTTGCACTAACTGAAATGCAAGATATGAAAAAATCAGTTACCGATAAAACTAGTCTTGGTTTTAGCAATCATGATGAAGCTTCTACCAGTGATATTCAGCCAAAACTGAACATGAGCAAAGGGAAATATATTCACTTTGTCAAATTAGCTGTGGTACAAGAACAACCTGAGTCGAGTAGACAAGTTGAACAACATACTGAAAATAAGAACAAGGCTAAAAGGTATGGAATTGGTTATAGCCCTAAAACTTCAACTGATTCGTGTAGCAAGCAACCTAAAAAGTTCAACAATAAACACCTGATTTCTCAAAATGGTTGTTTAAATTACCATAACTGTAAGCCAGTTCAGAAAAAATGTCGGCTGAACAACCAGTTGAACAAGGCTAAAGCACATACTGTCTCATCTGCACACAACACACCAAGTACACACAAGCCGGGAAAAACCATTTGGAACACAGCAACTGCAAAGTCAATTAGACTGATCCAAGTCTGAGTTCCTAAAGGACTAATCAGTTTAGGACCCAAATAGATATGGGTACCAAAATTATTCATTGTTTGTTATTGCAGGTGACAGGTACAAAAAAAGAATCAATCTGGTATGTGGACAGTGGATGCTCGCGGCACATGACAGGGAATGAAAATTTACTATCCCAACTTATCAAATACACTGGTCCAAACATCAGTTTTTGAGACAACTCCAAAGATAAAACTGTGGGTAAGGGTAAGCTTATCCATGGTAACTTTATTTTAAAATATGTCTTGTTAGTTGAAAATTTGAAGTATAACTTGATTAGCATCAGTCAGTTATGCGACAACAATTTCTCAGTTCAGTTCAGGAGACACATGTGCACAGTTAGAAACTCAACTGATGAGAGTATTTTAACTGGCAATTGTTGTGGAAACACTTACAAAGTCAGTTGGACTGATCAACCTAATGCACCAATTTGTTTTATAGCTTCAAAATCTTCTGAGAACTGGTTATGGCATAAAAGGTTGAACCACCTAAATTTAAATCTATTACTTATCTGAGTAACCATGATCTTGTAACTGGTTTGCCCAAATTAGATTTTTCAAAGGATAAAATTGGTTCAACATGTCAGTTTGGTAAGCAAGTAAGATCTTCATTTAAAAACAAGGGGAGTAAATCATCATCCAGATGCTTAGAACTGCTGCATATGGATCTTTTTGGTCCTATAACAGTCATGAGTTTAGGGGGAATGAAATACACATTGGTGATCGTTGATGATTTTTCAAGATTTACTTGGGTTATCTTTTTAAAATCAAAAGACCAAACTACTGCACAACTGATTAAACTTTTCAAAAGATTACTAAATGAAAAATTAGTTGGTATTGATAGAATAAGATTTGATCGAGGGACTGAATTCATCAATCAAAGTCTTTAAAAAATTTGAGAAAATACTGGGATCAAGCATGAGCTCTCAGCAGCTAGAACGCCTCAACAAAATGGTGTAGCTGAGAGAAGAAATAGAACCCTTAAAGAAGCTGCTAGAACAATGCTTGCTGATTCTGGTATTTCTCAGAGGTTTTGGGCAGAAGCAGCAAACACTGCGTGTTACACTTAGAACAGATCGATGATTAATAAAAATAATTTGAAAATGCCAAATGAGATCTGGCATGGACGTAAAAGTGTGGTTTTTTGTTTCAAAATATTAGGATGCAAATGTTTTATTCTCGATAATGGAAAAAATCATTTAAAATATTTTGATGCAAAATCTGCATAGGGAATATTTCTTGGTTATTAATCAGTTATTAAAGTTTATAGAGTCTTTAAAAAATGCACTTTGAATGTCGAAGAGTCAATTCATGGGGTATTTGATGAATCTATACTAACTGATAAGCCAACTGATCCAGTTGAGCTAGTTGATCGCTTTACATATATAAGTTTGGAAGATGATAGTGAAGAAAAAAATCACATCAATCAAAATATCCTTCAAACACCAGAACCAGAAGTGCTGGATCAATCAGTTGAACAAGAATTTTTTTTCCTAATAATCAGTTTGTAGAGAAAAATGATAATATTCAAATACCAACTGAAGCAGCAGCAACTGAAAATGAAGAGAACATTCAGTTGCCAACTGAAACAGTTACTGAGATCGATACAACAAATGTTAAACACAGATGGAAGAAATCTCATCCATCAGAATTGGTGATAGATAACCCATCTGATCCAGTAAGAACTCGAAATCAAATGATTAATTAATTTATTCATTCAGAATTTTTTCCCAACTGGAACCAAAGAAATTTGATGAAGCTCTAGTTGATCCTAACTGGATAAATGCTATTCAAGAAGAGCTAAATCAGTTTACCCATAACAATTTATGGAACTTAGTTCCAAGACCAGTTTCTAAAACTGTTACAGGTACGAAATGGGTATACAGAAAAAAACTGAACGAAGATGGTTCAGTTGTACTTAATAAAGCGAGGCTTGTAGCACAAAGATACATGCAAGAACAAGGACATATGCACCAGTTGCAAGATTGGAAGCAATCAGAATATTACTTGCTTATGCCTCCTTCAAAAACTTTAAAGTCTACCAAATGGACGTGAAGAGTCCATTTCTGAATGGTCAGATGCAGGAAGAAGTATATTTTGAACAAGCAACAGGTTTTGTTAACCACTCTCTTCCTGATCATGTTTATTATTTGAACAAAGCTCTATATGGTCTTAAACAAGCTCCAAGAGCTTGGTATGAAACACTTTCAAGATTCTTAACTGATCATGATTTTATTGTTGGATCAGTTGATAAGACTCTGTTCAAATTTTCAAAGAATGATCATATTTTACTTGTACAAATATATGTTGATGATATTATTTTTGGGTCAACTAACCCCAAATTATGCGAGAAATTTTTCAAGTTAGTGCAGGAAAAATTCGAGATGAGTATGATGGGTGAACTGATATTCTTTCTCGGTCTGCAAGTAAAACAACTGGAAACTGGTATTTTTATCAGTCAAACCAAATACACGAAGGAATTGCTCAAGAAATTGGGCATGAAAACATGTTTAGCAACAACTACTCTCATAAATTCTTCGATTAAATTAGATAATGATCAAGGGGGAATATCAGTTGAGACGACACTCTACAAAGGTTTAATAGATTCTTTATTATATCTAACTACTAGTTGTCCTGATATTGTATTTTCTGTTTGTATGTCCAGATTTCAGGAAAATCCTAAGCAATCACACTTTTTAGCTGCCAAACGTATATTAAAATATCTTAAATGCACACAAAATTTGGGCTTATGGTATGCTAAAGACTCATCGTTCAATTTAGTTGGCTATTCAGATGCAGATTATGCAAGGTGTTAGCTTGATCGTAAAAGCACAAGTGGATTATGTTAGTTTCTAGGAGACAGACCGATTTCATGGTTCAGCAAGAAGCAAACATCCATAGCAACTTTCACAACTGAAGCAGAATATCTTGATGCTGGAAGCTGTTGCGCTCAAGTGCTCTGGGTTCATAAACAACTGAAAGACTATGGAGCCATTGCAAAAGAATCACCAATCTTTTGTGATAATACAAACATAACTGCGATTACATATAATCCAGTTCTTCACTCAAGGACTAAGCATATCGATGTCAGACACCATTTCATTAGAGATCATGCTCTAAATAAAGCAATCAGACTGAAATACATACCAACTGATCAACAAGCAGCTGACATCTTCACCAAACCATTACCCGAGACTAAGTTTTCTCATTTTCGTAATATTCTTGGTTTAATTGATCTGTCTTGATTATATTTGTTTTAATGATTATATGTCAGTTATTTCTAATTATCATTCACTTGATCAATTTTCAGTTATTCGATTATCAGTTAATCAATTGTCAGTTAGTCGATTGCCAGTTAGTCAATATCAATTAGCATGCAAAAATGAAATAGAAATGAATCGTAATAACAAATTTATTGATAATATCTTTCACATATTACACGAGTTATTTCTTTTTCTACATCATCTAGCCAAGGGGACATCTAACTAGACAATTCATTACTGGAAAGTCTTCTATAGCCTTCCGAAAGGACAATCTTTTCCAGCACTCTTTGCTCTTTCAACAGCTTCAACTCCAACAGACCTTCATCAGTAGCAATATCTGAAGTGTGGATCACTTCAACAAGCCTTTTATACTTTATCTCAGTTTCCGTCTGCTTATCAGTAGCAACCAATCTATCTCGCTGAATAGTTTGGAGGTCTTGTACTTTAGTCCAGGTGGACAAGACTTTCAACAAGACAAGCTTTTCTATAGCTTCCTTCAAAATCTCCAAACGACGAAGTGTTGATGCAGAAAGAGGGTTGTTGGAACTGTTTGCTCTATCCATCTGTGATTAATTGGTGTTGTTATTATCTAATGATAGTAATCTTATTTATATACAGACTCTTACTGAAGAAGTAGAAGAAGACGAAGAGACATCAGTCAATAAAATGTACTTGACTGATTCAAACTAAGTTTTTTCTATCCTTTCTTATTTATATGCATTTATTGAAGGGGAATATCAAATTTAAAATGGTTAAATGATAAGACAATAGTCAGTTGGTCTTCAACTAAACCGACTCAGTTTTTAACTTATCACTCAGTTACTAACCTAACTGATCTTATCCAATAAGTTAACTGATTATTCGATAAATATTGCATATTAAGTGATGTGACTGTTAAATCATGCATTTAATTAATGTCATTCATGAATAGTAATTTGAAACGTGGTCCTACGTGGTCCATTAGATTTCTGTTCACGTTTTCACCGCACGTACACACGATTTTATCTTAGACTGACACGTGTCCAAAAATTTAAATATGTTACAAACATAAGTTGAACCCGCTTCATTTCAGTTTCTTTACGCGCATTACAACTCTCAGAGAAAATCAAATACACAGAGCTTTTTCTCGCAAATATTCAAACTATCAGTAATGGAAAATCATGTCTCAGCTTACATCCTCAATGCAATGGCTATTGATTTTGACTCAGTTCTGTCTGTCTAAGACGAAGCTATCAAGGCTGTTTTTCTCAAACTGGAAGCAGCTGGACTGAAAAACTTTCTGGGACTATCATCTCAAGAAATCTATCCCAAAGAGATTCAAGATCTATATGCCATTGGTTTCATCTCTGCTGACGGCAAAATCACTACAACAGTCAACAGTCAACTGCTGACCATTGATGAAGATTCTTTCAGCAATCTTTTCCAACTGCCTTCTGATGTCCTGGCAAATATCTCTGAGGTCAAAACATCTGATGTGGAGAAAATTCAGACGTTTTTATCTACAGAAGTTTGGAAGATCAAGGTCTCTGATCCGAATAAAGAGCTGAAGCCTGAGATTCAGCTGTTGGCTGACATCATGTCCAAGGGACTACTTGCTAAAACCGGTTTATTTGCTGCTCTCACGTTGGAAAAGTTCCAGGTGATGACTGCAATTATGGATGGACGCAGACTAAATTGGTCAGCCATCATATTTTCCATCCTGAAGAACATGATTCAAACATCCAAACAGTCCAAGGAATATGTTGTACAGCTCAGCTATATTTTAAAGAACAATGGTTTGGTGGATGACTCGTCTAAGAAGTCATTCAAATTCAAGATTTTCAATGCCAAGAGTGTTCAGCTGCCAAAGGTCAAGCTGGACATGTCACCTGAGCAGTTTGTCAAAGTGAAGAAGGAGATTGGGACACAAGATGCTCCCAAATCAGTCAAGAAGACAACTCAGAAGAAGACAATAAAAAGGAAACTGATTGTCAGTGAGACTGATTCTGAGAAAACTCCTTCTCCCAAAATCCAGAAGAAGCCAAGAACTCTCAAGGCCAAACCGGCAGCTGTTCTGAACACAATCCCAGTTGATAGATTGACACTGACTGGAGCTGAATAGTCTATCAGCGCCATACCTCTAAGGGCGGTTCCAGTCGAGTCTTCAACTGAGGGTCAGTTACCTCCACCAACTGATCCATCTAAGAAGATTATCACCGAGTCTGGTGATAAGAAAAAATCAGCAGGAGTCCAAGCTCCAATGATCTCCATCACTGCTCCAACTACCCTACCATTTGCCAGACCAAAAGGAGTAGCCATCAGGGAGAAGGTAGATGCAACTACATCAGGACTGAGTATCTCTCATGTCCTAACTGACCCAAAAGGGAAGGGCAAGTTGTCTGAAGAGCTTCGACCAACAAACTCAATTCAAACTCACATTGACCTGATTTGGAACGAGGTCAATGAGTTTGCTGAATCAAAGCTGGAAAATTACAATGAATGGGTCAGATTTCGAATTGAAGTTTTTGCGAAGCAGTTACAGAAGAAAGCAGTTTTGAAGAAATTTATTGCTTTGGAAACTGTGGTCTTGAAGGTGGTCAAAGCTGCATCAATTGTTCAAGCACTGGAAAGAAAGACACACTTCTTTGATCCGGTGCATGTCAAGAAGCTTGCCCAACTGATCACTCAGCTACGCCAAAACTATGATCCAACCAGCATGACTGCTTTCAATGACAAAGCAGTGCATGATCAACTGGATACAGATCTTTGATCACTGCAAATGAAGATAAAGAGTTGGGAAATGAATCAAGAGTTGATTATTCCAGCAAATGCTCCGAGTCATCCATCTGAAGAGAAAGCTGAACAATCAATTCCAGATCCAGAGCATTCCCAGGAACCAGTTGCTGAATCAACTGAGCCAGCAACTGATCCTCCCTCTAAGGATGGATCAACCATCACCTTCAGTTCCTCCATCCTCTACTACAGATATTCAGCTGTACATTGATGTTGCATTGTCATTGGAGAACATCGACGAAGTCATACAATCAGTCGCCACTGATATTCAGTTGAATATTTTATCTACAGTTGCAGCTGAAGTACCAAACGTAACTGAACAACCAGCCGCAGAGGCTATTTTGGCAAAAACTGAAAAACCCGTTCAGTCGGTTGCCACGATTGAACAAGAAGTTCTAGCTGACACTAACGTGACTCATATGCACATGGAACAAATTGAAAAAGTGAAAACTGAACAACCACCTACAGTTTCAGTTGTTCAACCAACTGAAGAACCAACTACAATCTCAGCTGATAAGAAAACTGACGAGCCTTCCAGCTCAACTGATCCTCCGACTTTCTTCCTTCCTCCAGAACTACAACAGGAAGCTATACCAGAAAGAAATTTCAGAAATGGTCACTGTTGCGATTGAACCAAATGATAGAGCCTTGGTAATCTTTAATCAAGAAGACAAGGAGCAGGAACTTGAATCTTCTGAAGCTTTGTCTCCTGAAATACCAACGGCCACTGAATCTATGATCGAAGAAATTCAGTCCAACCTTCACGATGTGATCTCATCCTTTTCTGACATCAAATAAACTCAGCTGCTGCACACCTTAAAGATTGATTCTATAAAGGAGAATACTTTCAAAAGTTTACAACAAGTCACGAAGGACATTACTTCATTATTTTTCCAAATAGATCAATTGAAGAAGGACCGAGTGATGATTCAAGCTCATTTCTAAACTCAAGACGTGTTCACAAACCGTATGTATTTCCTCCAGAACATAGTCACGAAGAGAATAGATTTGCAAAAACACATAGTACATGCTTTATTGAATGTCACTTCGGAAGTTCGCGCCTTATCCAACAGAGTTGATAAGTTTGACAAAAAGGGGGAAGAGGAAAAAATGAAGATTAGCAGAAGCAATCAAAGAAGAGACCTATTCAACTGACTGATCAAAAACCATCTGATAAAAGAGCGAAGAATTAAAGAGATCCAGATCAGTTAGAAGACAGTCTTTATATTTCTTATTCAGTTGAAGAGTTTGGCAGATTTTGTAGAATTTTTTCAGTCAGTAGATCATTCTTTTATTCTTTCATTCTTTGTATGAATCTGTACATTGGAAGTTGTTAGGATCGGTTAACGTATCAAAATTGTTTAGAAGGGGGGGTTGAATAAACACTCACAATAAAAATTGATCTTTTCAAATTTTGAGTTCAGTTTGGTGACAAACTGATTCTCGGAATCTTGTTGATCAATATCAATCAGTTAAACTGAATCAGTTGCGGAAGGTAACTGACTGAAAGATAGAATACAAAAATAAAATGCGCAAGGGTTGTTTCTGGATGTTCGGAGATTTCAATTACTCCTACGTCACCCCTTCTATCACAAGGATAGGATATTCACTAAAAGACTTTGATCAAATACAAGAATTGTACTGACCCACTTCAGCTTGGACTTAACACTGCCAAAATCTGAAACTCTTAGTATAACAGAATGTTCTCAGTGCTTAACTGATCTTAGCACTATCGAATTTCAATGATTATTACAACTTGCTTGTAAGCTCAAATTGTAGCCTTAACTGCTACGATTAAATCAAGTAAGAGGTGAGCTGAGATTTTGACAGAGTGACAGCAAGCTTTTTGAATAGTATTCACTTCGTTATTTTTCAGCTGCTCTTCTGTCATATTTATATGCTTCTTTTCCAAAGGTAACTTGAGATAAATTTGAATCTATGTATCCGTTGATTTCCACTTCATTATTCTTTAAACTTTGTTTGCGGCGTCTTAAATGCTTTAGCCGAAATGCGTTGTTCTAGGTAGTCTTGGTTGTGGTGCGGCGTTTCATATTCAGTTGTAATCTATTATGTCTCTTTGTCGGTTGAAAGTTCTTTCCCGAGACATCTTCAGCTGAGAGTTACTTAACTTTAAGGCATTCGGCTGGATATATTAACTGATCAGTTTTCAACCAATCAGACAGTCGATTTCAGTTTTTAAGTCCAGTTGCTGAGTTCAGTTGGTTCGTATTTTCAGTTGGTTGATCAGTTTGTCAAACTCTAGAATTTAGTTTCCAACAATTTCCCCCTTTTTGGTGTTTGACAAAATTAAGTAACTAAACCCTTTGTAGATAAGAGATTGATCAACTGAATTTTACGATTGATTGGACTCTTTGTAGATAAAATAAGAAACTAATCAACTGAATCAGTAACTTGATGAGTACAGTGAAGACTGCTACTGAAACGAGAATTTCTTCTGTTGTTCTAGCATTCCTTTGATTTCTTCCCCCTTTTTGTCAAACAACTCCATCTTCTCAGATAATTTTCGAACATCAGTTGAATGAATTTTGACATCTGCTGAGATACTTGGGACATCAGTTTGCAAATAGGTCTGCAGCAATTCCATTTTATTAGAAATGGAAGTTTCTAATCGTTAAACTCGTTGACTAACTATATCCTGAGTTGTAAATAGGCTTTGAGCTAGACCTTTCTTCATCTCATCTACAGTTTTGGTGAGAGAATCCATGTTTGCTTGAATTGCTTTCAGTTTTGCAGAGTCATATTCAATTGAAGAATCCAATTTGACAGTGTGAGATAATTGTGTAGATTGAATCTTCTTGATGTCAGTGATTATCTGCTGCATATTGTGCTGCATATTTTGGATCTCTTCAAGAACAAGATCCATTTCTGTAGATTGAGGAGGAGGTGATTGATGAGGGAATTCCGGTCCCTTTTTGGTTTGATCAAATATAACCAACTCTTGGTTAGTTGCTACTGTTTCAGCAACATTCTGAACTGAAGTGATTGTTGCAGCAATGTCTTCTGGAACTTGAGGCGGAGAAAGTGGATGTTGATCAGCAGATGAGCTACCTGGAGGAATAATAGAGTCTGATGAAGTCAAAATTGGTGTCTCTAGAGGATGATCTTGGGGATCAATTTGCACATCAGTTGGAATAGTCTGTTCAGCAGAACGATCTGGCTGAACTGGTGCTTCTGAAGAGATAGGTACCTCTGGATTGATTTGATCAACGGGATGATCAACATTATCAGAAATGGGTTCACTCAATTGGGACTTTTGCACCACTATCTGAATAATTTCATCAATGTTTGCGAAAGATAATTCTGCTTCAGTGTATATTTGATGTTCACCAGTTGGTGATTGAGACACATCCTGAACTGGCTCTTCAGTTGGAATAATAGCCTGTTCTGAGGATGACTCTTTCTGCTTTGAGGGAGGTTCTTCAACTATTTCCTTTTCATAATCGTCTGAATCTCCTTTATGAAGGACTAACTCTTGATCCATTTCCCAAAACTTTATCTGAGATAGCAATCTCATCATATCGGTGTCTAGCTGAGTGATCACCGCATGATCAGCATAGGCAGTAGGATTTGTTGGAACGTAGTTAGCCTTCAGTTTTCAATAATTTGTGTTAACTTCTTTGCTCTCATCTGATCAAACAAATATGTTTTTCTCTCCATAACTTGGGCAATGGTGGCAGCTTTGACTATCTTGAGGACAGAAGCTTCCAGCTTGATGATTTTGTTCAGTTGAGATTGCTTTCTTAGTTGCTTGGCAAAAATCTGTGTACGATAGGCTGTCCAAGCATCATTGAGTTGAAGTTTTGATGCTGCAAAATCATTAACCTCGTCCCAAACAAGGTCAATGTGGGTTTGAATGGGATTGGATGGCCTTGGTTCTTCAGTCAATTTTCCCTTGCCTTTGTCAGAACTGAAGATGTGTGGAATTTCCAGACCAGTTTGTGTAGTATCCACCCGTTCTATAATACTAATGCCCTTGGGTCGGGCAGGTGCCAGAGGAGTGGGACGAGTAATATTAATCAGAGGGGCTTTCATCATAACTGTTTCTTTCTTTGCACCAATTGATTTTTCTGGTGGGATGATCTTCAGAGGGACTGCTTCAATTGGCTGCCGAGCATCTGAAGATATTGGCTTGTCAGTAGGAATAGATTCCTCTGTAGTTATTGGTTTAATCCTCTGGGTTCTCGGTTTCTTGGTGATCTTTGGGGAAGGAGTTTTCTCTGGATCGGATTCTTCCACAATTAATTTTCTTTTTGCTGACTTCAGTTGAGCCAATGTCTTGGCCTTTTTAATTGATTTAGGAGCCGCCTGTTGAATCCCAATCTCCTGTTTTATCTTTACAAACTGATCAGGAGAGATGTCCAATTTTGTCTTGGGTGGCATAATATTCTTCGCATTAAAGACTTTGAATTTTGATGATTTTTCTGTATTATCTGCCACTAACCCCTTCACTTTCAGCAGATAGCTCAAGTGCACTGCAAAACCTTTGGACTGTTTGGATGATAGAAACATATTCTTTAAAGTATTGAATATAAGATGCTTCCAGTTGAATTTATGTTCAGCCATAATGATAGAAATAGCTTGAAATTTTTCCAAAGTAAGTGAGCAAAAGATCCAGCTTTCGCCAAAATCCCTTTGGCGACTATATCAGCAAGTAACTGAACTTCGTGCTTCAGTTCCTTCTTTGGGTCGAAAACATAGATTTTCCGTCCTTCAGCAGAAAGTGAGGTTTGCATCTTTTCAATGTCAGATGCCTTAACATCAGATAAGTGTGCTAGTCCATCAGATGGTAAAGAAAAGATTTCTCCAAAGGAATCCTCGGAAATGGTCAGCAGCTGACCATTGATAGTAAAAGCGATGTTTCCATCAGAATTGATCGTACCGTTAGAGTAGATTTCCTGAATTTCTTTGGGGTAGATCTCTTGTGATGATTGTCCCAAGAATGTCCTTAACCCAGCAGTTTCGAGTTTTTGAAAAACCTTCTTGACATTAGTGTCGCCAAAAGATAGAATTGATCCAAAGTTGATAGTCATTGCATTCAGCATGTAAGCAGGAATTTGATTCGCCATTTTGATAGATAAAATGATCTACAATTGGTAAACGAGAGCTCTGGAATTAGTATTCTCTTAGAAGCTGATTGTACGCGTAAGAAGAAAAACTGAATTGAAGCGGGCTTAATACAGTTGTTCGTGACTGTTTAAATTCGGGACACGTGTCAGTCCATTAAAAATTTGAGTAAAAATGTGTGTATGTGTGCTATAAGCGTGTGTACAATTTAAATGGTTCAAATGCTTCCACGTTTTCAAAATAGGATTCATCATTAGATAGTAGACAGTCACGTCACTTGATTTGGAATATAATTCGTTTTAATCAGTTAACTTATATGAGAAGATTAGTGAAATTCCCAACTGAAAGATCAGTTGAAAGACTGTGTCCTTTCAGTTTAAGAATTTACTAACATTTGTCTTCTCAGTTAACCTCTTAAAACCATTATTCCCCCTTAATTAGTGCATAAGATAATTAAAACGAATAAATTCAAAGATTAGAAAGATTATCGGTCTGCTGAAATGTTGACGACTCTTCAGCTTCCTTGATATTCTGCTATAAATAGACATAACACGGTTAGTTTCAGTTATATTGGTGAAAAATATTCAAAACTAAAGAATGGCAGATGCGACTAGCTCGAGTGCTTCGCCATTTTCTCTGGAAGCTAGGAAGACTGCCATAGAAGACGAAGTCTTCTATGAGAGTCTTCCCTACTGGGAAAGGTTACAGGAGCTAGAGTTCCTGTATAATTCTGGAGAGGCTACTACTCCCAAGCTGATGGCAGAGTTGAGAGAAGTGCGGGAGCACTTGAACATAGCTGTGTGGGTGGACGTCTTCAAAGAAGGTCATATCTATCAGCTGATGCTTCAAAAGAAACTGGAGCTCCTTAATCGCATAGCTTCTTCTCACAGCTTTTGCAAAACATCTTCCTCAGCTCTATCTGTTTGGTTGAGAATGTGGATAGATGATATAGAGGAAAAATATAAAAATGTAATTCAGGCAAATATTTATTGTTGAATGAAGTATTTATTTTGGCTTATCTTTGTTTTTCTTTTTCCTGCAAATAATAAATTATGATTATAAACAAATGAACTGATGAAAGACTAACTGATAAGAGTTGATTAAGAATTGAAATCAGTTAATTGTTGAGTTGTAAATGGTAGACTGATATCAGTTGACAATGAACAACTGATAGTTAAGAGGCCTAGGTAAATGAGAAAAACGCTTCGGTTGACTAGAGTCTCTTCAGTTTCTTTATCGTTCAAATTTTATCTGTCGATAAATAAGATGATAGAATGAGAGACAACAACAGTTCAAAATGTCGGATTCAAGTGACTCTGATGCATGCAGCAGTACACACGTTCATGTTACTGAACAATCGAATCCACGTTTAGAAGAGATGAAGAGAAGGATGGAGGAATATGTTTTCAAAAAGGTGATGTCAACATGGTTTAAGATTCATGAGTTGCAGAGAGTGAGTGGAAGTGGTGCGATTCCTACTTTTGCTCAGGAAGCAACAGCAAGAAAGTATCTTGAACGTTTTGAAGTTAGGCATGTTACAGATTTGATTGAGGACAAATGTTTGTTGGAGGCTATGTTATGGAAGGAGTGGCATGTGGTTGATAAGATTTATAAAACTAGGGCATTTTCTAGAATTCGAATTTATGAGATGAATGATTGGGTTAGGGATTGGCTAGATACAGTTGGTTCTATGATTTCTGCTGTAAACTGGGAACGGTGGTATTCTTAATGAATTATTATTTTCAATTTGTTGTGTTCTTATTTTCTGCAGATAATTCCATTAGTGAAAGCAACATTAGTAATAATTTTAAGATAAATCAATTAAACCAAGAATATTGCGAAAGTAAGAAAACTTAGTCTCGGGTAATGGTTTGGTAAAGATGTCGACTGCTTGTTGTTCAGTTGATATATACTCCAGTCTAATGTCCTTCTTCAAAGCATGATCTCTGATGAAGTGGTGTCTGACATCTATATGCTTTGTCCTTGAGTGGAGAACTGGATTATAAGTGATGACAATTGTACTCGTGTTGTCACAAAATATGGGCGAATTATTTGTAATTACTCCATAATCTTTCAGTTGTTGCTGGATCCAGATCAGTTGTGCACAGCAACTACCAGCAGCAAGGTATTCTGCTTCAGTTGTTGAGGTAGCTATAGATGTCTGCTTCTTGCTGAACCAAGAGATCAGTCTGTCTCCTAGAAACTGACAAGATCCACTTGTACTTTTTCGATCAAGCTTACATCCTGCATAATCTGCATCTGAATATCCAACTAAATTGAAAGTAGAGTCTTTAGAATACCATAACCCAACATTTTGTGTGCCCTTAAGATATCCCAAAATTCTTTTAGCAGCTGAGAAATGTGATTGCTCAGGATTTGCTTGAAATCTAGCACACATACACACAGCAAATACAATATCAGGGCGACTGGCAGTTAGGTGTAATTATGACCCAATTAAACCTCGGTATAGTGTCGCCTCAACTGATATTCCCCCTTGATCAGTGTCCAATTTAACTGATGAGCTCATGGGAGTATTTGCAGCTGAACATGATTCCATGCCAAATTTCTTCAGCAGCTCCTTTGTATATTTAGTCTGACTGATGAATATGCCAGTTTCCAGTTGCTTCACTTGCAGTCCAAGGAAGAATGTCAGTTCACCTATCATGCTCATTTCGAACTTTTCCTGCATCAACTTAGCAAATTTCTCGCATAATTTGAGGTTAGTTGACCCAAATATGATATCATCAACATAAATTTGAACTAATAAAATGTGATTATTCTTAATAAATTTGAACAAGGTCTTATCAACTGATCCAACAGAAAAATCATGATCAGTTAGAAATTTTGAAAGAGTTTCGTACCAAGCTCTGGGAGCTTGTTTAAGACCATATAATGCTTTGTTCAAATGATATACATGATCAGGAAAGATGTGATTTTCAAAACCTGGGGGTTGTTCAACATATACTTCCTCTTGCAATTGGCCATTTAAGATTGCACTTTTTACGTCCATCTGAAAGACCTTGAAATTCTTGTATGATGCATAGGCAAGAAACATTCTGATTGCTTCCAGTCTTGCAACTGGAGCATATGTCTCATCATAGTCAATTCTTCTTCTTGTCTGTATCCTTGTGCTACTAATCTTGCTTTGTTGCGTCCAACCGAACCATCTTCGTTCAGTTTGTTCCTGAAAACCCATTTTGTACCTATGACAGTTTTTGAAATTGGTCTTGGAACTAAGTTCCAGACATTGTTATGAGTAAACTGATTTAGCTCTTCTTGCATTGCATTTACCCAGTTAGGATAAGCAAGAGCTTCATCAGTTTTCTTTGGTTCTATTTGTGAAACAAAAGCTGAATAGATAAATAGATTTAGCATTTGATTGCAAGTTCTTACTGGATCATATGGATTTCCTATTACCAATTCAGGTGGGTGTGATTTTCTCCATCTGTACTCAGTATTTGTTGTGTCGGCAATTTCTTCAGCTGGTAACTGAATATCATCAGTTTGCTCTATCAACTGATCATTAGGAATGGCTTCTGGTTCAGTTGATTGATCTGACACTTCTGGTTCGGGTGTTTGAAGAGTGTTTTGATTAATATGATTGTCTTCTTCATTATCATTCTCCAAACTGATATCTGTCAGTCGATCAACTAGCTCAACTTGATCAGTTGGCTTATTAGTTAGTTCAGTTTCATCGAAGTCAACATGAGCAGATTCTTCAACATTTAGGATTTTCTTGTTAAAGACTCTGTAAGCTATACTAACTGATGAGTATCCAAGAAATATTCCCTCTGCAGATTTAGCATCAAATGCTTTTAAATAATTTTTACCATTATCAAGGATAAAACATCTGCACCCGAATATTTTGAAATAAGTGATTATACTTTTTCTTCTATGCCAGATCTCATATGGTGTTTTCATATGATTCTTATTAATCATTGATCTGTTCTGAGTATAACACGCAATGTTTACTGCCTCTGCCCAAAACCTTTGAGAAATACCAGAATCAGCCACCATTGTACTAGCAGCTTCTTTAAGGGTCCGATTTCTTCTCTCAGCTACACCATTTTGCTGAGGAGTTCTAGCTGCTGAGAGCTCATGCTTGATTCCAGCATTTTCTAGAAAATTTGAAAGAGTTTGATTGATAAATTCAGTTCCTCGATCTGATCTGATTTGATCGATTTCAACTGATTTTTCATTTTAAAGTCTTTTGAAAAGCTTGATCAGTTGTGCAGCAGTTTGGTCTTTTGATTTGAGAAAGATAACCCAAGTAAATCTTGAAAAATCATCAACAATCACCAAGGTGTATTTCATTCCCCCTAAACTCATGACTGGTATAGGACCAAAGAGATCCATGTGCAATAGTTCTAAGCATCGGGATGAAGATTTACAGCCCTTGTTTTTAAAAGACGATTTTACTTGTTTTCCAAACTGACATGCTGAACTAAGTTTTTCTTTTGAAAATTATATTTTTGGCAAACCAGTTACAAGTTCATGTTTATTCAGATAGGCAATGGATTTAAAATTTAGGTGACTTAGTCTCTTGTGCCACAACCAGTTTTTAGATGATTTGGAAGCAATAAAACAAACTGGTGCATTAGTTTGATCATTCCAACTGACTTTATATGTGTTTCCACAACGTTTGCCAGTTAGTATGATTTCATCAGTTGAAGTTTTAACTGAGCATGAATTTTTGTCAAAATGTATTGAAAATCCACTGTCGCATAATTGATTGATGCTGATCAAGTTATACTTCAGGTTTTCTACTAGTAGAACATCTTTAAAAGTAAAATTACCATGGATAAGCTTACCCTTAACCACAGTTCTACCTTTGGAATTGTCCCTGAAACTGATATTTGGACCACTGTATTTGATCAGTTGAGATAGCACACTTGCATCTCCTGTCATATGTCACGAGCATCCACTGTCCAAATACCATATTGAGTTCTTGTTTGTACCTGTTACCTGCAGTCACACACATAATATAATTTGGTACCCATATCTATTTGGGTCCTGAACTAATTAGTCCCTTAGGAACCCATACCTGAATTAGTCTAACAGACTTTCCAGTAGCTGTATTCCAAATGGTTTTTCTCGGCTTTTGTGTGCTTGTGTAGTGTATGGATGATACAATATGAGTTTTAGCTTTATTTAACTGATTTTTCAGTCTATATCTCTTTTGAACTGGCTTGTAGTTATAGTAATTGGAATAGCCATTCGAATATTTTTTGTAAAAGCTTTTTGGTGACTGACTACATGAATCAGTTACCACTTTTTTGGGCTATAACCAATACCATATCTTTTGCCCTTGTTCATACTTTCAGTTGTCTTTTCAACCAGTTTACTTGGCTCTGATTGTTCTTGTACCATAACTGATTTGACAAAGTGAATGTATTTTCCTTTGCTCATATTTAGTTTTGGTTGAGTATCATTGGTTGACATTTCATCTTGGTTACAGAACCCCAAACCAGTTTTATCAGTTACTGATTTTTGGGAGTTCTGTGTATCAGTCAATGCGATAGATGATTTGTTCCACGACTGAATAAGCTCAGTCTGTTTTGTGTTCTCAAGCATCAACTTCTGTATTAATGATTGATTTTTATTTCTTTCTACTTTTAGCTCAGCAATTTCCCTTTTTAGACTCAACCCTTCAACTGATTCATCATTTTTGATTTTATTGTCTGTGGGATCAGTTTGCTTTGCTTTGAATTTTTCAAATGATGATGCAAGTTTCTTATACTTACTACCATGTCATATAATGTGAAAATGAGTTCTTCTCGTGTAAAATCAGTTGAACTAAAATCAAATACATGTTGGCTAGATGACTCTTCTGCTGCATCATTAGCCATCAAGCACTTTACTTCCTCATCATCACTAGAATTGCATGAGCTTTCTGGTTCCGACTCTTCACTGTCAGTTTCTGCCCATTTTGATTTGTTTTCTTCAGCTAAGAGTACTTCATGTTTCTTTCTGAAGAACTTTTTATCTTCTTTGGGTCTTCTTTTGTGTTCATATGATTTCTTTCTCCTATCAGTTGAGCCTTGAACATCCTTCTTAGGTTTAGGACAATCAGCAATAAAGTGGCCTGATTTGCCACAGTTGTAGCATGCATTTGATTCATCCTTGGCGTTGTTTCTTTGATATGGTTTCTGGAAGTTCCCTTGATTCTTTCTCATGAACCTTCCAAATTTTTTGATAAACAATGACATAGCATCGTTACTCAACTGATCAGCAGATTTTTCAACTGAACTAATTTGTTCAGTTCTGATAGCGGCTAGAGCAGTTGTGGCTGCAGAAGTAGATTGTTCTCCTTCTTTGGTCTGCAGCTCAAATTCATAGGCTTTTAAATCAGCAAATAGATCATGGAGTTCAATTTGGTTCAGATCTTTGGACTCCCTCATTGCCATGGTCTTGACATCCCATTCTTTGGGAAGACGTCTCATTACCTTTAGTGCAATTTCTTTGTTGGTATACACTTTTCCAAGTGCATTTAGCTCATTGATGATACTACTTACTCTTTCATCATACTCGTGCATCGATTCTCCTGCTTTCATTTTGATGTTATCAAACTTTTGCACAGCAACAGAAAGTTTATTTTCTTTGGTTTGATCATTTCCTTCACACAGCTAGATCAGTTTTTCCCAAATTTCTTTGGCTGTTTTACACATCTTTATTTTGCTGAAAGTTACTTTGTCCAGCGTTTTGTACAGAATGTCTTTAGCCACATTGTCAAGATTTGTTTTTCTTTTGTTTTCAGTTGTCCATTCATCTCTGGGCTTTTCTATTCTTTGTGGTGCCCCTTCTGTGATGACAATTGCTGTATTTGCTTTTAGAATCTTCATGGGTCCATCAGTTATGACATACCACATGTCATCATCTTGTGCTGCTAAATGAGCTTGCATTCTAATTTTTCAATCATCGAATTCTTCTCTGTAGAACATAGGAATTTTAGTGAATGAAGTCATGCTAGCAAGTTTATATATCAAAAGTATTCAAGAACAAGATTCACCCGCTCTGATACCACTTGTTAGGATCGGTTAACGTATCAAAAGTGTTTAGAAGAGGGAGTTGAATAAACACTCACAATAAAAATTGATCTTTTCAAATTTTGAGTTCAGTTTGGTGACAAACTGATTCTCGGAATCTTGTTGATCAATATCAATCAGTTAAACTGAATCAGTTGCGGAAGGTAACTGACTGAAAGATAGAATACAAAAATAAAATGCGCAAGGGTTGTTTCTGGATGTTCGGAGATTTCAATTACTCATACGTCACCCCTTCTATCACAAGGATAGGATATTCACTAAAAGACTTTGATCAAATACAAGAATTGTACTGACCCACTTCAGCTTGGACTTAACACTGCCAAAAACTGAAACTCTTAGTATAACAGAATGTTCTCAGTGCTTAACTGATCTTAGCACTATCGAATTTCAATGATTATTACAACTTGCTTGTAAGCTCAAATTGTAGCCTTAACTGCTACGAATAAATAAAGTAAGAGGTGAGCTGAGATTTTGACAGAGTGACAGCAAGCTTTTTGAATAGTATTCACTTCGTTATTTTTCAGCTGCTCTTCTGTCATATTTATATGCTTCTTTTCCAATGGTAACTTGAGATAAATTTGAATCTATGTATCCATTGATTTCCACTTCATTATTCTTTGGACTTTGTTTGCAACGTCTTAAATGCTTTAGCCGGAATGCGTTGTTCTAGGTAGTCTTGGTTGTGGTGCGGCGTTTCATATTCAGTTGTAATCTGTTATGTCTCTTTGTCGGTTGAAAGTTCTTTCCCGAGACATCTTCAGCTGAGAGATACTTAACTTTAAGGCATTCGGCTGGATATATTAACTGATCAGTTTCCAATCGATCAGACAGTCGATTTCAGTTTTTAAGTCCAGTTGCTGAGTTCAGTTGGTTCGTATTTTCAGTTGGTTGATCAGTTTGTCAAAATCCAGAATATAGTTTCCAACAGAAGTGTTGTTAATAGAACATTATTTTATCTACAAGAGATTCAGCTTGATCAGTTCTCATTTTCTTAGTTTTGTCAAACACCAATAAAAAAGGAAATTGTTGGAAACTTAATTTAGGAAATTTGACAAACAGAGCAAATAAAGATTGAACTAACTAATCAAGAACACTGATTAGAACTGATCCAAAATATACGCAAACTGTTAGTTGCTTAACTGAAGATTAGTGCGCAGACAAGGCAACTGAACAAAGCTAACTGAATTGTGTAGTGGACTGGATGATCAGTTGGAACTGATCAGTGTTACTGCAATTAGTTGTGAGCTATCAGTCAGTTCTATCGACTGTGTCAAACTGATATAATAGTTTGACATGTAATCAGTTAAGGAATGTAATTATCAACCGAAAACTGTACAAAAGCAGACTGTAACATGTAGTGGGAACACCGCATATCAGCAAAGCTACAGTGTACGACTGTCAGAAGGATATTGACGTGGCAAACAACGGATAGAAAGATTCAAACGCACTTATTATTACCGTTGGAAGCCAATCCTATAAATCATTGAGAAGAGCAGCTGAGAAAACAAGTGACACATAGAACCAAGTTGTTATTCTGCTGAAATCCTCACAAAGCTTTCTGTTCATATTCAAAGATTTCAAAAGTTCACACTTAGCGTATATATTCATAGCATTCAAGGGCTATACATTGAGCTTACGAGCACAAATATATATCGTTGTATTATTCGATCTTAAAGAGATAAGTTGTGCTAAGTAGTTTCGGATCAGTTGAGAACTGATAAACTGTATTGAAACTAAGAGTTTCAGTTTGGCATTGTTAAGTCTAAAATTGAAGGGGGTCTGTACAAATCTTGTATTGATCAAAGTCTTTTAGTGAATATCTTATCTTATAGATAGAAGGGATGACCTAGGAGTGATTGAAATCTCCGAACATCCATATATCTTGTGTCTCTTAATTTCAGTTATATTATATTTGTCAGTAAGTTTATTTCCGCACTTTCATTAGTTAATTGATTGATATTGACATAACAAGATTCTCGATGTTCAGTTTATCACTAAATTGACTCATTATTCAAAAAAGGTTATATAATTGCCTAGTGTTTATTCAAACCCCTTCTAAACACACTTTCACCTACTAACCGATCCTATCATCTCCACCGTTGATCTAAAAGAGAATCAGACGATCAGGAAGAGTCTTGGAAATTGTGCAGGTATACGAAAAGGCGTTCACATATATCAAAGCGTGTCAAACTTATAACATTCCCGGAATACGAAGCGTTTCGAACCGTTTAAATTCTGGGCATATGTCATCATGACATCATCCCAAATGCAGGAGAATACTAAACGATAAAAATATTCAAGGCCCAGGAGACAGGAGGCCCCGACATATTATTTAGAGCCCGAGAAACTTGAGGTCCCGGCACCTCATCCCATCTCTAGCAAACATGAAGCCCGCGATGCATTCATAATTTGAAGCTGATTATCTTTCTATGGAAGTCCAAGCATGATTGATCGAGACAGCAAGTAAAACTCTAGCCCAATTATTTAAAGGATGGGTGGTGATACCCCCTTAAGTGCTCGGGTCATGGGTTACCCGGGATATCAAACGGATAGCCCAAATCAGAGTCAGTGTGCATGATGATTTCTTCAGCAGCCGGGCAGGTGAATGCCCGAGACGTCTTCTCCCCGGGCTACCATACTCCCGTGCTCTCATACAAGCTCCCGAGAACTTTATACCCGAGCTACCTCGAGAAGCGCACCCCACTCGAGTGCATCCGTATGAGCTACCTTATGCTTGGCAATCATTACTGTCAGAACTACAGGGGTTTGGCGTGCCAAAGAAGTCATCAGAAGCAGGGTATGTGCAGTTATCTTACCATACTTAACATTTGGGCACTGAAAAAAAAGATAATAATGAGATTTCCTCCTATAAATAGCAAGTATACATTTCATTCAAAGGATGAGGGAATTTTATATCTTCGAGCACTCACATATATTGCCATTATCCTCCATCTTCAACCTGCTGACTTAAGCATTAGAGTGCATACGCCGGACTTCCTCCGACGTCCATTCACGAATTCATTTAATTGTCTGCATGTTACTGTGGAAGCCATAGCTTACAGATATACTTTATCACAAATATATTTTTTTGCTCATTTTTTCTTAAATAAAACTCTCATAATAATCTTGTGAATTGACCCGACCCAACTCACTCGATTCACCTGGATATCATCATAACCCTTAGATAGACCATGACGCACTAGAGGGACTATAAACTAAGCATCATGTGCATACAAAACATTTTTTACTGAGATCAATGTAATTGTTTGTAACCCAATATAACATAAAATATGTCTCATGTAACGTGTAATACAATAAGTATCAATCTTCATCCCCAAGCTATACATATTATATGACAAAGAATATGCCAATATAGAGAAAAGCAAGTCTCAACTTTGAAGTTGAATATTCCAACAAAAAAATCTTCAGATGTTTATATTTTTTTATTTAATTTGATGGTGAGATATTCAATATTTTTATGGTGAGTGGGGTATTTTTAAATTTTAAATTATTGGATTAGAATATAATATACTAATTAAGTAATTTTAGAAAGTGGACACGTTTAATAAAAATAATGACTATGAAGAGAGAAATCCAGGCATATCCATATATTCTTCTAATTTTTAAAAAACCAATTTGGGTACCAACACGATACGAGGGCCGGGAAAACTACAAAATTCATGATATAAGTTGGTTTATTTTTGTTTTTTTATCCTTAACTCAACATGATTTGGTCTTAATCTAATAATTAATTTGTTTTTTTTTTCCCACTGATATCTCATGGATGGGCCTGGGCCCACTACCCCTGGCACATCCCAAGCCCAAATGGAAGATATTCTCATCTCCTATAAATATCATGTTTGAGTGTTTATTTGATTAATTCAATATATTGTTTTCAGCAGCACCCTTAGCTGCTCCCCCATATATCCTCAGTCACTGACTTGAGCGTCGGAGGGGCTACGCCAGGACACCCTCCTGTCCCCCTTCTAACGGTCTTCTTCGTGATTTCAGGTTCAGGACCATTTCAAAACCCTGCGTCTGTACTAGTGACGCTTGCCGGAATCGGACCCTAAATTTCCCGTGAGTATCACTTGGCGCCGTCCGTGGGAAGTTTGAGTTGAGACGTAGAGATGGTAGGCAAGAGAGGGAGTAGAAGAGCTACCTCAGCATCATCGCGTCCTCAGAGGGGACCCGAACAGTCTCATGTTGACACAAGACATGAACAACCGCATCTTGAGACGAGACAGGAACAACCTTGTCAAGAGACAAGAGCAGAGCAGCACCTTCACGAAACAAGGGTCGAGCAAACCCGTCCCAATGAGAATGTGAGGAACTTGACCCTAGAACAGTTGGGCCAATTTATCACCCGGACAGTGGATGAGGCCATGAAGAGGAGTCAAGAGTCTATGTTTGCAGAAGAGCAGGCTGCTCGCCAGGAGCGAGAGGAGAATGTTGAGGGCCACCAGAGCCGGGTTGAAGAGTCGTAGCCCCTCCAAAGTGGGGAAGTTAATGAGATAGGGGAGATGTGGAAGGAAATACAGATGTTGAGGCAGCAGTTGGGAAGTAGAGCGCCGTCACCCAAGAAAGGAAGTCCTTTTTCACTAGCCATTCTAGAATAAGGGCTTCCTCCAAATTTTCGACAGTCGAATGTGGGAGAGTACGATGGACATACTGACCCCGAGGAACACTTGGGAAGTTTGAGAATGCGGCCCTGTTACATCAATATTCAGATGGGATCAGGTGCATGGTGTTTCTGGGCACGTTGGTGAGGTCAGCCCAGCAATGGTTTAACACCTTGCAGCTCAACTCCATACGGTCTATCGAGGATTTTTCTACCGCTTTCCTGCGCCGATTTGCTAGCAGCAAAAGGCACCAGAAAATTATTTGAGCCTGTTCGTGATGAAACAGCAAGAGAATGAAACTTTGCGAGAATTTGTCCAGCGTTTCATTAGTGCAGCGCTGGAAATACCAGCGGCTACCCCTGACATCATGATAAGTGCCTTCACACAAGGACTGAGGGGAGGAGAGTTTTTCAAGTCGCTGGTCAAGAAGCTTCCGTCGAGCTATGACGATCTGTTGGCTCGAGCTAAGAAATATGTAAACTTTGAAGATGCCCAACGGTACAGAAAGATGGAGAACCGGCCCGGAGGAAGTAGAGTTGAGGGAGCGGAAAAAGGAATAAGGAAGAGGGGTGCTGGAGAAAGAGAGGAGGATAGAACTAAAAGTAGAGGACAATTCTCATCACATGTTCCCCTGGATAGGAGTCGTGACGAGATGATGGAGGTGAGGGAACCCGCGGGGAGGTTGGAGAAGTCACGAAGGGTTGAGTGCAGTGCTAGATTGCCTTCGCGGGACAGACGAGAAGGATCCGCATCTAGGAGTCGACCGAGGTCTCGCCCGTCCCCTAGACGTGGTCAAGGCCCTCCATGGATAAATCAGGGGGTTGGGGAGCAGAGAGGGGAAGGTCGAGATCGATGTCCTTCAGGAGCCCGTCCTACCGATGAAGGGAACGAATGAGGATAACCACCCTACGAAAGGAATGATTCATATGATCTCGGGCGGTGCTACCGATGGAGACTCTGGGCGAGCTCGGAAAGCACATGGGAGAAGGTTGGAGAACTTTTAAATATCTAGGGGTGCAGACTTACCACAAGACCCCATCATCAGCTTTGGGCCGGAAGACCTCCGAGGCGTTGTGCTTCCACATAACGATGCCTTGATGGTGACGACCACCATTGCCAATTATGATGTGGCAAGGATATTTATTGATAATGGAAGCTACGTGAACGTCTTGTTCAAGAGCACGTTGGATCAAAAGAAGGTGGAAGGATTTGAGTTTGAGCCGGTCTCCACCCCGCTGTATGGGTTTGCAGGATACGTCATCCCGCCTTTGGGTCAGATTGTGCTTCCCCTATCCTTGAGGACTGATCCTTGGCGGGTAACAAAAATGATAGAGTTCACCGTGGTGGATACCCTTTCAGCATATAATGGAATTCTAGGACGGTCAGCCCTGAAGGATTTCAGAGCCGTAGCTTCCACTTATCATCTGAAGCTTAAGTTTCCTGTGGGAAAAGGAGTTGGAGACTTGTGCGGGGACCAAAAAGTCGCGCGTCGGTGTTATGAAGGAGTAGTGAGGGAGGAGGGAAAAAGAGCGCGTGTGGAGCTTAACATGATTAGGAAAAGAAGAAGTGGGTAACTTTGTCCTGTGGAGGTACAAGAGGAGCAGAGATGAAAGTTGAAGAATGCGCCGGGCAAGGCTCTAAAGAGGCTTGGGAACGCTTACCACCTTAGAGAATATTAATCTTGACTTGAATTTTGTTGTATTTCGTTTCTGAATTTGTCTTATGTTATCAGTTGAAATTTAATAAAGCCAAGTTCTTATATTAAGTTCGTGGATGTTGTTGTATTGTGAGGATGAAATGAATTAAATTTTCTTGCTAAGGCATCCCCTAGCAGAGGAGCATACTGGAGAAGGAGAATTAAATTTTCCTACTAAGGCATCCCCTAGCTGAGGAGCAGAGTGGAGGAGGAGAATTAAATTTCTCCTGCTAAGGCATCGCCTAGCAGAGGAGCAGAGTTTGGCCGGAGAAAAACTAAATTTTTCTGCTAAGGCATCGCCTAGCAGAGGAGCAGAATTGAGAAAAAGAAAAATAAAATTTTCCTGCTAAGGCATCCCCAAGCAGAGAAGCAGAGTGGAGGAGGAGAATGAAATTTTCCTGCAAAGGCATCGGCTAGCAGAGGAGCAGAGTTTGGCCGGGGCAAAATTAAATTTTCTTGCTAAGGTGTCGCCTAGCAGAGGAGCAGAGTGGAGGAAAATAATTTTATTTTCCTGCTAAGGCATCGCTTAGCAGAGGAGCAGAGTAGATGAGGAGAATTAAATTTTATTTTTTCTATTAAGGCATCGCCTAATAGAAGAGCAAAGTGGAGTAGAGACAATATTAAATTTTCCTGCAAGGCATCGCCTAGCAGAAGAGCAGAGTTGGGAAAGAGAAAAATTAAATTTTCCTGCTAAGGCATCCCTTAGCAGAGGAGCAGAGTGGAGGATGAGAATTAAATTTTCCTGCTAAGGCATCGCCTAGCAGAGGAGCAGAGTTTGGCCGGAGAAAAATTAAATTTTCCTGCTAATGCATCCCCTAGCAGAGGAGCAGAGTGGAGGAGGAGAATTAAATTATCCTGCTAAGGCATTGCCTAGCAGAGGAGCAGAGTTTGGCCGTAGAAAAATTAAAATTTTCTGCTAAGGTGTCGCATAGCAGAGGAGCAGAGTGGAGGAGAAGAATTTTATTTTCCTGCTAAGGCATCGCCTAGCAGAGGAGCAGAGTGGAGGAGGAGAATTAAATTTTATTTTTCCAACTAAGGCATCGCCTAGTATAGGAGCAAAGTGGAGTAGAGACAAAATTAAATTTTTCTGCTAAGACATCGCCTAGCAGAGGAGCATAGTTGGGAAAGAGAAAAATTAAATTTTCCTGCTAAGGCATCCCCTAGCAGAGGAGCAGAGTGGAGGAGGAGAATTAAATTTTCCTGCTAAGGCATCGCCTAGCAGAGGAGCAGAGTTGGGAAAGAGAAAAATTAAATTTTCCTGCTAAGGCATCCCCTAGCAGAGGAGCAGAGTGGAGGAGGAGAATTAAATTTTATTTTTCCTACTAAGGCATCGCCTAGTAGAGGAGCAGAGTGGAGTAGAGACCAAATTAAATTTTCCTGCTAAGGTATCGCCTAGCAGAGGAGCAGAGTTGGGAAAGAGAAAATTTTTTTTTTCCTGTTAAGGCACCGCCTATCAGGGAGCAGAGTGAGGAAGGAGAAAATTTCTATTTTCCTGCTAAGGCACCGCCTAGCAGAGGAGCAGAGTTGGGAAGGAGAAAAATTTTATTTTCCTTCTAAAGCACCGCCTAGCAGAGGAGCAGAGTTATGAAGGAGAAAATTTTATTTTCCTGCTAAGGCACCGCCTAGCAGAGGAGCAGTGTTGGGGAGGAGAAAAATTTTATTATCCTTCTAAGGCACCGCCTAGCAGAGGAGCAGAGTTAAGGAGGAGAAAATTTATATTTTCCTGCTAAGGTATCGCCTAGTAGAGGAGCAGAGTTGGGGAGGTGAAGAATTTTTATTTTTCTGCTAAGGCCTGGCTGAGCAGAGGAGTTATGAGATGATGAGGTGGGAATTTTATTTTCCTGCTGAGGCATCGCCTAGCAGTGGAGTTAGATGGTGAGGAGGTTGAAGTTTTATTTTTCCTGCAAAGGACTATTATAGCAGAGGAGTCAAGGGCGCAGGGACGTGGAAATTATTTTCCTGCAAAAGCTTAATTAATGACCTTGAATATGGGGACGACGAGGGCAGAAGGTGTTAGAAAAATTTATTTGGTTCGTCGATAACGAATTATGTTTGCTGCTTCGAAAATTACGGAGATCGACCTGCCAGGTCATGTCGTGGGGGTTTGGGGGCAACCCCCCTAAAAGCTCTTCAGAAACAATCATCCGCAAGGGTGAGGGTGTGGTTGTTCGAGGTGCGAGGCGAGGGTGTGCTTGGGCGAGGGCGTGCTTGGCCAAGAGAGCGAGTAGGTAGTGAGCCTTGGGCAAGGGTGATGCGTGTAGGAGCGAGCTTGAGGAGGGGCGGCGAGAGGCGAGCAGGGCGCTCGGGCGGTGCGAGGGGCGAGCTGGCGTGCCAGGCGAGCTTGGGGCGAGCAGGGGCGAGCGTGCGATCGGCGAGGCGCGCAGGGTGAGAGGTGCGCCTGGGCGAGGCGAGCGTGCGCTCGGCGAGGCGCGCTGGACGAGAGATGCGCCTGGACAAGGCGAGCGTCCGGGCTGGGGGAGGGCTCGACTGGGCAAGGAGACGACGAGGCGAGGGCGAGCGTGCGTGCGTGGGGTAGGGCAACAGTGATGGCGGGGCTGGGTGAGCATGTACAGGGCAGGAGGGCGAGGTGGATAAGCGCGCAGGGAGACGGCTCGGCTGGACAGGAGACTCGGCTGGACAGGAGACTCGGCTGGGCGGGGGCTAGGAGGCGAGGCTGGCGGCGGCATACGTGAGTGAAGGCAGGGTGATGATAAAGCGGCGTTGAGGTAACGCGCAGCTGGATTGCGATTTGATTCGTTTCCAAATTTTTGGAGACTGACAGACGGCTGGAAAAAAATGCAAACCTTGCACCCGGTAACCCGAGGACAGCACAACTAATCGAACTTTGAACCTGCGATTCAGTTCGACTCGGGAGGGGAGACTGGTGATATCCAATGGATGGGCCTGGGCCCACTACCTCTGGCCCATCCCAAGCCCAAATGGAAGACATGTCCATCTCATATAAATATCAGGTTTGAGTGTTTATTTGATTCATTCAATATATTGTTTTCAGCAGCACCCTTAGCTGCTCCCCCCATATATCCTCAGTCACTGACTTGAGCGTCGGAGGGGCTACGCTAGGACACCCTTATGGCCCCCTTCTAACGGTCTTCTTCGTGATTTCAGGCTCAGGACCATTTCAAAACCCTGCGTCTGTACTAGTGACGCTTGACGGAATCGAACCCTAAATTTCCCGTTAGTATCACCCACTTATAGTCTAATTTTTCGATTGTTGTGTTGATCGGCATGTGTTATCAATAAAAATAAAGTTATTTTTTTGCACTCCCACGAAAAATGATCAAAGATGAAAACAAATTAAGATCAACTTATTGGTGTGTATCATTGAAAACAAAAACATGCCAACTTCTGGGAGTCGGGGATTTCTAATTATTCCCACTTGAAACATGCAATAGGAAAATTATGATAACAAGGCGAAGAACATGAATCGGCCATGAAAATCATCCACAGGCCTTTTCACTCAGCAGCAGCAGCTTCTGGATTTGTGGCCTGCACTTTCTTGAAGAACTCCAACAACGTCTGAGGATTCAGCATAACATCTTTAACAGAACTGTCCGAATACATCTTATCGACCCATCCCACCAAAAGTGGCATCTTCTCCTCGTCAAATATTTTAACTCCAATCAAAGTTTCTGAAACCTTGATCCATCCCACGATACTCCCCAATGCGATATCGAGATATCCCACGTTTTCTCCTCCGAAGAAGGGTTTCCCTTTGCTGGAATCCGCGAAAGCTTTCTCCAACAACACTAATCCCTCGGATATTTCATCCAGAACCACTTTTCTCGCCTCTCCTTCTGATCCCCGGAGTTTCTTGAATGATTCATACCACTGAAAGAAATGTGAATTTTAATTTTGTGAACAGATATAGGTAGATATTGATTTGTAGTCTAATTTTATAAGATTTAATCCTTCTTTTTGTTGATGTTAATTTGCTTGTTGGGGGAAAATTTGATACATATAGCTCCACATAAATTTCAGCAAAAATTTGATCTATGTTATCAAATTACAATTTTAACAATGTATTTTTTGTTTTTTTAAAATTTTACTCATTTTTCATAGTCAAACGTCACACTTACAAAATTTAGTAAAACTGTAAATTTTGACAAAATAAAATACCAAAATAACAAAAGACAAAACGAAGATCGCCGAAAAAAATTACAATTTCAATAATTTATGTTCGTCTTTTTGTTTTTTTTTAATATTTTATATCGTCAAAAGTCATTTTTAACAAATCTTTTCTTTTTTACTTCGTTGAGCTTTAAACCAAGTTTCCGTTTCCATCAAACTCAATCTAAAACATATAACTATCACTTCAATCATTGAAAATAAAAGAAATCATATCTTTGTAAGAATACTATCGGGTACATAATAAAGTGTGGTATAACACATACCTTCCCATCGATATAATCTGCCCAGAAAAGGGCCATCGCACGATCATAGGAATCGGAAGGGAGAATAGACGGGCCTTCGTTCCAGACCTCATCTATGTACTGCACAATGATAAGTGATTCACAGACGGGCTTATCGCCATGGATAAGAATCGGGATCTTCTTTTGGACAGGATTGGCTTCAACCAGGATCCCACTTTTTTCATGTGGGTTAACTTCAACAAGCTCATATTCAACGGATTTGATCTTCAAAGCCAAGACAACCCTATTAACAAATGGGCTTGGCAGGATTCCGACAAGCTTTACGCCACTTGTTCCCATTGCCAGAATACTCGAGAACTCTGATTGAAGGGCACACTGTTCTTTTTAGGCCTCAGTAATCATTATTATATAGGTGGGGTTTTTTTTATATATATATATTATCTTTGAATTCATCGCACAAATTACCGTCTGAACGGGCTGGCAGATATTATATTCTTTGTTTGAAAAAAAAACAAGACCGGAAGGAGTCTTCGCTATTCGTCAACATAGATCAACATATTTTAATATTAAGCCGATATCAGATCTATAAATATGAAACAAGTCGATGACAAAATTGATATTTGAAACAATTTCATAAGAATTGTTGTGTTTAATATTTTACTCCAATTAAAAAAATCGAGTTTGAATAGTTCAAGAAGCGTGTGTGGGAAAAAGTATAATTTTGGTAGCTAAAACACCACTTTCCAATTTTCTTAAAATATCCTGGCATATCGACTTTGAGTACAGCCTCTATCTCTACGGACCGAATAATTTATATTTGTTTATTAAGTTGGTCGTTATTTTTGGTTTAATATTTAGCAACGTATATTTCCTTTTCTTCTGGCCGCCTGTATTGGATATTCATTTGCGTTTTTGGATGAGAACGCACCCATTTTGCCTTGTCATTTGAAGGTGATTGTTTTATTAATTTTTCTTTGTTGTTTAATTATTGATATCTCCGGAAGAGCGCGGATTATGGATGACTCGGGACAGTAAATGGATAGCCCGAATCATGGAAAGTTTGCAGAAGAAGCTCAAAAGTAGTCGGGCAGGTGAGTGCCCGAGACGTTATTTACCTGAACAACCTGAGGCCTGAGCTTTTGGATGAATTCTCGGTTGATGGCTCTCTACCGGGATGTCTCGGTAATATTACCACACTCGACTACGAGAGTAGGTGATATCTTATCTCGATAAACGTACCTGAGAGATCATACTAATTTGACGTGATGAAAAGGACAGATTGACGTGACAGGAACTTGATATTAGATGGCTATAAATGTGGTAAGTAGGCACTGAAAACAAAGGCATCATTATCTTCCTTCCTAAAAATAGCAGATTTGCTTTGCATTAAAAGGAGACATATACATATATACACCAGTGTCATTATTTTTCAAACAAACTACATTGGTTTTCTTCATTTTTCATCTGCTGACTTAAGCATCAAAGTGGTCACGTTGGACACCGCTCTAGCGCCCATTCACGTGTTTGTCTTCTTATTTCCAGGACATCATGGCAGCCCTACTCCAGAGAGATTCTCTAAATTTGTTATATATCTTGCGGCTCACTTTTCCATCATCTTCTTATCAGATTCAGTGGATTGTCCGACCCAGCTCGCCCTATTCACCTGGATCATATCATTGGCGCCGTCTGTGAGAAATTGAGCTCAAGGCGTAGATATGGCTCCCACTAGAAGAGCGAACCACGAAAACTCTCGGGTTCCTGGAGATAACCCACCTCTCTCTGGTCAAAGTGGCCCTCCACTCACTGGACCTCAGCCTACTATCACTTTGTCACTCGAGGAATTGGCCTGGATTATATCCGATGCCGTCGAGAAGGTCATAGCAAAAAAAGCCCATTCTCATCATTCTACCAAGCCAGAGCGTGAGCAAGAGCGAGAGCGAGATCAAGGGGGCATAGAAGAGGATGTAAGAGCGGAGGAGAGGGAATCCAGTTCTAGTTCCAAATCCCCTACTGTAGCTGAATAATTAGAGGAGTTAAGGAAGAAAATGAAGATATTGGAGGGGCAGTTTGGAGGTCGGAATAGTACTTGGATAGTCACTAAAGGATGTCCTTTTTCTGATGTCATCATCTGAGAACCTCTGCCAGGGCACTTCAAATCCACAAAGGTAAAGTATTATGACGGGAGTGCCGACCCTGAAGAACATGTCGCCCAATTCGAAAATATGTCTATGTTACACTGTTATGGGGATAGGATTAAATGTAAAGTGTTATTGACTACTTTGGTTGACTCAGCCCAGAGATGGTTTGAAGGACTATCCGCTCAAAGTATCCAGTCTTTTGAAGACTTCCAAAAATTGTTCTTACATCATTTTAGTAGCAGCAAGAAGTACAAAAGAATCACTTTCAGCTTGTTCCAAGTAAATCAGAGCCATGAAGAAACTCCAAGGGCATACATCAGGAGATTCAATCGAGTTGCTTTGGATGTCCCTTCCTGCGCCCCTAAAATAAAAACTACTGCATTTACCAAGGGTTTACAAGAGAGAGAATTTTTCCGATCATTAACCAAGAAATCTCTCAGGGACCTTGAGGATCTTCTGGCCCAGGCAGAAAAATACATTAACATGGAGGAAGCCCAGAAGCAGAAGCGAGATGCTTTAAAGAGAAAAAGAGGTGATCGGGTGGCCAGACCTAAGGAGAGAGTTCAGAAGAGGGTAAACTCCGGACATTTTCCCATCATGTGCCTCTGAAAATTACCCGAGACAGGATGTCCAAGAATGCAGCTCGGGACCTGAACCCCATTCCACAATCTTTTAGATCTGAGAAGAAGGGATTTTGTACCCTTCACAAAGTATGTTCTCATGACACAAGTGAGTGTCGAATGTTGAAAAAAGGAATACATACATCCTACTGTCCCATGATACAATCCATCAAACAGAAGGACAAGATTGCAACCCTCGTCAACTCAACTTCCAAGACCTAGTTCACGAGAGGATTCACTAGGTGTCCTGAGCGGAAGAAGAAATCAAGAACCAGAGTGGAAGAATGCCTCATCCTCTACCTTAAGAGTGATAAAAATGATTTCCAGAGGCTCCACAGATGGTGATTCTAATCGGGCTCGAAAGGCACGAGGTAGGAGAGATTGTTTGGAAGTTGAGGGAGCAAGGGGGAATGAATTGGTCATCAGCTTTGGCCCGGATGATCTCCGAGGAGTCAGCCTTCCTCATAATGACGCCATGGTAATCCAATCCCGAGTTGCTAACTATGATGTCATGAGCGTATTTGTAGATTCGGGTAGCTCTATTAAAGTTATCTTCAAGGAAGTCCTAGTGCAAATGGATTTACAAGAGTGCTAGTTAGAGCCAATAGAAAACGCCCTTTTCGGTTTTTCTGGTCATGCCTTGTACCCGGAGGGAGAAATTATTTTGCATTTGACCCTAGGAACCCGAGAGGTAAGAAAAACTGTCATGACCACTTTTACAGTTGTGGATGCCTCTTCATCATACAATATTATCTTGGGTCGACCTGTTATGAACGAATTAAAAGCTGTAGCATCCATTTATCACCAGAAGATAAAATTTCCAGTCAGAAATCAGGTAGGAGAAATACGGGGAGATCAACCCTCTTCTCGAAAATGCTATGTGGAAACAATCCGGGTGGACCAAAAGAAGGAGAGGCGGGAGAAGGAGGGTGGAGGTCGTACTGAGGAGATGGAGAGGATATCGGAAAAGGGAAAAGTACATTTTTTGGCAGAGGAGGAGCAAGAGGTGGTGGAGTTTATGCCGGGAAAGGAAATCCTGGTGGCTCGAGATCTTGGCTTATCCACCCGGGTGAGTCTATTAAATTGTTTTAAAACTAACATTAATGTTTTTGCCTGGTTACAACAGGAATTGGTTGGGATTTCATCCCTGGTGGCTGAGCATAGTTTATATATCATCCCGGGATCCCAGCATATTAAACAGAAAAAGAGACACTTTGGCCCGGAGAAAGACAAAGTAATTGATGAACATGTCAGGGAATTGTTGCAAGCTGGCCACATTCGAGAAATACAATTTTCTACTTGACTCTCGAATGTAGTGTTGGTTCCTAAGGCTGCAGGAAAGTGGAGGATGTATGTAGATTTCAGGGATCTTAACAAGGAATGCCCCAAGGATCATTATCCTCTTCCCCGGATTGATCAGCTGGTGAATTCCACTTCTGGCTACAAATTGCTCAGTTTTATGGACGCTTATCAAGGGTAACACCGAATTCCCCTGGCCAAGATCGATCAAGAGAAGGCCAGTTTTATTACCTCGGGCGGCACGTTTTTGCTATGTAATCATGTCTTTCGGGTTAAAGAATGCCAGTGCAACATATCAACGCTTAATGAATCGAGTGTTTGTGAAGCAGTTGGGAAGGAACATTAAAGTATACGTGGATTAAATACTGGGCAAGTTCCGAAAGATTTCTTGTTTTATTCTTGATTTGGAAGAAACGTTTTGAAACGTCTACTAAATAAAATATTACTAAAAAATTTTATTTTTAAGATAATTTTCGAAAATTTTATCTTTATGCATGCATGCAATAGTATCTGAAAATTTCACATTTTAAAATAAAAGTAATCAACTAACAAATGAAAATAATGCATGCAGTTTAAAAATAGACAATTCGTCAATCCTCGACATACGTTTAAAATAAAACAAATATGAAACATGTGAAGTTCCTGATAACCATCAACAAAATAAAAAGAATGAGTATGAAAATATCCATCAACTCCTAACTAAAAACATAATGTGCGAAAAATACGGTCATCGGGTTCGTGTGCGCACAACCAACTCTATTTTCAAATAGTTTGCAAGAAACATCAAAGGTGTGTTAGCTTCTTTAATACCTAAATGAATCACTTTCTCAATATATTGAGATTAACATAAGGAATAACCCTTTCTATGTTTCTTTACTTTGATGTCTAAGATAGTATCTACCTCACCCAAATCTTTCATTTTGAATTGAGAGGTTAAATATTTATTAGTTTCATTTATTCATTGCATATTTGTACTAACAATTAACATGTCATCTACCTAGAGACATATTATAACTCCATGATCTTATGAGAATTTTGTGTAGATACACTTCTCGACATTATTACGGCGAAATCGATGTGATAAGATTATTGTCTCAAATTTATCATTCCATTGTTTAGAGCCTATTTTAGTTCATACAAATATTTGACTATTTTGCAAACTTTCTTTTCATTTTCGGGCATTACAAATTTTTCAGGTTGTTCCATGTATATTTTTTCTTCCAGATCCCAGTCTAAGAAGATTGTTTTAACATCTATTTTTGTGTATATATAAATTATATATTGATACTAAAGCAAATATCACTCTAATGGATGAAATCCGTGCAACGAGTGCACACGTATCAAAATAATCTACTCTTTTTTTTGTTTAAATCTTTGGGCCACTAGCCTTGCTTTAAATGTCTGTATAGATCCATCGATATTCCATTTCTTTCTAAAAACCCATTTACAACCGATGGGTTTAGAATCACAAGGTAGATCTACCAACAACCATGTATTATTAGATAAAATATAATCTATTTCATCATTGACCGCTTCTTTATGGAAAGCAGAATCTCTTGAGTTCATTGCCTCATGAAATGTTTTTGGATCTTCCTCGACATGTATTATTCAGTAATATATGTCTATTCCCTTCCACTAATAAGACTATGGCTTGTGAAGATATAAAGTCAGAACCAGAATTCTTTTCTTTCTTAGCCCTCTAACGTTTCATTATTTCACCAGGAATTTCAATAGCTTTTCTTTTAACATTATTAGAGCTATTAATTACACTCGATTTGACATAAACTTTAAATATCTAAGCTTTTCAATAGCTTTTCTTTTATTATTGTTGGAACCACAATTTGACATAAACTTTAAATGTCTAAAATTTACACGTCTCAAGCGATTATGTCATAATATAGAGGATGAGTCAATCAAGTAAGCAGAATAATCAATCTTATTATAATTTTTATTGTTACAGACAAGATTGAGATAGAACATGTTATCACAGGAGTACCCTTGACCAAAAAATACACTTTTCTTGTATATTATTAATTTTTCACACTCAAGTGAAACCTTCATACCCTTTTTGCATTGGATATTTGCAGACACAAGATTCACTCTAACACTTGGAACATGAAGAACATTTGTAAGAATTAATTTCTTTCCTGAATTGAATTGTAGTTCCATTGACCCTTTTCCATGAACCTTTGTTGTGTCATGATTCCCCATCAACACCTTTTCTTCATTGAAACATCTTTACATTCCACAAATTGATACTTATCATTGCAGGAATAAATAGTTGCTCCAGAATAAAACCACCAATCACAAGATTTTCATCATTGTTGATTTTGATATCATGCTAATTCGCATTTTGAAACCATATCAACAAGTTCATTATTTTATTAGCATCATTTTCCCCAAATTTCAGTCTCTTTTGGACTCAAGAACATTCCAAATAAATCTATCGGTACCTTGTTTTTCAGAAGTATACTTGGCCTCAAGAGCATTCCAAATTTATTTTGAGGATTGGATTGATCTGAACAAATCATAGAGACAATCAGACATTGAATATCATTATCTCCCTTTTTCTTGTGTGCAACTTTTGAAGTATCTGAATCTCCATCATTTGGAGCAGGCAAACTATACTATACACAATTTAGTGAGAAGAAAAATTAACTTGTCCTTACAGCAAGTGAGGTTCAATCCTTTGCACACAATTATTACCTCAGTATTGTTATATAAAGTTGTGCAGAATCTTACCAAACCAAAAATTGTATTTACTTTTGAGGCGTGAAGAACATTTTCTTTGAGGTAAAATTTGCCCCCAATATTTTGTTGTTGCAGGGAAACAATAAGTAGATTATCCTAGGATACAACAAAGCCCTTAGAGATAAAAGAAACTGAAAGAAACGTTGTTCGATAGATGTGAGTAAATATACGAACAATAGTGTAAAGTTATGAATTTGTATTTTATCAGAATTAAGTGTTGTGCCAAATGTTACAACATTTGAGACAACATGCAGCGGAATATTAAAATTTGCAACAAAAATTCACTTTAAATAAATAGATGGACAAGATTAAATTTGCACAAGTATAAATAATTGTGTAGCGCCTCAGGGCAAAAATTAATCATTAGAAAACCAAAACGTTTACACAAAAATCAATCACTAGTGATTTTCACAAAAATCAATTTCCTCAACACGTTGAGAAAATAAACGCTTTCTAAAACAGATAACCAGAATAAAACTTATTCGAGAAAGCAAAAAACGTGATGCCAAAACTTGGAGCAACAAAAACGATCTTCGGCCAACTTCGTCACGGATGTTGTCTGCAGATGTGTCCAACATTCAAGGCAACACACGGTATCTGCACTCTTCACAACAGCACGTCCCTTGAAGAAATATTTCTCTGAAATTCCACAGCGTGCACAAGTGCGTGTATGTATATGAGAGGAGAGTATATAATTGATCTTCCGTCGGTGTAGTGACTATCCTCCTCTTCCCTTATTTATCAAATTCCTCACTATCAAATCTACAAGATAAGGAAGTTTTAAAATTTGATTAGTAAATAAACTCCTCTTTTAAACATCATATCATATCATGATAAAACTTATTATACTTATCTCATTATCTAGAAAGGAAAAACCTCAATAAATATTTTAAACAATCAACTCAACAAGGAAAGATAATATTAGGAAAATATTTAAGATAAGAAATTATATCACTTAAATAAAGTAAATAATATTTCCCTTCAAACTCTCCATTTTTGCCTTTCTAGACAAAATGAAATCAAACACATTTATCCTTGTGTTAGGTCTGGTCATCTCCCCCTGAGTTAGAGAATTTTTCTCCCCCTGAATAAAACAGAGTTAGCATGAGTGTTGTTAGTTTTGTTGGCAACACTTGAGACAACACCTACACCATTTCATTAACAGTTCATTAAGCAAATACATCAGGCGCAGAAAAAACATAAATTCTAAACAAACTAATGACTAATAGAGTAAAACAATAAACATAAAAATAAACATCAACCCTCAACCAAAAACACTTAATTCCCATCATCCTCTTCATCAGAATCCTCTTCCTCTTCAGTGACCTTGGTTTTGGTCCCAGATGGACCAGCTTCGGTTTGATCAGTTGTACCATCTCCCCCTTTTTGTCCTGGAAAGACACCTACCTCCAAAAGTAGCCTGTGGTTGGCCACAAGAGCCTCATAGTATGCAATGTCTGCCTTAGCCTGGAAGATCTTGGTAAGGGCATGATCAATTTGAGCTTGAATTTCAGAGACAGTGAACTTCACAAATCCATCAGCCGATGGAGTAGAGGTGGAGCTTTTAGGAAGTCCAGAAACAGGTGTTGCTATGGGAAAGACAGTCCAGGGAAGGTCAATATTTCGATTGCCAGAGCAATCTTGAACGGTTCACCAATATCAGACAGTTGCTCATCGATATCCCTAATAAAACCTTGTGAGATCAGCAGTCCATATATCAGACTTGGGAATGGGAGCTTCGACGCTTTGAGTCCACCATCAGCATACTGCAGCACTGTGTTGAACACAAGCTTCCCAAATTTGAAGACCCCATTTGTTCCAATGGTGATATGAATCTGGCCGGGCATGGCGTTCAAAGGATTGGAAGAAGATTCAAGGAAGCAATACAGGGAGTCATGAGCAAGCAAGAAGGGTTCGTGATGCATGGGAGTACGTTTGGAGGCCAAAGAAACATTATTCAAGTGATAAATAATGAAGAAAATTTGAAGACATCGCGCCCGGGCGGACATAACTTACCGTCCGAGCGCGCCCTTACGTTTCAATAAAAAATTTGGCCGAAGACTCTCCGCCTGGGCGGACATAAATATCCGCCCGATCGCGCTCTGTTGCGAGAAAGCCGAACACTTTCCGCCCGGGCGGACATAAATATCCGCCCGAGCGCGTCGCCTGCGAGAAAAATACCTAGTTTCCTATTTTAGTGTTTTTATTATTTTGGCAAGTAGATTTGATATTTTTTAGATTTGTAAACAATATATACTCTAAAATTGGTCATTGTAACATTACATTATTTTGATTTTAATCATCTTGATCGAGTTTTTCTCTCAAATTTTCAAAGCTTTGCTTTGTATACACCTTTGTGTGTTTCTCAAATCAAACTTCTCAAAGTTTATTACTTTGTGGCATTTGTCGATTGTTCTTCACTCGGATTGTCAAAGACGAGTTCTTTGAAGGTTCACTTGAATTTCGATTGTTTATCCTTCGTTAATATTTGTTGCTAAATTCTTTAATTTAGAGGTGAATATTACAACCTTACTTGTGTCATAAAGATCGGGACAAAACAACCGTTTCTTTATTTCATCGAATTGAGGGCGTGACTCCGTTTTGAGCGCATTTGCTTATCGTGGGTTGAAGAATCGCATCATTTGGTATCAGAGCTTTAGGTTCTCTTTGATTCAAGTAAGTTTATCCTTTTTATTTTCAGATCTGTATTTATCCTTGTGTGTTAATAGATCTGTTTTATCCGTTCGTTCTTTGTTTTCGTGAATCACTGATTCTCGAAATTTGTGAAATTTTTTCTTTTTTTCGAGTGCACACAGAATCCATCTTGTGCAAGAGGCAAAAAAAAAAAATACCAAAATTTCGAAATTTTGCCATAGATTGGTTTTGGTATTTTGTTCTATTCTCTCGTGGGAGCCATATTCAAGTGTCTCTCACAATAAAAAAAAAATTATTATTGTGATATTATTTAGCATTATATCTTGTTCTTTTTTGTGAGTCATATTCAAGCGACTCTCACAATCAAAAAAAAATTTCAAGTTTCTCGTTTTATGCAGTCCGTGTAAGTTAGTTTGTAAGTGTCGTGAAGTTTGAAATTATGAGTTTGATGCACACAAGCTACAAAGCCTAAAGTGTACCCTACGAGAGAACTCTCCAAATCGAGTGAAATACTTGAGGGCGTGTATTTATTTCTTGGAGTGACGTGCGAGGTTTTGTAGTGAGGACAAAAAAAAGAGAAAAAAAAGGAAGAGAGAGTCGAGTGAATTTTCATTGGAGTGACCGTGAGGATTCGTGGTGAGGAACTTTATTCTTTATTGTTTTATACTAACATTTTCTTGTAGGTATAACTATTGATGCGATCCCGCCCACGAGATCTTTGATTTTTCCCGATCTTTGAAACAAGTAATTGATAGATGTGACAATCGCCTCTAGATCACGTGGTCTAGCAACAATTAATCAACGATAAAAACAATCTCGTTCAAGAGAACCTCCAAAGAACCCGTCCTTGGCAACCCTCGTGATATTCGATTGACAAACGCCACAAAAGATAAATCTTTTGATAAGTTTGATTTGATACAACGCAAAAGTTATAACGAAACTTAAGCTTGTTTTTGAGAGAATTCTCAAATAAAGATTTTTTATAAAACTCAATTAATGACTCAAAAGTTGAATTGTTTACATGGTATTCTAGCTTAAATATAGGTAACGAAAACCTAAATACAGAAAATTGCATATTTAAAGATATTAAATCTACTTGCCAAAATAATTAAAACTCTAAAAAGGAAAAAATATTCTCGCCCAAACGTAAAGGGCACGGACCCCGGGTATACCTCTGGGTAAGGGTCCGTGTACACTCGGCCAAAAACACTCTCCAGCAAACAAAGGACACGGACCCCGTGTACAGGTCCGTGCATGGGTCCGTGTAGGCTCGGTTTTCTTCATTCTCGATTGTGATGGGCACGGACCCCGTGTACAGGTCCGTGTACAAGTTCGTGTAGCCTCGGTCGACAAAAATGATGCTTGAATAAGGTTCTTTTGATCTCCAGACATACTCTCATGCATCACGAGCCCTTCTTCCTTGATCATCCCAGCCAGATTCATATCATACTCCCCTTCTTCAAAAAGATTTGTCCTCAAATCTTGCCCCCTGCACAAAAACGAAGCAAGTTAGTAATAACAAGGACGATATTATCAACATGCTTACCTCTAAGCTCAAGTTTGTAGGTGCCATCCATTGCATGCCCCATCACTGTTTGGAATCCCAGCTCCATGGCTGCCCTCTCCATGTAATCATTAATTACACCAATCATCAAATAATAAGTGACATGAATTGATAAGGAGAATATATCATTAAGCATTATAAAAATTAAATTCCTCCCCTTCTTAGGCCTAGTTAACACACAAATGATATCCGTACACGTGTACGACCTTAGCTCACTAGGAATAAGACATAGTTCATGCACGATATAAGAATCTAGCCAAAATGTCAATCTCTTATATGCAATGCATGTTTCACAATTTCACTCAACATATCTCTTCATATGCAACCAACACATATAATCATGCATGTTATCAAAGATAAAAACACCACTATATGCATCACTAGTACGTAACTCATGCAATGAATATAGAATGAAGAATTTATTCTCCTTAAAATTGTACTCATTATGCACATAAAAATTCTGATATTCATTCATGCTCTTTTCAACGCCATCATCAAACAAATATGAATCATGCACATAGAACACATCAGATGTACTATCCATGTAATCATTTAACACAACACAAGAATTTAATTCTAATGCACTCAAGTCATTGACATGCCAAAACCTCATCAATTTGACAATCTTTGAACACTCAAAATAACTAACATTTGAATTTAATTCATGCATTATATCACCATCATCAACGCTGTGACTCCCTGACAAAATCGTCATCTCATCGTTAGACCATTTGGACATCACACTTTCAACACTCACCCCAAATTCTTGAGCACAACACAACAATGAACTAAGATAAGGACTAAAATCATACCTCATGCTTGTTGCGTTGGCAACTATGCTTACCTCACGGTGATTGCTCTCAACGCCAAATGGATCATCCCATTGCATTTTTACACCTTCCACATTTGCTCGTCTCCTCATCACAACTTCATCATAACCCTGCAAATGAGAAATAACAATGCTCGGGATTGAACCGGCTATATCATCACAAGAATAATAAACCACTTTGTACAAAGGTACTTTAAGGGGTTTATACAAAAGTAAACAACTCTCATCCTCACTCTTTTCATTCTTTTGGGCCTTAAAATTATTTTTCTTTTTTTTTTCTTTTTCTTTTTCTTTGGCCTCTTTTTCTTTTTCATCTTTTCTCTTTTTTTTATTTTCTATGGCCAACTCACTCTTTTGTTCACTCTTTCTTTCGGCCATTTCATATTTCTTTTCACTCAATTCATGCATAAATTTCAATTGATCCTCAAGAACATTTGGATTCAATTGATACAATGAAACATTTTGTCCATCAAGAAATGGATGTACAATAATTGCTCCTCCACCTAATGAATCAGCTTCCACTATACATTGCTTAACATCCTCCGACTCATCAACTAGTGGAATACTATCATCAACCACTTTCTCAACTACAACCTCCACTTGAGATTCAACATCAATGCTCACTTCAACTCCACATTCGACTGCATTCTTAGATTCACATTCAACTCTAGACTCCAGTACATTCATCTCCTCCTTTGTACATTGGCTAATATCATGTCCAAACTCTAGACACCAAATACATTGAATATCATAAGTACTAACATTTGAAATTTTAGATGTACCTTCATACCCATGCTTCAAAAGCATCTTCAGTCTAGTCTTGACCTTCTTCTCTTCACTCGACCTTCGTGCGGATGTCAAGAACTCCTTCCATGAGTCAATTCCCTGCCTACCACTCGATTTGCACCTCCTATCATCACGATCCAAATGCAATGCTCTATCCCCACCAAATCTACTACCTTGTCTCTTCTCATTAGCACTACCCTCAAGCCTATCCAACCTTTCATGTAAAGGCTTAAGCTCCTTCTCCCATATTCTATCAATCCCCCTTAACATTGTTTGAAATTGAAGATCGTCAACCATTATACCTGCAAGAAAAGGTTAGTATAAAACAATAAAAGAATAAAGTTTCCTCACCACAAATTCTCACTAGTCACTCCAATGAAAATTCACTCGCACTCGTCTTTTTCCCTCACCACAAAACCTCACAAATCACTCCAATGAAAATTCACTCCACTCAAATATGTTCACTCAAGTGAGAATTCTCAAGGGGGCGCTTAAGTCTCGTGGCTTCCACGTATCAAACTTATGAGATCAATCCTTGACGCTTGAAATTCGACTCACTTAGACCACACAAGAACAAGCAACTCTGGAAATTGACTAGAATGCGACTAAATGACAAGGACAAACTTAACGCTGAAATATAAGCGCTAAAATTCCAACAAACACCCGATTCAAAATTTTTCTTTTTTCGAAATTTTTTTTCGAGTGAACAGTAACTTCGGCGGATGAACAGTAGTTCCGGCGTGAACAGTTTCGTGAATAATTTCGGCGGATTAACAGTAACTCCGCCAGATGAACAGTAATTTCGGCGACGATGAACAGTATCTCGGCGGATGAATAGTACCGTGAACAGTAAATCTGGCAATGAACAGTAATTTCGGATATGAACAGCACTTCCGATGAACAGTAATTTCCGATATGAACAGGACTTCCGATGAACAGTACTTTCCGATATGAACAGTACTTCCAATGAACAGTAACTCCGGCGAATGAACAATAATTCGCGATTTTTTTTTTTGAATTCAACAAATCCGTAGAAATCGCTACACGAAAATCGGTATTGAAAATTCTACGAAGAATTGAATGGATATGCTTACTTGAATCAAAAACCTTGAGCTCTGATACCACCTGATGCGATCCCGCCCACGAGATCTTTGATTTTTCCCGATCTTTGAAACATGTAATTGATAGATGTGACAATCGCCTCTAGATCACGCGGTCTAGCAACAATTAATCAACGATAGAAACAATCTCGTTCAAGAGAACCTCCAAAGAACCCGTCCTTGGCAACCCTCGTGATATTCGATTGACAAACGCCACAAAAGATAAATCTTTTGATAAGTTTGATTTGATACAACGCAAAAGTTATAACGAAACTTAAGTTTGTTTTTGAGAGAATTCTCAAAGAAAAGTTTTTTATAAAACTCAATTAATGACTCAAAAGTTGAATTGTTTACGTGGCATTCTAGCTTAAATATAGGTAACGAAAACCTAAATACAGAAAATTGCATATTTAAAGATATTAAATCTACTTGCCAAAATAATTAAAACTCTGAAAAGGAAAAAATATTCTCGCCCAAACGTAAAGGGCACGGACCCCGAGTATACCTCCGGGTAAGGGTCCGTGTACACTCGGCCAAAAACATTCTCCAGCAAACAAAGGACACGGACCCCGTCTACAGGTCCGTGCATGGGTCCGTGTAGGCTCGGTTTTCTTCATTCTCGATTGTGATGGGCACGGACCCCGTGTACAGGTCCGTGTAGCCTCGGTCGACAAAATTGATGCTTGAATAAGGTTCTTTTGATCTCCAGACATACTCCAATGCATCACGAGCCCTTCTTCCTTGATCATCCCGGCCAGATTCATATCAATTATTGACGATCGTCAATCTTAATTAATGTAAGGAGGGTTGGATAGAATGTGGGAGAAGGAGTTTAAGCCTCTACGAAAAAAATATAGGAGTTGTGAAGAAGAGGAGACATGTAATGGGCATGTTGATGGGAATAGACAAGATAGTAGATTTGGAAGGAATAGAGCGTCGCATTTGGATCGATATGATGATAGGCGATGTGAGGAGGATAGAGGAGTTGGCAGAAAAAGTGAACGTGATGTGCCTAGGGAGTCTTTGACATCCACTTGGCGAAGGAGCGTGGGAGAGAAAATCAGTGTTAGGCCAAAGAAGGAGTCGAGATGTGAAGCTAGCAAATATGAATATCAAGGTAACTTAAATTATAGTACTAGTGATATTATATGTTGTTGGTGTCTAGAAGTTGGGCATGTTATTAACCAATGTCCAAGTTACGGTGTGATAGTAGTAGAGTCACCTATTGAGCTTGAACCGCAAATTGAGGTTGAGGGTGTAGTTGAATCTGAATCTCAAGTTGAGGTCGTAGTTGAACCTAAATTTGAAGTTGAGGTTGTTGTTGAACTTGAACATGAGTTTGATGTGGTATTTGAGCCTGAATTTGAGGTGGTAGTTGGGAGAGTTGATGATGATGGCATTGCATTAGTTGGTGAGCTAAATGTCGTTGAACGATATACGGTTGAGGATGAGTCATTAGATGGAGAAGAAGTGCATGATTTGTCTATTAAGGAGGAGGAGAGTAGACATGGAGCAATTATTGTACATCAATTTCTTGAGGGAAAAAATGTTTCATTGGTTCAATTGAATCCAAGTGTTCTTGACGATCAATTGAAATTTATTCATGAAGTGAGAGAAAAAGAATTTAAAATGGCCGTAAGAAAGAGGGAACAAAAGAGTGAGATGACCATAAAAAGAAAAAAAGATGAAAAAAATGAGGTAAAAGAAAAAGATAGAGACAAAGAGGCCAAAGAAAAGGAAAAGAAAAATAAATTAAAGGCCCAAAACAACGAGGTTGAGAGTTGCTTATGCTTGCATAAGCCATTTCATGAACCTTTGTACAAAGTGGTTTATTTCCATTGTGATGATATAATCGGTTCAATCCCGAGCATTGTTACTTTGTCTTTGCAGGGTTATGGTGATGTCATGATGAGGAAGCGAGTAAGTGTTGATGATGTGAGAATGCAATGGGACGACTCATATGAATTCGAGAGTAATCGCGATGAGGTAAGGTTAATTGTCAACGCAACATATAAGAGGTATGATTTGCTTCCTTACCTTAAGTCATTGTTGTTTTGCTTTCAAGAGTTTGGAGAATGGGTTGAAAATGTGATATTTAGGAAGTATGACTATGATTTACCCTTGTTGCCTAAGTGTCACAGAATTGATAGTGGTGATATATTGCATGAATTAAATTCAAATGTTATTGATTTTAAGTGTTCAAAGATTGTCAAATTGATGAGGCTTTGTCATGGCAATGACTTGTGAGCATTAGAATTAAATTCATGTGATGAGTTAAATGATTGCATGGATAGTACATTTAGTGTGCCCTATTTGCATGATTCATATTTGTTTGATGATGGAGTTTGAAAGAGCATGAATGAATATCAGAATTTTTATGTTCATAATGAATACAATTTTAAGGAAAATAAATTCTTCATTCTATATTCATTGAATGAGTTATGTACTAGTGATGCATATAGTGGTGTTTTTATCTTTGATAAAATGCATGATTATATGTGTTGGTTGCATATGAAGAGATATGTTGAGTGAAATTGTGAAACATGCATTGCATATAAGAGATTGACATTTTGGCTAGATTTTTATATCGTGCATGAACTATTTCTTATTCCTAGTGATCTATGGTCGTGCACGTGTATGGATTTCACTTTTGTGTTAACTAGGTCTAAGAAAGGGAGAAACCTTATTTTTGTGGTACTTAATGGTATTTTATCATTTGGTGTCATTTATTATTTGGTATGTGATAAATTTGATGAGTTTATAGGAAAGACAACGGGGATATTGGGAATTCCAGTGCTAAAGGAGCGAGCGAACAATAACACCTACAAACTTGAGTTGAAAGGTAAGCATGTTGATAATTTAATTCTTTTTATTACTGACGTGTTTCATTTTTGCGTAGGTAGACAAGATTTGAGGACAAATCTTTTTGAAGAAGTGGAGTATTATATGAATCTGGCCGGGCTTGGCGTTCAAAGGATTGGAAGGAGGTTCAAGGAAGCACTACAGGGAGTCATGAGCAAGCAAAAAGGGTTCGTGATGCATGAGAGTACATTTGGGGGCCAAAGGAACATTATTCAAGTGATAAATAATGAAGAAAATTCGAAGACATCGCGCCTGGGCGGACATAACTTACCGCTTGAGCGCGCCCTTACGTTTCAATAAAAGAATTGGCCGAAGACTCTCCGCCCGGGCGGACATAAATATCCGCCCGAGGGCGCTCTGTTGCGAGAAAGCCGAACACTTTCCGCCCGGGCGGACATAAATATCCGCCCGAGCCCGCCGCCTGCAAGAAAAATACCTAGTTTCCTAGTTTAGTGTTTTTATTATTTTGGCAAGTAGATTTGATATTTTTGAGATTTGTAAACAATATATACTCGAAAATTGGTCATTGTAACATTACATTATTTTGATTTTAATCATATTGATAGAGTTTTTCTCTCAACTTTTCAAAGCTTGGCTAAGTATACATCTTTGTGTGTTTCTCAAATCAAACTTATCAAAGTTTATTACTTTGTGACGTTTGTCGAGTGTTATTCACTCGAATTGTCTAAGACGAGTTCTTTGAAGGTTCGCTTGAATTTCGATTGTTTATCCTTCGTTAATATTTCTTGCTAAATTCTTTAATTTAGAGGTGAATATTACAACCTTACTTGTGTCAAAAAGATCGGGACAATACAACCGTTTCTTTATTTCATTGAATCGAGGGCGTGACTCCGTTTTGAGCGCGTTTGCTTTTCGTGGGTTGAAGAATCGCATCAAATGGAATATAGCACTAAGGCTTGGTGGTGAGTGACAACAGTGGTGTTGGTGGATGGTGTCCAGTTGCGGATAGCCAGCTTATGAAGCACTGAGTAAAAGAAGATCAGATTTGCAGCCGACAATCGCTGTGGATGTGCTAGGAAATGCGTAATAAGACCTCCAGTGAGGGTGGAGGTGACCTCATGGAGATCAGGAGGGAGTCCATCTTCAGCATCAGTTGGTGTAATGTAATGCAGATTGATCATAGCAGGGTTAAAATCAAAAATTCGGTTACGAACAAATACCTTCCCATATTTGTCTTGTAACGCCCCGAAAATTTAAAGGTCCACGTAAACCACATGCATGCAATTAGTAAATTCTTTTGTATTTTAATTAATTATTTTTATTGCATTAATTATTTATGTTGTGAATATTTGCATGTGTAAAATATATTTTTAGACATTGTTGCATTAAAAATGTATTTTTAATGGTTATTCAAGTAACGATCGAGGAAGGGGAACCGAGGGCTGAAAAATGTAAAATGTTTTTATTAAATAATTATTTTTAATTATTTAAATTATGGTTGATGCTTTTTAGTATTTTTGAAAATAAGGGGTTTTGAGGTGATTTTATATGCCGGGACGTAAATTTTATCGGTGTTGGTTTTTCAACTAAAAGACGAGCTTTTTGGCAACCCGGCTAATAAATTCATAAATTTATTTAAATAAAACCTTGTTAATATTTTATTTAATTCTAATTAAAGGCTAATGGGCTTAATTGTTGGCTTAATGGGCCTAAAGCCATGTTAGCAATTAATTAGTATATAATACATGATTTAGTCTCCCAAAACCCTACACTCCTAACATCAACTATCGGCCACCTAATTCTATTTTCTGAAAACTCTCCACCTCTCTCAAGCACACGGCAGCACACTTTCACAGCTTTTTGAAGCGAAACTCGAAGGGGTCTCGAGAATTCAAGCCTTGGTTTCGATCCGTTCTTCGACGTCAACGGTTTTTCGTGCGTTAAATACGCAAAGGCATGCCTAAATCTTTCTTTTCTCATCCATCATATCATATTATGGTTTGAATTATTGTATGCATGAATAACATGAAATATTTTTAAGAATTTTCGTAATATTGCATGTAGGCATGAGGGAAGTTGACTTTTGATTCAAATAATTTGTTCTTTGCATGCTAAGGGGCTTCCATAATGCCATATTATGTTTAAGCAAAGCTTTCAAGTAAAACAAAGTCCCACTCACACACCCAAGATCGGCAGAAACCAAAGGAAACAAGAAGAAAAATATACACGACTGTCTTGGAGATAGGGTGATCGGGTTTCATGAGGGAGGGTTGAGCTTGGTCTTGGCTTGGGCCAGGGCTCGGCTAGAGTCTTGCACGGGTCAGGGGGAGAGTCCTAGCCAAGCTAGGACTCACGGTCAGGGCTAGGGAAGAGTCCTAGCCACGCTAGGACTCTACCCGAGTGCACACCCGAAAGTGCGCAGGGTTCGCACGGCTGCGGGAGTCCAGGGGCTCGATGCATGGGACACGGGCTGGGCTAGGGTGGTTCACTAGGGTCCAAAGAAGGTTCAGAAGGTGATGGTTCAAGGGCTGGGGCGTCGGCTTAGGGTCTAGCCAAAACATAGAGTCCATGCAAGTGGAAACTCTCGGCCAGCATAGGGTCTCTTAGGAGGTGCACGTTTTTTGGGTTTTGGGTTGGTTTCATGGTAAAATTAGGGTCCAGTAGGCTAATTTATGGTGTTGGGCAAGTTTTGGACCAACATGGTTCGGGGGTAACTCGTGAAAATCGGAAGTTGGCTCTGGATCGAAATTTAGGTGTCAAATAGGGTGTTTTAAATGAAGAAAGTGGAAAACGGCTCACGGGGGTTGAGTCATGGTCCCTAAGGGCTAAAATAATATAAAAAGACTAAATTCAGAATTTAGGAATGTTATATTAAAGTTTGGGATTTTTCGGGATTAAAACACCGTCAAAACAATTAATTAAAGATAAATGAAAAAGTCTAAGCTTTAAGCCAAATAAAATTATGAAAAAATTAATTTAGGCTTAAATAATTAATTGGGATATGTTAGAGTCAAGAAATCAAGAAAAAGTCAAAATCGTAAAATGTCAAGTCCAGGGGTAAAACGATCTTTTTAAACCTAGAAATTTGTAAAGGTCATGGCAGTGCCCTAAATGCTGTTTTTATGATATTATGATTATTTTTAAATGTTTATGAAATGTTCATGATTAACTTATGATTTTTAAATGTCTAAGGGGTTTTTATGATTTAAGGAAGACATTTAAAAGACATGTTGCATGCTTGGTTTCAAAAATGAAAAATGTAATGTTATTCATGATTTTTCTAAAGTGATGTGAATGAAAAATGTTGAAGGAAGTGAAGTGATTGTGACTAATTCGTTAATGATGCCGATGTCGTGAGGGTGATGGTCCCAGTGGGAGCCCGACGATCGTGTTTCCATTATTGCGAATATGAGGTTATGAGGATATGAGGTTTGAGGTCAGAATGAGAATATCGTGAGGGGAGAAGGCCCCAGAGGGAGCTCATTTATGGGAGAAGGCCCCATAGAGAGCCCCGACGATCATATTTCTATTCTATCATGATAGGCCAGGGCCCAGTTGACCCGTGAGAGTGTCGCTGGTGTCCCCCGCCGCTAGTACTGTGGTTACATATAGATGGATCCATCGACTTTTGAGGTTTGAGGAAAAAAGTCACAATTAACGATCTGAATTCAACAAAGGAAAAAGAAAAAGAAAAGGAAAAATGTTTATGATCATGTTAAAAAGTTTTATGTCATGTCATGTTGAGGAAAAAGGAAAAGGTTAAGGTTTATGTTATACATGTCATGAAAATGTTTATGCTTAAGTTTTGCATCATGAAAATATTTATGAAAATGGTCATATTTGAAGTTTATGCATCTTCATGAAAACGATATTTTAAGTACAAATATTTTTCACTCTTATATGTTGATTGTATTACGTATTACTTGCTATAAAGATGATGGTGTGTTGAGTCTTTAGACTCACTAGGTGTGATGGATGCAGGTGAGTTTGAGGGAGGACTTGACGGATGATTTGACTGGACTGATGGCGCACACAACCCGAGGACCAGCGCTACTATTTCCGCATTATGTTTTATGATTACTGATTTTAGATAAAGATTTTTAAGACTGTTTATTTATGCTTTCGAGAGATTTTTGAGAGGTTTAGTATGGTCTATTCTTTTCAAATTATTGCTTTCTTTAGGTTTGGTAAAACAGTAGACGATATTATTTTGTGACTATTTCACTTGATTTTTAAAATGCTAGTTGGATGATGTTTTATTTTAAAGGGTAAAATATTTTATAAAAATATTTTCATGAGGTTTATGTATTGGCCGAAAATTGAGTGTTATATAAAAAAAAATTTAGTACTTTTAAAGCAATAAAAAGGGCGAGACGTTTCATGTCTGCCCTTTCATCACCGACTCCTGGTGATTGATTGGCGTAAAATTATAGAACTGGTTTCCGGCAGTAGGGTGTTACAGCAGAGACTGTGGAGTAGAGACGGCAGTTCGTGAGAAATGCGATCAGATTGTGTCTGCCAAAGGTATCAACATCGACGTTCCTTTCTTCAATGAAGTCTCGATGCACATAAAGGTGCCACTGAGCAACTGCGTGCTCAGTGTAGAATTTGGTAGAGAAGGCAGTGTTTAAATCGTAGTCACTGAGGTCCGTGTTGTCCTCCGTGTGGGCAACATCTTCAGCAACATCTAGTTCAACAGACTCATGTTCTTCAGAAATGTTATCTGCTTCCGCAAGCTCGTTCGTAGAACTGCTCGAATCTTGAGAAGCAACAGAGACAGACGGAGTTTCAGCCTTTTGATTCTTCAAATTAGCCATAAACTGGGCCAACGTGATTTCCTCCTCTCTGGATGGTGAAGGCTTTGGCGAAGGAACATGAGATCCGTCCTTAACAGATTCAGTGGCTTCGCTGGAAGAAACACTAATGTCCTTAGGCAGAGAGATAGTCTTCTTGCGAGCCACAAACTCATAGTCACCATCAGCCGAGTCGTCCCCAGAAGTGTTATCTAGGTCAGCAAGGGATGGTCTACTCGGCCCTTCTCCCTTACGTCGAAATCGTTTAGAGAGAGTTAAATCAGGGTTGTACCCTGCTTGTCTTTTCGATCGACGAACAGGTTGCCGTGGTGGATTGGAAACCCATATGATGGGGGGATTTTCAACATCGAACGCATTTCCTGGCTCCCCGGGTGCAATTACCTCCAGTGGTATGGGCTGATCAGCAACAGGAACTAGTTCCATAGAGGGCGCTTCAGGAGATGTTGTTGAAGATGTTGTTCAGCCAGGGGCAACATCCTCTCTGTGTCTCATCTCGCTTCGAATGTCGTGAGGATCGAAGACCTTACCTGCCATTGAATTGTATATCGTCTGAAGAAAGTTAGTGAGAAAAATGATAAATGTAAAAACAAAACAGAGAGAAATTGCATGAGGAAGATATGAAGATTCGAGAGACTATTTTGTAGATAATGATGAATTAGGCGTTGTAAATCATTGAGATAAACATGAAGGCACAGTGCAAAAGTAACAAAAAAAAAGTAACTGACTTAGTCTAACAGTAAAAAGAATGAAACCGTAAAAATATAGTCGTTAACACCTTTTCTGCACATACTGAGATAATTTTGTGTCATGATTGTTCAAGGTAAATTCCAAAAAGAAACCCCCATCGAATTTAACTCCACTAAAACATCAAAGATCACCCATATTCAATTCTTCGTGAACTCTGGATTTTTATCGAATTTTCTTTGTCGAAATACTCATGTCCTCGTGACACAACAATATTCACAATGTTATATTTATGCATGACCTATTTATGTCTAATAATAGAATATAACAGAAATAGAAACATGAAAGCAAATATGAGATATGTTCAATAATGAAGTGTTTTCGCAAATGTTGGCAACATCTTCTGACAACACGTCCAATTTCAAAATTTATTTCGATTTTTCTGCACATTTAGAGACTTATCAATTTTCTGATCATAGAAGTGGTAGCACCCACACTAGAAGAACGGTCTTCTTTAGGACTCCTCTAGGTAGCTTTTTCCAACTTTGTATGTTTTCCTTTCTGTATGAAACTCAGAAGAGGTATTTCCCACAGTAAAAGCATAGTCTTCATTGGACTCATTTAGGTAGTTTTTTCCCATCTTGTCTTCTGATACAGAGCATATGTAATATGCAAAATTGATTTGGGTTTTTACTCTGTCTTGTCAGATCACTCTTCGTATGTGACAATGTCATGGAGTACATGATCATCCTTCAACTACTTTGTGATTTAATCAGATTGTTAAGCATATCCAAGTGTGTTAGATTTAGATAGAACAAGAAATTGTAAGAGCACCAGAAGATTATGCAACATTATTCCAACACATCATATAACATTATGTATGCAAATGCAGTATGTCTAAGTCCTAGAAATGCACATGCATGTTAGATGTTGTCCGAGATGTTGTAACATCTGAGACAACATCTATGAATGTTTAGACAGAACACATGCTGAGAGATTTCCTAAGGTTGGAGAATCTATCAAAATCTAATGCTTTTGTGAATATGTCAGCCAGTTGGTTATTTGTACCAAAAAATTCAATTCGAACCAATCTTTTTTCTACTAGATCTCGAATAAAGTGATGTTTAATATCAATGTGTTTAGTTTGAGAGTGTTGTACTGGATTTTTTGAAATGTTGATTGCACTAGAATTATCACAGTATACAACTAAAGCTTCACTCTTAAGCCTATAATCTTCTATCATTTGGTTCATCCATAAGATTTGAGAACAACAACTTCCTGCTGCCATATATTCAGATTCAGCAATTGAAAGTGAAACACAATTTTGTTTCCTACTATGCCACGAGATCAAACTATTACCAAGATAAAAACAACCTCTAGATGTACTTTTTATATCATCTAAGTCACCAGCCCAATCAGCGTCAGAGAATCCTACCAAATTAGAATTGGTTTCATGTGTGTACCATAATCCTAAGTCAATGGTTCCGGAAACGTATCGTAGGATGCGTTTTACGGCTTTTAAATGAGTAATCTTAGGATTGGCTTGATATCTAGCACACATGCATACACTAAACATTATGTCAGGGCGGCTAGCAGTCAAGTACAAAAGGCTTCCTATGATGCTGCGATATAAGGTGTTGTCAACATTTTCGGCAGCATCGTATTTGGATAATTTTTCACTCTATCCCATAAGTGTCTTTATGTGCATGGTGTTCTCATTAGCAAATTTCTTTACCAAATTTTTAGCATACTTACTTTGACATAAAAAGATGTCATCATGCATTTTTTTGATTTGCAGGCCAAGAAAAAAAATTAGCTCACCAACCATGCTCATTTCAAATGTAGATGACATGCACTCAACAAAATTATCAGCATTCTTTTGAGATGAGGAACCAAATATTATATCATCAACATAGACTTGAAAAATAAGGATCTCACCTTTGTATTTCTGAATAAAAAGGGTTTTGTCTACCTCACCTCGTTTGAAGCTAATTTCAAGAAGATATTCTGTTAGTTTGTCATACCACGCACGTGGTGCTTGCTTCAAACCGTAAAGTGCCTTCTTCAATTTGTAGACATGACCCAAATGGTGTGGATCCTAAAAACCCTTAGGTTGTCTAACATACACTTCTTCATACAAAATTCCATTTAAAAATGCACTTTTAACATCCATTTGAAAAAGTTTGATTTTCATGTAACAAGCAATGGCAAGTAGTAGTCTGACTGACTCAATACGGGCAACAGGAGCAAAGGTCTCATCAAAATCAACCCCCTGAACTTGTGTGTACCCTTGAGCAACCAATCTAGCTTTGTTTCGAATAATGTTTCCTGACTCATCAGTCCTATTTTTGAAAATCCGTTTCGTGCCAATAACATTACTGTGGTCAGGAGGTGGAACCAAGTGCCACACATCATTTCGAACAAATTGCTCAAGCTCCTCATGCATTGCATTAACCCAAAATTCATCTTTTAATGCCTCATCAACATTCTTGGGTTCAAAATTGGATAGAAAACATGAAAATATAACATGTGAGTATGTAGAGCTCATGCATATAAGTCCAGCCATCTTGCGATAATCCACTTTTTCTTTCTTTCGAGTTTGGACATGTTCGCGCATATTTCCAATTATTTGATATGATGGATGGTCTTTTTGAATTTTACTTGGAATATTCTGTCCATCATCTACTGCGTCATCATCGCTATTCGTTTCGTCCTCAGATTCAGTGACTTCAGTGTCACGTGTTGTGCTACGTGTTGCAACATCTGGGGCAACACCTGCATTTTCCAGTCCGATTGGAATTTCCAGTAGGTCTTCCACATCATCTTCAGCTGTTTTATTTTTCAGGTCTGCACAGTCATCAAAAACAACATTAATGGATTCCATAATAGTTCTAGTTCGTAAATTAAACATGCGGTAAGCTCGACTATTAGTGGCATATCCCAAGAACACACACTTATCACTTTTTGAATCAAATTTTGCAAGTTGATCCCTATCATTCAAGGTGTAACAAACACAACCAAAAATATGAAAATATTTAAGATTAGGCTTCTTTCCCATGATTATTTCATAAGAAGTCATGGTTGAGCCACTTCTCAAATACACCCTATTTGAAACATGGCAGGCAGTATTTAGGGCCTATGCCCAAAAACGCTTTGAAATATTCTTTGAAGTCAGCATCACCCTTGCCATTTCTTGTAGTGTTCTGTTCTTGCGTTCGGCAATGCCATTTTGCTGTGGGGTTTTTGGTGCTAAAAACTCATGTGAAATTCTTTTCTTGTCACAAAATGATGAGAATGAAGAGTTTTCAAATTCTTTACCATGATCAGTCCTGATCCTTCTCACCTTCAAATTATGGAATTTGGTGATCCTTGTGACCAATTGTTTAAACACATTGAAAGTTTCCGATTTCTCTCTAATGAAACTTACCCATGAGAACCGTGAGAAATCATCAACACACACAAAAGAATACTTCTTACCTCCATAGCTTTCCACTTCCATAGGACCCATAAGATCCATGTGTAGTAACTCCAGATAGCGTGTTGTCCCAGATGTTGACAACACTGGGTGTGACACACGAGTCTGTTTTACTTTTTGACAATCTCCGCACACATATGGTATACCAGATGAAAGATTAAGCATATCTCGTACTGCATCGTACTTACAGAGGTTCTTCAAGGTTTTGAAGTTTACATGACCAAGTTTTTGATGCCAAGGGTCGAGTTCAGTGATTTTAGCATGATTGCATGAAAGTTCCTCGCCTATTTGATAACAATTGTCTGAAGACCTTGTACCTGTCATAATGCACAAATTAGTTTCATCGAAAACTTCACATGTATGTTTATTAAACTTCACATGCAAATTATCATCACACAATTGGCTTATGCTAATCAAATTTGAATTTAATCCTTCAACATGGAGCACATTGTGGAGCTTTGGTAGTCCTTTAACATTCAATGTTCCCTTTCCCACAATTTTTCTTTAGCTCCCCATCCATAGGTTACTCTCCCACCTTTTTTATCAACATAATCAGTGAGATATTCTCGTGATTCTGTCATATGGCGAGAGCTTCCACTATCAAAGTACCAATGACCTGCAGTGTTAGTTTTTAATGAAGTATAGACAACATTACAGTGAGTTGTTACCTTTGGTACCCAAACCTGTCTTACTGTAGGTCGATTGTTGGAGATGTTGCGGGAAGTGTTGTGAAACATTCGGGGCAACATCCGCTTCGGCTTTTGATTTATGCGGTCATCCCTGAGTTTATAACAGTAGGGCCTGATATGACAAGGCTTAAAATAGTAATGACATACATACATGCGTTTTATTTTCTTAAGAATGGGTGCAGCAGGTTGTTTTCTTGGTGGAGAACTTTTGATTGATGGCTTGGGTTGTGACTGTGTGGATGTATCAGTTTTTCAAACACTGTTGATTTGGATCATTCACCAATATTAAACACACTGTCTTTGAAACATAAGCCTTTCTTATCATCTCTTCCCATCAAAAGTATGGAATCAAGCTTGGATGTGCTCGAATTGAACTTGGATAAAGTCTCAGTTGCCTTTTGAAGCTCATCCTTGGTCTTGCCTAGTTCCAGGTCCTTTTTGCTTATGATTACCTCAAGTTTGGCAACCACGGCTTTTAGATCGGTGTTCTCCTTTATGAGAGTTGAGTTGAGCTTGTTTCTTTTGATCCAATCCTCAAACAGCTCTTCATAAAGTTTCTGCACGCTTTCAAGAGTGATCTCATCATCATCCACTACCAATTCATCATCTACACTCGAATTTCCAGAAGCTGTAGATTTTAAACAAACTGATTTTTCACACGTGTTGCGGCCAGAAGTGGCAACACCTAGGGCAACACCTAACGGATTCATCTGCAGCCAGCGATTTTCTGTCAATACTGCAGTCAAGGAGGTATGATTATCTTCATCAGTAGACTTATCCTCAACATCAGATTCTTCATCGCTTAGAGAAACATTGTAGCCTTTATTCTTTCGTAGTCTGTTAGCACATTCGTTGGCATAGTGTCCAAAGCCATTGCATTCTCTACATTGCACCGAGTCATACTTCTTTGAATCAGATTGTCCTTTGTCTTCATTCCTTGGTTGAAATTGTTGCTTGGTAGGAAACCTTTGTGGCCTTTCAGGTGCTGGAAGACTTGGAAACATTGACGGTTGCTCAGACTTCTTTTTGTCCCCGATTCTTTTCAAATAATCTCCAAATTTCTTTGTGATATAAGCGATTGAATCCTCACAAAGGTCTGATTCATTAACCTCTTGGGATATTTGAAGCAGATCATTATAAGAGTCATTTGAGATTTGGAATGCAATCGTCTTCCCCTTATCCTTCTTCTGCATGTCCATGTTCATTTCGAAGGTACAAAGTGAACTGATAAGATCTTCCAGAGCCATCTGAGATGTGTATTTAGCCTCATCGATTGCACATATTTTTACGTTGAATCTTTCTGGTAAAGAACGTAGAACTTTGCTAACTAATCGTTCATTGGAGATGGGGTCTCCAAGACTGAACGCCTCATTAGCAATTTCTCGCAGACGACGATCATAATCCAGTATGTTCTCAGATTCTTCCATCCTCATCATCTCGAATTTGGAAGTGAGCATCCTTAGTCAAGTTCGTCGCACACTCTCAGAACCTTCACAGTGTCTTTGGAGGATATCCCATGCATCCTTAGCAGAAATACAATTAGTAATTAACCCGGACATATTCATATCAACCGAAGAGAAGATCGCATTAAGAGCCTTTGAGTTGTAATTTGAAACCTGCACTTCATCAGTAGTCCAGTCACTTTCTGGTTTTATCAGACTATCACCATCTTCGTCCAGTCTCCTTGGTGGAGTCCAACCGCCTGTAACTCTTTGCCAAGCCCTCTCATCTATGGATTTTATGTAGATCCTGATTTTGACCTTCCATAGACTGTAATTGGTCTCATCTAGAACTGGTGGTCGAAGTGTTGTATTTGCAAGTGGTGTATCTATTTAAATAATATTGTCAAACAAAAAATAAAACAGAATCATCACTTAGTATATCAAGAGTAGGCTCTGATACCACTTGAAAGAAACGTTGTTCGACACATGTGAGTAAATATATGAACAATAGTGTAAAGTTATGAATTTGTGTTTTATCAGAATTAAGTGTTGTGCCAAATGTTACAACATTTGAGACAACATGCAGCGGAATATTAAAATTTGCAACACAAATTCACTTTAAATAAATAGATGGACAAGATTAAATTTGCAGAAGTATAAATACTTTGTGCGGTGCCTCAGGGCAAAAATTAATCACTAGAAAACCAAAACGTTTACAGAAAAATCAATCACTAGTGATTTTCACAAAAATCAATTTTCTCAACACGTTGAGAAAATTGACGCTTTCTAAAACAGATAACCAGAATAAAACTTATTCAAGAAAGAAAAAAACGTGATGCCAAAACTTGGAGCAACAAAAACGATTTTCAGCCAACTTCGTCACGGATGTTGTCTGTAGATATCTCCAACATTCAAGGCAACACACGGTATCTGCACTCTTCACAACAGCACATCCCTTGAAGAAATATTTCTCTGAAATTACACAGCATGCACAAGTGCGTGTATGTATATGAGAGGAGAGTATATAATTGATCTTCCGTCGGTGTTGTGACTATCCTCCTCTTCTCTTATTTATCAAATTCCTCACTATCAAATCTATAAGATAAGGAAGGTTTAAAATTTGATTAGTAAATAAACTCCTCTTTTAAACATCATATCATATCATGATAAAACTTATCATATTTATCTCATTATATAGAAAGGCAAAATTCAATAAATATATTACACAATCAACTCAACAAGAAAAGATAATATTAGGGAAATATTTAAGATAAGAAATATATCACTTAAATAAAGTAAATAATATTCCCTTCAGAAACACTCTTATTATCATAGATATTGAAACAAGGGATTTGTTTGACATGAAATTAAAAAAATTGATCGCATATGACAGTTTTGTCTCATGTCTCTTTTAGAGATAAATCCTAAACCGACACAACTATTATTAAAAGTTGCCTCCATGTTGAACCTTTGGGCCGATGTCAAACCAACACAACTGTTTGTGAAAGATGCCCATTAATCCAAAGGAAACGACCATGTCCATTCATGCAAAAGACACAACCCATTCCTCTTAAAAATATAATTCAAGAATTTAAATTGGCATCATTACGTGAATTTTCTTTTACGAAAATAGGCTTTGTCTTGTATACTATCTGGATTGTCATGGATATATTCTCTTATTAATATTCTTCTCCACGGAGTTGGAATTTGGACAAATAAAAATCGCATTGATATATTTTCTTCGACCCCTGAATTACATATATATTTAGTGAATAACATAATATAATTATCTACTAAAAAATGTCAGGTAATTCAAGAATATACAGAGCTTGACTATATTTCCTTTTTTTCTATGTGTCTTGACTGTTAAAATGATTTACCCCAATAAATTATGTTTTAAATAGGGTAGTAATTGTTTTAGCTATCTCACTAAGAGATTCTCCGTCAAGAACTAACTCTTTCGTTTCTGCCGAAATCATGCCCCAACGATTTTAACTGATCTCGTAAGACTCATTTCTAAATGTTGAATGTATTCATTCTTTATTGAGATCAAGTGTACCTGCTGCGATTCTCATAGCCGATATCCAGTCATAAATGAGATCTTCTCTATTTTTGAAATCATATATATAAAGGTTAAGCATAATCTCATAGGAATGTATTTGTTCTAAAGCAGTCTTCCCATAGGATGTTTGATGCAAAAGAAATTGATTCCACCTTGATCGTCTTCTTGCAAGGTGTGATTATCCGCCGATTTTGAAGTTTGTTTGGGTTCCTCTCATGTTTGTTTAGTAAAATCCCACGCTTTTCCTAGTTGGTTCTTGGAAAAGTATTCTAATAATATAATTTTCACCTCCAATTGTGTTCATCTTCATATCTAAGATCTTAAGGTTTGCAAAAAAATCTACAAGGTCTTGAAGATCATCTAGACCAATCTTTTCTATACTTGTCATCATATATTCATATTGTTTTCGTTTCTGAGATTGTTTTGATAAGATTGATCATTGTTCGGTCCTCATTTAGTGGTTTTTCTACTACTTTAATATTTCCTCTTTGGTGTAATAATGGTTCTGTTCCAAAACATGGTGATAACCTTGCTTCCGAGATCATTTTACTAGAAGTTGGCTTTTGTTCTAGAGTTTAGATTCTTGTTTGAATATTTTTTAACGTTCCAAGAATTTCTTATTGTTTCTCAATGATTTCTTTAATTTTCTGTAGTACATAGTATATATACTTATTATCGTAGTTTTGTACCGTCTTTTGAATTTCTCTAAGATCTCCTCGAGAGTTTAAAATATTCCGGGACTATTTCTAGGAACATATTGCTTTGAATAATAAATTTATCTTAAGATTCTGATATATTCATCTTTGCTCCTAATATTTAATCTTTGTTATATCTTCTTATATCAAATCCAAAGTATTGGAATAAGTCTTATAAATAATTAATATCGAACGTATATTTGCATCTAATTTGAGAAAATATCCTCCTCAAACATTTGATTACATGATAATAATAATATTACATGTTTGAAATATTTTATCTTGGGCCCCGATACAATTTTTGGCTCAGAATAAAATCAATGATGCTTTTTCATCACTTGTGCAAAATCAGAGAATGCAAACTAAGTTTTTTTGTCATAGGGACTGAATCCTAACATGAAACTTGGATTGAGGATTTTTTTAAAAAAAAAATTTACTCATAAAATAAGTATTGTAAAAAGCAATACACGAATACTATAAAAATATTTTTTTCAGAAAAATATCTTAGGTCATAAGTTGAGTATACATCTTCTGTTTGGTATAGAAATTGAGTTGTTTTGATGTAAAACCATCATTAAAATAGAATTTGTGATCGGAGATATCATTTGATTTTATAGTACTGAGTATCATCATTATATGGCTATGGCCGCGATTCCAACGTGACGTTCCTCATCATATCTACTCTAGCACGGACGTGTATTTAATTATTTCTTAATATAAAAAATAATACAAATCTAACATTATTTTTTTTTTTTTTGAAAAAAATAAATCATTTGACATTCCATCTTGATAATCTTATAAACCATCTAATAATTTGGCAACAAAATTGTCCTCATTTAGGCAATGCATTCAAATTTCATCCATCAACACACTCAATAGAGGGGCATTTTGAGATAACTCATATTAGCTGTGGCTGTCTTCGTTTGGGGTCCAATTTCATTTCAATCTTTAATAATTTGAATTTCAACATCAATCTGGATTGTGCTTGGCATCGTATCTCACATCAAACTTTTTCAACAACTCATCCATTTTATAGTTGGAATTAAAATCTTGCTTTTATTCAATTGGAAGAAAGAAAATGGAGAAATGTTTTTTAGTACATCTATTGTGAGACAGTCTCACGGATCTTTTTCCGTGAAACGGGTCAAAACTGCTCTTATTTACAATAATAAGCAATATTTTTTACATAAAAAATAATATTTTTCATCGGTGACTCAAATAGGAGACATGTCTCACAAAAATTAACTTGTAAGACCGTATCACAAAAGTTTTCGTGAATGATTTTTTGGTTCAATGATTTTTTCAATTTTTTGTTTTGTTCTATAAATTTCCAAATTTTGATTTCGGCTCACTAAATTTCAAATTTTGGTTATGTTGATATAATTGTTGATGTGACATCAGACAAGTCGGAAATTTCGGATGTCAAATCAGTATTTTTCGATGTCCCATAATAAATCCCGCGAAATAAATTCTGAAAGCCAACAAAATTCAAAATTATCGCATCAAAACCATGTTTTGAAAATTTAGTTGACCAAAACCCAAAATATATATTTTAAAAAAAATATTCCCAAAGAAAAATAAGAAAGAATATTTGGAAATCTATATAATGTTCCCAAAATTATAATTTATTTTCAGATTAATCGATCAAGCATCCGTACTCTTCATCGAAATCTTTGTACCCTTGATCATTATATATTCGAAAATTGACGACTTTGTCAGATTATTATTATTTTGTATCCATCGTGATCATATACGGAAATTGCACGACAATCACTAAATTTTCATGATATATAAATGCTGGTAAATATTATTAAATAAAAATTGATGAATGCAAAAATTGTTATTTTGTTAGATGCATGTACGTACAAGCCAAGCCGTACATCGTGTCCCCCGAATAAACTATCTTCCAACGATTTGATCCTTTGATGGGACTGCAAAATTATATTCCCTCTTTCAATTGTTTTTATTTTTATTATATATGAAATTAATGTGTGCTCCAATTACTAGCTATACATAAAAGCACGAGACGCTTAGTCTTGCATAATTATTTTCTTTAAAAATCACATATCATCCAAAAAATAATTATAAACTATAATAAAATTATCATAATAATTGTTCGTGATTTTATATGAAAACGATATGGCGAGTCATCGAGACATCAGTTGGTGTCTGGGACGTATCTTCGTATGGGCTCTCATTGGCTGTAGCCCCGTCCAAAAATTTTTTTTTTTTACTAATTTATAAGTTTATTAACACATCCAAACCCTATCTTTTTTTAGCCCACCTCCACTCTTTACATCTCCAATTCTCATTCCATCAGTTCTAATGAGAATGTTTTCTGTAAAGGAAAGAGAGGGACGCACACCAAACCTTCATATTTATCTGAAGTAAAGAAAGTAATAATCAGGTATACAATTAGAACTCATTTGATGGTTACTTTGGAATTTGTAAAATTAGTCTTGATTTACTGAGTGGGATTTGCAATGAGTTGAGTTGGTCTTCCCAAATTTGTATAATTGTAAAATATTTTTCTCTTTTTGAAGGTATCTATGTGCTGCTGTGTTGAGGCATCCAAAATTTTATGCTACTTGTTTTAGTCTTTTTAGATGAAATCCTAAGTAGTTGTTATCAAATTAAGGAAAAAACACATTAAAAATGCAGAGGGCATGAGGTGTCTGCAGACAATTCAAAAAACAAAGAGGTGTTGGTGTATAGATTCATATTTCATAATATCTATGATCTATCTATCTCTATATTTCATATTTGAAGGATGTTTAGTTCTAACAGTAGAAGTAAATAATAATTAAAAGGAAATGAGGTAATTTGACTATGTTATTTCTTAGATGATTAATTATTGTTGTTTGAAAATCTTTACTATCCCAATGATTTCTCAGTTTGGCATCCATTTAGTTGTTATTCATTTCATTTCATTTTATTTTTAGTTGATTTATCAATTTCCCTCATTTTTTCACAATGAACGTATGAAGGTTAATCTCTGCCTATTCATTTGATTGCTTCATAAAGAGCCAGGTGATTTATTTCTATTTGTTTAATTGTTATTTTATTACTTATTAAGGGATACAATTTAAAATATTTCAAAAACAGAACATTAATCTGCCGTCAGAAAGGAAAGGCACTGATATCATCTTTGTGGGGACCCAGACGCTAATCATACTCTTAATCATTATTAGGACAATTTAATCAATTATAATAAACATAGTCTAATTTTTTTTTTTAAAATGCGGAATGTAATGGGTTTCAATCTAATATACATATCAGTATTAAAGTACAAGTCTTGTACTATATATACAATCATTCAACTAAGGTTTAACAACTAAATGTAAAGTGTCCAAACCATATCTCTAATCCAAGTCCGTAGTCTCCGCTCTAATCACGATCTATCTTCATCTCCTCGACCCTGAACCTGTCCCACCTGTTGTCATGCACACATACAAACACGAAAACAGCCGGATAACTCCGGTGAGAATAAAATCCCAGTATAAGTCAATGAAACATGCAATCATATAAACAATGTAAAATCATGTAACAAATATCAGTAACATGTATCAAATCTGAAACATAATCAATATGAAATCGTAAATCATACTCGTGACTCCACGGCTCAGACTAGACTCAATCCTAGTATAGGGATCCCGGTTTTCAGATGTTGGCATTCCTATATCGAACATCAGTAATAGAAGAAACTCCAATTCTATCCACTTCGATATAACCAAATATCCGGTGTCTTGACCTATCCGTCACAGATTGTGGCACTATCGCCAATTCACTATCTTATGACAACGTGCAATGTGCAAGTGACGATTCCATCACTATCGGCACTTATGTCACAATATCACTCGTCTAATACTCGTCTAATACATGCTTCTATAAATCAATAGAACAAGCATATCAATTCAAATCAATGTAAATAATAACAAGAAGTATGTGATTTAGGGAAACTCAAGTATATCCTACTCGAGTCGATCTCCCAATACCACATTGACTTATACCTTTCTTTTATTGCAGTTCGGACGTCGTTCCTGTCTGGAGTTCAAAATCTGTCAACCCTCACTCTGGCAAGGACAATATCAATAATACCATATCAATATACCGTTCAAATCAATACCAATCTGATTAATCTGGACTTAATTCAAAATCAACGGCATAATGGCACAATCCCGATATCCCGGTCAATACAATTTCAACAGATATTAATTAAAATCGATAACCAATATCCAATACCACCGGTAATCAATCAACAATCCAAATATGTTCAATATCAATAGATATATTCTGAAAAATCATAACAATTCCATAATCAATCTGTTTCTCAATCTGACTTTGATTCTATGATGTCTCACATGCCAAGAACATCATATATGAAGTGTATTCGATTCCAACAACATCATAATTTCAAAACATATCAAAACGTAACAAAACTTACGTCCCGTTGTAGCCTGCGTCGATAGGAGCACAGTACTGAAGTCGGATTCAAAATCAGACGGGCGAATTTCTCGCAAATTGAATTCTAATATCAAGAATCCAAACTTCTCGCTGACCTCGTTTTCCTCTTTCTGAATGTTGAGGGAAATGCCCGTTTCTTAATATATATACTATGCATGAAAAGGGGCAAGTGGCTTATTCTTCATAAAACACGTCTCACCGCGGGTGCGCTACACATTGGACCGCGGGTGCGCTGAGCATACTGTACCACTTCCACAAAATCAGAAAACACGACTGCGGGTGTGGAGCATTTTGTACCGCGGGTGCGCTGACTCTACTGTACCCACACCGCGGGTGCGGTAGCTTTTCTGGCGCTGTTGCAGTGTCTCTTTGCCACTAAACTCAAATAGCAACGTCGCTTCTCCATGTCTGTTCTTCCATTCCCTTATTCATAATATAGGATAACTCAAAAGTATCAAACTAAAATCTCGGGCATTACATTTCTCCCCCTCTTAGATATGAGTTCGTCCTCGAACTCGCAAGCAATCAATCAAAGCGTGTAAAAAAAGCAATATAATCAAAAGATGAATAAATACTCACATCATGGAAATAACTCTGGATATCTTTGTCTCATCTCTAATTCTGCCTCCCAAGTTGCTCCTTCGATGCCATGACGAGTCCATTGCACTTTCACAAGAGGAATAGTCTTCGTTCTGAGTTGCTTTTCCTTACGATCGATAATTTGGATTGGTTTATCGACATAACTCAAAGTCTCGTCAAACTCGGTCTCGTCTGGCTGAATAATGTGAGAATCATCAGGGAGATACTTCCGCAGCATAGATATATGAAAGACGTCATGTATTCTCGATAATGAAGGCGGTAATGCGAGTCGATAGGCACGATCTCCTATCTTCTCGAGAATCTCATAGGGACCAACGTATCGTGGAGACAACTTCCCTTTCTTGCCAAATCTTACAACTCCTCTGAAAGGTGAAATTTTCAAAAATACTATGTCTCCTGCCTCAAATACCAACGGTCGTCGTCTGATGTTGGCATATTTGGCTTGTCTGTCCTGTGCTGCCTTCATTTTTTTCTGAATCAGCTTCACTTTTGCACTCATATTTCTGATCATATCAGGTCCAATCTCAGGAACTTCAGAGATATCGTCCCAATACAAAGGGTATCGACACTTCTTTCCGTACAACGCCTCAAATGGTGCCATCTCAATACTCGTTTGATAGCCATTGTTGTACGAAAACTCACAAAGAGGCAATGCATCTTGCCAATTAGTGCTAAAATCAAGCACTACAGCTCTCAGCATATCTTCCAATGTCTGAATCGTCCGCTCTGACTGTCCGTCAGTCTGTGGATGATATGCGGTACTTAGATGTAACTTCGTACCTAGAGCCTGCTGTAAACTCTTCCAGAAGTGCGAAGTAAACCGCGGATCCCGGTCTGAAACAATCGACTTCGGCACTCTGTGCAATTTGACCACCTCTCGGATATAAATATCGGCCATTTGGTCATATCTGTATGTCATTTTGTATGGAATAAAGTAGGCAGATTTGGTCAATCGATCGATCACGACCCAAATCGCATCACTACCTCTGAAGGATCTCGGTAACTGCGTCACAAAATCCATGAAAATGTGGTCCCATTTCCATTCAGGAATGGACAAACTCTGCAGTAACCCTCCTGGTTTCTTCCTTTCAGCTTTCACCTGTTGGCAATTCAGACACTTGGCTACAAATTCAGTAATATCAGATTTCATCTGTTTCCACCAATATTGTGTCTTCAAATCATTATACATTTTCCTGCCACTAGGATGAATGCTAAAATGACTGCTGTGCGCTTTTGTCAGTATCCGTTGTCTCAAGTCTGAAACGTTTGGCACAACCATACGATTATTCACATACAAAACACCGTCACGAACCTGATATTCCGAGTGATGTCCAGCTCTGACTATAGCAATCGAATTATGCACATTCTGATCAACTTTCTGTGCCTCTTTGATTTGCAATATCAATTCTGGTTCAACTCGAATCGTACATAATCTCAGAGGCTGACAATCTGTTTCAAAAGCTAATCCAGACAAGCAGCAATTTTCTATCAAATTTGAAACACCAATCGTCGATAAGGATAAAGAACATACCTTTCGACTCAGTGCATCTGCTGCTGCATTGGATTTTCCTGGATAATACTTGATTTCACAATCGAAATCCTTCAATAAATCGAGCCATCTTCGTTGCCTCATATTTAGCTCGGACTGTGAAAACAGATACTTTAGGCTCTTGTGATCAGAATAGATCTCAAACTTTTCACCGTACAGATAATGTCGCCATATCTTCAAAGCAAAGACGATGGCAGCCAATTCAAGATCATGAATTGGGTAGCGAGTCTCGTGTGGTTTTAACTGTCTCGAGGCATAAGCAATAACATGCCATCGCTGCATCAGAACACAACCCAATCCTCGGTGAGATGCATCACAATAAACCACAAAATCACCAGTACCTGATGGGATAGTCAGTATCGGTGCATTGGTCAGTCTTTTCTTCAATTCAAGAAAGCTGGTCTCACATTCCTCAGACCAAACAAATGGAGCATTCTTCTGAGTCAACTGTGTAATCGGTTTGACAATACTGGAAAAATCTTTGATGAATCGACGATAATATCCTGCCAAACCCATAAAACCGCGAATCTCGTACACTGATGTCGGTCTCGGCCAAGAAATCACTGCCTTAACCTTACTGGGATCAACTAATATCCCGTCTCTGGATATAATATGCCCCAGAAATACAACCTGTCTCAACCAAAACTCGCATTTCGACAGTTTGGCATACAATTTCTCCGCTATCAGAATTTTCAATACAGTTCTCAAATGCTCGGCATGTTCAATCATATTCTTCGAATAAATCTAGATATCATCAATGAATATAATAACAAAATCATCAAGATACCTCTGAAAAGCACGATTCATTAATCCCATAAATACACCCGGTGCATTCGTCAACCCAAACGGCATGACAATAAACTCATAATGTCCATACCTGGTTCTGAATGCAGTCTTCGAGACATCAGAATCCCTGACTCTCAGCTGATGGTAACCAGATCTCAGATCGATCTTGGAATATACATATGAACCCTGCAACTGATCAAACAAATCATCAATGCGAGGCAAGGGATATTTATTCTTTACCGTTGCTTTATTCAGTTGCCGGTAGTCGATACAGAGTCTCATAGAACTGTCTTTCTTTTGAACAAACAGTACTGGAGCACCCCAAGGAGACACACTCGGTCTGATATACCCCTTGGCCAACAAATCCTCCAACTGTTCTTTCAATTCTTTCAACTCAATCGGTGCCATTCTGTACGGAGCCTTCGAAATCGGAACTGTACCTGGCATCAACTCAATACTGAAGTCTATCACTCGCATCGGAGGCAATCCAGGAATCTCATTTGGGAAGACATCAGCAAACTCACACACCACTGGCAAATCCGCCAATGATGGACTCGATTTCAGTAGATCAACTGAATAGACAAGGAATCCCTCCGCTCTTTTCTGTAACAATCGAGTCATGGACAATACGGATATCAAAGGAATTCTAGATCGAGAACCCTTACCGTAGAATTTCCACTCATCAGCCATCTCAGATCTGAATCTCACAATCTTGTGGAAACAATCGACAGTAGCTCTGTACTTGGTCAACATATCGATACCGATAATACAGTCAAAATCAGACAACCCAAGCACAATACAATCTATCTCAATCTCATGCCCATCGTACTGCAGTATACAAGATTTAACAGACTTCACTGATATCAAACCTGTCCCCAACGGAGAAGAGACAGACACTACAACAGACAATGACTCAATAGGGAATGCATGACTCAATGCAAATCGCTCAGATATAAATGTATGCGATGCACCAGTATCAATCAATACATATGCAGGATAACCAAAAATAAAACAGTTACCTGCAACAACATCGTCAGGTGCATCCTGAGCCTGCTCCTCTGTCAAAGCAAATACCCGGGCCTACTGTCTAGGAGGCTGGCTCACTCTCTGGCTACCTCCTGTCCTTTGCTGTGACTGAGATGGTGCTGGCTGGAATGAATGCACAGTGGCTGATCGTCTCTCAGTCTGTGCCGCTGATCCAGTTGATTCGGCATCCTGTGATCTCTGAGTATCCCTCTGTGGGCAGACTCTAGCAAAGTGTCCCTGCTGCCTACAAATACGGCAACTGCCGAACACTCCTCGGCACTGCTCAGTGGAATGCTTCCCTCCACAAGTGCTGCAGTAAGGTCCATTATAGCTCTGACTCTGTCGAGGACTCCCAGAGCTAGAAGAATTGCTTCCTGATTTCTTGAATTGCTTCCCTCTAGCTTTCAAGAAATCCTTCTTTCCGCCACTACTGCTGCCACTTTCAAACCGAGGAGGTGGTTGTTGTGGTCTCGGCGCTGGAGGCACAAACGAAGCTTCCTTCTGTCTCATCAGACCGGCTTCGGCTCCCTTGGCTCTGTTCAAAGCATCGGTAAAATTATTCGGTCTCCCAGTGTTCACCAAAGTAAAGATCTCCGGGTTCAGGCCATTAATGAACTGATCAGCAATGGCTTCGTCATTCTCGGCCACATATGGAGCAAATCGTAGCAGTGTAGAGAACTTGGCCACATATTCTTTGATATTCAGCTGGCCCTGTCTCAAGTTTGCAAACTCCGCTCCCTTATCTTTCTTGTACGACACTGGAAAGAACTTTTGATAGAATTCAGTTCTAAAGACATTCCAGGTAATAGTCGTACCTCGATGCTCCAAGGCCCCTTTTTTTGTGATCCACCAGTTCTTTGCCACATCATGCAACTGATGCCCTATCAGTTTCACTTTCCGCTCATCAGTGTAATCCAAGGATTCGAACAGCATCTCAATATCGTCCAGCCAACTCTCACAATCCACTGCTATCTCAGTACCTTTCAGTGTAGGTGGATGGAATGACTGAAATCTCTTCAGCAATGTCTCCATTGGTGTTGCTGTCACATCCATTGGAGGATTCGAAGTACTGCCCTGTTCCGGTACTCTTCGGGGAGGCATATCTGATTATCACAAAGGTTAACAACCAAATATAACAAATCTGTTTCAGTCCTCCTCCGATCATCTTACCGCTGATCCAGAATCGGCTCTGATTCATTCTCAATAACACATGTTTTCAAATCAAGTCAGATAAACAGATAAACATGCATTATAAAGCAGTAAATCATGCAAGCAATCAAAAGCAGGAAAGAAAACACATTCTATCCTGCTCACTAGCTCCTATCTCAGTCTAAAGAATCTATCGCTCTGATACCACCTATTGTGGGGACCCGAACGCTAATCATACTCTTAATCATTATTAGGACAATTTAATCAATTATAATAAACAGGGTCTAATTTTTTTTTTAAAAATGCGGAATGTAATGGGATTCAATCTAACATACATATCAGTATTAAAGTACAAGTCTTGTACTATATATACAATCATTCAACTAAGGTTTAACAACTAAATGTCAAGTGTCCAAACATCTCCTCGACCCTGAACCTGTCCCACCTGTTGTCATGCACACATACAAACACGACAACAGCCGGATAACTCCGGTGAGAATAAAATCCCAGTATAAATCAATGAAACATGCAATCATATAAACAATGTAAAAGCATGTAACAAATATCAGTAACATGTATCAAATCTGAAACATAATCAATATGAAATCGTAAATCATACTCGTGACTCCACGGCTCAGACTAGACTCAATCCTAGTCTAGGGATCCTGGTTTCCAGATGTTGACATTCCTATGTCAAACATCAGTAATAGAAGAAACTCCAATTCTATCCATTTCGATATAACCAAACATCCGGTGTCTTGACCTATCTGTCACAGACTGTGGCACTATCGCCAATTCACTATCATATGACAACGTGCAATGTGCCAGTGACGATTCCATCACTATCGGGACTTATGTCACAAGATCACTCGTCTAATACTCGTCTAATACATGCTTCTATAAATCAATAGAACAAGCATATCAATTCAAATCAATGTAAATAATAACAAGAAGTATGTGATTTAGGGAAACTCAAGTATATCATACTCGAGTCGATCTCCCAATACCACATTGACTTATACATTTCTTTTATTGCAGTTCGGACGTCGTTCCTGTCTGGAGTTCAAAATCTGTCAACCCTCACTCTGGCAAGGACAATATCAATAATACCATATCAATATACCGTTCAAATCAATAACAATCTAATTAATCTGGACTTAATTCAAAATCAACGGCATAATGGCACAATCCCGATATCCCGGTCAATACTATCTCAACAGATATTAATTAAAATCGATAACCAATATCCAATACCACCGGTAATCAATCAACAATCCAAATATGTTCAATATCAATCGATATATTCTGAAAAATCATAAAAATTCTATAATCAATCTGTTTCTCAATCTGACTTTGATTTTATGATGTCTCACATGCCAAGAACATCATATATGAAGTGTATTCGATTCCAACAACATCATAATTTCAAAACATATCAAAACGTAACAAAACTTACGTCCCGTTGTAGCCTGCGTCGATAGGAGCACAGTACTGAAGTCGGATTCAAAATCAGATGGGCGGATTTCTCGCAAATTGAATTCTAATATCAAGATTCCAAACTTCTCGCTGACCTCGTTTTCCTCTTTCTGAATGTAGAGGGAAATGCCCGTTTCTTAATATATATACTATGCATGCAAAGGGGCAAGCGGCTTATTCTTCATAAAACACGTCTCACCGCAGGTGCGCTACACATTGGACCGCGGGTGCGCTGAGCATACTGTACCACTTCCACAAAATCAGAAGAAACGACCGCGGGTGCGGAGAATTTTGTACCGCAGGTGCGCTGACTCTACTGTACCCACACCGCGGGTGCGGTAGCTTTTCTGGCGCGGGTGCAATGTCTCTTTGCCACTAAACTCAAATCGCAACGTCGCTTCTCCATGTCTGTTCTTCCATTCCCTTATTAATAATATAGGATAACTCAAAAGTATCAAACTAAAATCTCGGGCATTACAATCTTTCTTTAAGAAGAGAGATCATCAATCTAGTGAAAGCATTTCAGCTATAGTCCCTATAATGCAAGATAAATGTAATGAAAGTCTTTCGATTTCCAATATCCGTATTCCTTCAATTTTCTCTCTTATAGACGAGCATTTATCATCCTCTACTTTTCTTGAACGAGATCTGGGAAAAAGAAAACAAATATGTGAATATCATGTTAATATACGAAATGAGATAAGATGTTAATATATAAATATGGGGTCTTATCAACCAGATATGATAGAGTATCCGGGTACAAAATTTGGAAATCAGAATCGTCGGTTTCAGAAAAAATGGTTTCATAAATTTCATTGGTTGGAGTATTCACCTTCAACAAAGAAGGCATATTGTTTTTATTGTTTTTTTTTTCTGAATGATATTAATTCATATAATATCTCAGCGCTGGTTATCTCGGCTCTAGTTAATAAAGGATTTGACAACTGGAAAAGGGTAAACCAAAGAAAAACATATTCTTTTCTTGCCCATATTGGTTCTGCATCATCTTCGCCACATACTATGTAGAAAGGCTGAAAATAACAGGAGCCAATGGCCATTATCTTGAGGTTTTTGAACAATTATGGTGCTACCAATATGCGTGGCGCGTGGAATGGACTTCGAGGATTATTTCTCAGATATTGTCCGTATGCATATTATGTCCACTGTTTTGCCCATCGATTACAACTGACATTATTTTCTGCAGCTAAGGATGCCATTGTTATTTGGGAATTCATTTCTCATTTGGACAATATTGTCACTTCTTCCACTAAGCGCATTGCTGAGTTACATGATGCACAAAGAAAGAATTTGTTGGCAAGTGGAGAACGTGATTCTTGAACTGGGGCCAATGAGATTGGTAATTTGCAGCGAGCAGGAGCTACTCGTTGGAGTTCTCAATATGAGTTAGTAAGAAGTTTGATAGGTATGTGCGCTACAACTTGCAAAGTTTTTGAAGTTCTTATTCATTCTCCAAATGGAAGATCTAAGTCCGAAGTTCGTAGTATTTACAGAAACATGACAAACTTTGAATTTGTGTTCATTTTGCACTTAATGCAAGAAATTATGAGAACAACAGATACTCTTTGTCAAATTCTTCAAAGAAAAACTCATGACATTTTGATTGCTGTTACATTTGTCACTACAACTATAACTATCCTTCAAGAACTTAGAGAATGTGAGTGGGAATAATTTCTTCATGAAGTGAAAGTTTTTTGTTTTATAAATGAAATTGATTTACCTTACCTTTATTGTCTATGTAAGATCGGTCTTTCTCATCAACAAACTACAATTGAGCATCATTACCACTTTTATGTTTTTAATGCAGCAATAGATTTCATCTTGATGGATTTAAATACTAGGTTCAATGAGTCATCAGTGGAACTTCTTTCTCTTTGTACAACTTTATATCCTAAAAATTCATTTGATTCATTTAACAATTATGATATTTGCAAGCTTGCAACAAAGTTTTATCCTGAAGATTTCACAGATCAAGACATCGTTGCTTTGGAGTATGAATTGATACATTATAAACTTGATGTGATACAAAATTTGAAAGTTTCTACACTTGTTAAGTTGTGTTGGCAACTAACTGAGAGTGGACGGTAAAAAGTTTATGTTATGTTGACTAGATTGATTCATGTTGTTTTGACGTTACCTATGTCAACCACGACTACTGAGCGAGCTTTTTTAGCAATGAAGCATGTGAAGACAACACTTCGCAATAAAATGGAAGATGATTTTCTTGTCGATTATTTGACACTCTATATTGAACGATATTTAGCTAAACATATAGATGTAGATTCTATAATAGTTGAATTTTATGTTTCAAAATCTCGTATAGCACAACTTCGTTGAACAATATAATGTAATATCTTTTTGATAATATATATAACTTATTTTATTAAGTTCAAGTCCTCCAAACTCTAATTCTTGGATCCGTCCTTGTTTGGTGTTAAGTGCAAGTCTCAGCGGTCGATCACTTCAAGATAAATCTTATTAACTTGCAGCTAACGTCTTTTATCATATTAACGTGCACAAATATAATGGAACCCATCCGGTATTGTTAGATTAAATTATACTTCTTATATATATAGGAGGAAAAATATGAACATTAAAAACATTGAAATAAATTTTTAACGAACATGCTGTAAAAATATATATAATTATGAACATTAAAAACATTGAAATACATTTTTAACGAATATGTTGTAAAAATATATATAAGAGATGAAAGGAAAAATTAAGGAGAATAAAAATGATATGCTTCAACAATACACAACTAAGATATTTAACTTTAATATATAATATATCGTTGAAGCATATCATTTTTATTCTCCTTAATTTTTTCCTTCATCTCTTTGACCCCTCCTCTCTTTAATTTTTCAATCAACAAACCATATATTACAAAATATTTAATTTTTAACATAATTATAAATATTTCTATATTTACATTTTTCATTTCATTCAAATTAAATTAATTATATATGATTAAAAAAATATAATGGACGCTCCCCAAACCTCGCCATGTAATCACACAACATGTGACATAATATGCTTAAAAAATTTTCTTTCGACGAAATATTAATATAATGTATATATGATAAAATAGTGCAATCAACACACTATTTACAATAGTATATCAGAAACAGTATAATAATTTCACAACCCACAACTCGAATATTATCCATTATCAACTACAAGACTTCTTTAACTAGAAAAACCTATTACTTCATCTCATCCTGACTTAGTACTAGTCCGGTAACACGTCCATTAAGGGTAAGCATACACAACACACATCATCGTAATACATAATAGATATTAACAATAACATAAAAATATAACTGAAATCACAACAAGAATACTTCATTCGTTGTTTCTGGAAGACCAAGTCATCAACAATATTAACAAAATCACTCTCCTACAACAAACAACATCAACGACACATCGCACCCCTGCTCCAGTGACAACAATATTGTCAATATGTTGCTCCTCTACTATTGCGGCAAAAATATCAATGATGCCTCACATCCGTACTCCAACAGCAATATCGTCAATACGTTGCTCTCCTATTACAGCGACAAACAACATCACCGATATGTCGCAACCCTACTCGGCATCGTCAATACTTCTCCCAATAAACGACAATCAACAACAATAAACAACAACAAATATAATATCAAATCACTAATTCATAGTGATTTACCATCGTTCAACTCAATAATATCCATCAACACTAAATGCTCGCACGTCAACATGATCCGGCTATTACTTTGATCCCGAGGCTTGTGATGTATCTAAATAACTCAACAAAAATTACTAGATTATTGTCTTAGTATCAACGAAATCATAATAGCCTCAATATATAACTTCAAATAGCCCAACGATAATTTAATTCAACAAAATATAAAACTCAATTAAATATTTTCATCATTCAAAAATTAATATTTCAGTATATTTAATTCAAAAGACTAACATCAAATACACTAAATCAATTAACTTCAAATAATAGGTTATATTGCAACCTTTGCTAAACTACAAAACTTCATATCAACAGGTAGCATATACCTTGTAAAATTCGAATATATAATCAAAATTAATAACAGCAAACAAACAAATTTCTTGTTTCAATTCAACTATTAAAATTCATCTTTATAATAATTTAAAAATAATTCTAAATAACACAACTATAATATTCTATACTTCGTTAAAATCATAAAATCTCCAAAGATATTCAATTTTGGTATGATTTAACAATTTATTAGATTTATTCCAAAAATTGACGACTTTCAAACATCACCAAAAATATGAAATTTATACCTCAAATCGAAGACAACGGGTCAACGATCCCAGAATTGTATTTCGTTCATCAATTGGATAAATCGATAAGTCACAAGATCAAAAAGAAAAATTGAAACCCTATTTCTCTCTTCTGTTCTCTCTACTCTCTGTTCTGAAATATTTTGTACGATCAATTCCATCATTTTTTAAATATATATTAATTATATAATATTTATCATTTCAAACATCGATATATTCGTTTGGAATAATCAAGCGTCAAATTTACCAAAACTCGAAACACAAAACTTGTATATCTTTGAGTTTTCTACGTCATCTCCAAATTTCAAATCGTTTGAACTTCATATGACTAATATATGTAATATTTATTCTTTAAAAATCATTAATTATTTAGTAATATCACATTATTAAATCAACAAATTTTTATATTTACATCAGGTATTACATTTATACCCCCAAATAAATTTCTACCATATAATTATGCAACAACAGTAATAACATGCATAAATAAAGATATGTTATACCATTAGAATAAATAGGAGTAGAGCTCCCTCATATTCCGCTCTGTCTCCCAAGTGGACTCTTTGACACCCTTATGCTATCACTGAACCTTCACAACAGGTATAAGTTTAGTACGAAACTTCCGTTCAGATTGATCCAACATACAAATTGATCTCTCAACATAAAACATATTAGGATCTAACTGAACCTCAGAAATTTCTAACACTTGTGAAGGATCCGGTCATATTTCCGCAACATTGACACATGAAACACATCATGAATACTAGAAAAAGATGGATGTAAAGTCAATTGATAAGCCAAAGTGTCTATCTGTTGCAATATCTCATACTGGCCGACATACCTCGGTGCTAATTTCTCTTTCATATCAAATCGCATTGTGCCATGAAAAGGAAAATATGGGGTCCTTAGCTCCTAATCGTTATTACAACACAATTTGATTATGATTAATTAATTACAGCGGAGAATGAGTTTCAATTTTCTTTACAATGAGCCCAAAACATGTCAACTGTAATTATAATACTAAAAATAGTATATAATATAGTCTCGTCTCAACATGTCACAATATAAAACAAGCCCACACATAATCCAGAACAAACTACAAACCAGCAACTCATATCCTCGGGACATGCCCCGGTATATAGATAAATATACATATATACTTGGAAACAAAGCATGAAACTTCAGCTCAAACTGTGACTCCCTCCAGAAGTACCCTCTCCGGCCTCCTGATATCCTGGAGTACCTGCCATTAACCACACACAAAGACAACAACAGCCCCCCTTGGGGATGAGCAAAGCTCCGTATGGAACAACCATCATATATACAACAGATATCTAAACGATGATATATGATATGCAATGCATGTATGTCGTGGAGGTATCAGGTCAAATGCCCATCCATTGAGCACATGTCAGAATCAAACGAATCGCTATCAAATCAATGCTCGAGCTGGGACAACGGCCTCAATCAGGGATACTCGTATGATAGCGTCGACAAAGCGCCATCAAATCCCAAATCTCAATCAATCGTCGGGGCCACAAATGACTATGCTTTAAGGGTCATGTAATACCAAACGTAGCATTGTGTTCACAAACCCCAGAATCCAATCAAATCATATCAAGGTATCCAAGGATCATAGCTCAACGTGCATGTCATGTATCGTGTATGTATCAACCGATGTGTGTTAACAAAATATTTATTTTATACATCGATATACCAACCACAATGTTATGTATGCCACATCAAGTCATCACATAAGGCATATAGACACATATTTCCAATCAATTCAATCAAACATATATCATATGATACAGATACCTGTCGTATGTTATCCGGTCGCAACATACCTCAATTCTTCGTTCCAGTTGATGTAGCTTGAAGATATCAGTATAATAATCTATCTACATCAATAACATATTCATTCCAATCAATAACATCATTCAAAATCGAAAATATAAGTCTCAAATATCTTTTGAAACTTTAAAAATTCATATCAAATCGAAATCATAATATAATTCAATTCCGACTTCAAATATGAGTTTCTTGTCGGTTATTCTACCACATATAAGGATTTCGACTTCAAATACATGCTATTCCAGCACTTTAATATTTAGAGCTGCTGAAACTAGAAGAAATTTACCTCAAAAGAAAGCTCTCGACGCGAAGATTCCGAATATATAATTTGTTTCGCGTTTAGATAATATTTCGAAGTCGATTCGGACGAAAGAAATTGAAATCTCTCGTATTCCCTCGAAGTTGCTGAAAGAAAAGTGAAGAAAGAAAGAAGAAAAACTTTTCTTATCTCCACCGCATTCGCGGGCGGTAGAATTCTCGCGCTCGGTCTGTCCCCGAGTGTGACTTACACCGCGCTCGGGCGGTCAAAAACTATCGCTCAGGCGCGGAATTTTCTGTCCGAGCATCAATTTTGTTCCACACTGGCCCTCGGGCGGTCATTTTCTACCGCTCGGGCGCCATACGTTCTGTACAATTACCCAAATTTTGGTACACTGACGCTCGGGCGGTCATTTTCTACCGCTCGGGCGCCAGATGTTCTGTCCAAAATATTGGTTTTGTATTGTATTGGCGTCCGGCTTCTCCACTCGAGCTCTTACAACTTCAATTTTGTTAGTTAATCAATATCTAGTACGATATTTCATTATCAACACTTATTTTCTCATTTTCATTGTCATGATATACATCATATACATAATCACATGACAATTTCATGAATTATCGATAATCACATAAGATTTACGATAAGACGGTACACGGCCCTTACATTTCTCCCCCACTTAAAAGATTTCGTCCTCGAAATTTCAAATATCTCTATATACATAACATTGGCAAACATATATATATGTCACCAGTTATATAACATATCAAAACTAAAATCAGTAATCGGATCAGTATACATTGAATACAATGGAGCAGATGGAATAGAATGAAATAAATTCGGATATGCATCTCGCATTTTGCTTTCCAACTCCCACGTCGATTCTTCAACACCATGTCGTGTCCATTGTACTCGAACTAGCGGAATCGATTTGTTACGTAATTTCTTCTCCTTTCGATACATAATACGAACAGGTTGTTCGACATAGGAAAGAGAAGGATCAAGTTCAACCTCATCAGGTGCAAGTACATGTGATGGATCTGGTTCATACTTTCTCAGCATAGAAACATGAAATACATCGTGAATGGCAGATAAAGATGGTGGCAATGCCAGTCGATAAGCAAGATCCCAACTCGATCAAGAATCTCGTATGGACCAACATATCGAGGTGATAATTTCCCTCGCATGCCAAATCGAACGGTTCCTCTAAAGGGAAATATTTTCAAAAACACTTTGTCACCTTTCTGGAATTCCAAGGGTCGTCTTCGTTTATTCGCATAACTCGTTTGACTATCCTAAGCAGCTTTCATCCGCTGTCGAATCAACTGAACCTTATCATTCATTTCCTGTATCATTTCAGGTCCAGTCATTTGTTTCTCACCAATTTCATCCCAGAATAACGGTGATCTACATCGTCTCCCATATAGAGCTTCAAACGGTGCCATACCAATATTCGTTTGGAAGCTATTATTATGAGAAAATTCTACCAATGGTAAGGCATCTTGCCATCCCATTCTGAAATCCATCACAATAGCACGTAACATATCTTCTAACGTTTGAATTGTACGCTCAGTCTGGCCATCAGTTTGAGGATGATAAGCAGTACTCATATCCAGACGCGTACCCATCGCTTCTTGGAAACTACCCCAGAATTTAGAAGCAAACATGGGATCACAATCAGATACAATTGAGACTGGCACACCGTGCAGTCTCACAATATTCTCGATGTATAAACGGGCCATTCTATTATAAAGATAAGTCCGCTAATACGGAATAAAATGTGCAGATTTTGAAAGCCGATCAATAATAACCCAATTAGCATCACAGCCCTTGGGCGAACGAGGTAAATGAGTAACAAAATCCATAGCAATATGTTCCCAATTCCATTTCGGGATTTCGAGGATATGGAATAAACCTCCAGGTTTCATTCTCTTGGCTTTCACTTGCTGGCAGACAAGACATTTCGAAATAAATTCAGCAATGTTCTTCTTCATACGTCTCCACCAGAATTGTGGTCTCAATGTCAAATACATCTTTCGAGCTCCAGGGTGAATACTGTATTTGCTACAATGTGCTTTTCGAAGAAGGGCAGATTTCAAATCAGAATTATCAGGAACTACCAGCCGACCATTAAGTCGTAAAGAACCATCAGAAGAAATCTGAAATCCAGACTGATGTCCTGCAGATACAAGTTCTTTCGACTTTTGGATCTAAGCATCGCTTCTGTAATGCACGAATTTTGATATAATATGGCAGTAGTTGTGATGGTTCTTGGCTTTACGATATGGTATGAATGATAATGATGTTATAGAATGGAATAGATAATGGATGGGTAGAATCAAAGGTGGAATTTGAGCTAAAGAGGTAATGGAAGTGCAGCAACGGTATGAAAAATATGGCACAAGTTGTGGTTTTTAGAATAAAATTTTGTATATTGATCCAATTGATGTGAGGGCACTTCCATTAGAAAGATAAGACATAAGGCTATAACATTCCAGTTTTGAGTTTTGTTCAAATCATTAGGGAAGATGAGCCAAAAGCACCCAGAAATGTGTCGTGCGTATCGTCGTTCCTACAATGACACATGTTGGGAGATTGAGCATAACTTTTGACTCAGACCTCCACATTACATAAGGCTAATTGGAGTTTCAAGCCAAGATATAGGGCTACAACTTTCTAGTTTACCACTTTTCCGAATTCTGAAGGGAAGAGGCGTTTCGGAAGCGATCTTTGTAGTGGATGTGCGCAGAGTGCGCGCCCGGGTGGGTCTTGTTCGGGAAAAATGGTGTTTTGGCCGAGAGTTCCGCGCCCGGGTGGAAAAAGATGTCCGCCCGGGCGGCCAGCGATTTTTAAAAAGCGTGTTTTCGAGATTTAAGTGATACAATAGAAGAGTTGGTTCACTTTTCCCTCATTTCTCTCTTCACTTCTCGATTCTTCACTCCAAGGGAAGCTAGGGTTCTCTTTTTCCTTCATTGGTCCCTTTGATTCTAGCTACTTGTTGGGTTTTTGGAGTAAGAGCAAGAGCATTTTGGGTTCAAGGAACTAAGGTAAGCTTGTGAGTTTAGTTATTGTTGGATTTTGGTGTTGAGGAATTTTTGAGATTTTGATTGTGTTGGTTTGAATTTAAAATGGAATTGAAGCCAATGGCAAAGTAAAGGAGCTAACTCTTTAGCACGCATGTTATGTGTTTGATAAAATGATTCAATAAATGTTTTTATGGCATATTACGGTTAAGAAATTTATGGATCTTGGTTCGAAGCAGTATTGAATTAATTATGAATTTTGTACAGAAACAGCTCTGTTTTGATAAGTGATCCGAGTTCTTGAATTATAGTAGATTTCAGAGGTTCAAGACTTCTCACCTACACATTTCGATCTTCTTTTGGTAATATTTGAAGGTATGTTACGGTCGGTAATATACGAGGTAAAAGTATCATTTTTATTTTAAATTGAAAACTCTATGGCTTGATGAACTATTGGTGATTTGATGAAGATTGTTGTATTGAGATGAGTTGATTATGATATCGAAATGATGATATTGATTTGCATCATTACATTGCATATTGAGCCACTTTTTGATTCAGATTTGATATGGCGGAGGTCGCCTTGATTTATTGATTTGTTGGACGTATGGGGCTATAGTTGAGTTGGCATAGTGTATGCGGAGGTCGCTGCTATTGCCTGAACACTCTCTATAGGCGCACCATAGTCCTGGGATTGTAGAACACAGCACCACACCCCGAGCGGATGAGTCGGTGGATGTTGCTGGGTGATTCTATTCCCTTGGGTACCCTATGACCAGATGATTCACTTGATCTTGAGATTTATTGATAGCCCACAGCTTCTGATCATGCATTGCATTATATTGCATCTTTATGAATTTTATATGAGATATTTGAAATTTTAATTCTTATATGTTATTGATTGTATCATACTGGGTTTATACTCACCGGCACGTCGGCTACCTCTTGTTTTCATGTGCTTGACGGTTGGTGAGGCGAGGCTTAGGATGCCACAGTCCAGCTCCAGGCGAGGAGATACGAGTTAGAGTGGGATTCTCGGGTCTTAGGAGCTATGTGATGTTGTTTGGATTTCTTTGGTTCACTACTTTTTGTTGGCATGTTGAAAATTATATTTCAAACATTTGAGACCATTAAATTATTTTGATGATGTTTATGTGAATTTGTGAACCACAAATTATGTATTTACTAAATCATTTGGTTTGTTACAATTATAATTATTAGTATTAGATATCGGACCCAGGCCCCCACATTAGGTGGTATCAGAGCGTAAGATATTTGGGAACATGGTAGATCGAGTCAGTTCGAATTTCTTGATCATGTGATAATTTTGCTAGCATTTTCACTATGACGTAATGTGAAATACATGATCATAATTGAGATACTTTATTGTTGAGCTTTATTTGAGATTATTGAGTCTTGAGAGCCAAAGATGATTGATACAAGATTGAGATGATTATGATATTGTGATTTTATATGTGTTTGATCTATTTTATATCAGACATGGCTACTCGAGGTAGAGGTCGTGGTAGACCTAGACAGGACATACCAGTGGCACAAGATCAGGGCAGTGCTACTCATACTCAGATGGATATAACTCCGACTCCAATAGAGATACTGTTAGCCAGATTTCAGTCTTTGCACCCACCGATGTTGAAGGGTACCGAGAATGCATTAGAGTGTGAGAACTTGTTGGAGAATATGGATCAATTATTTGAATCTCTTGAGTATCCAGATGATCGTAGAATCAAATTAGTTGTTCATCAGTTATTGGATGTTGCTAAGAGTTGGTGGATAATGACCAAGAAAGCTTTAGAGGGTCGAGGTACGATTGTTACCTGGGATATTTTTAAATCTGAATTTTATCAGCGTTTCTTTCCTACCTCTTACAAGAAAGATAAGGGAGCCGAGTTTTCAAATTTAAAACAGGGAAATCTGAATATTGAGGACTATGTTGCTAAGTTCTCGAATTTACTGAGATTTGCTCCTCATGTAGCATCCGATGAAGAAGCTAAGGCCGATCACTTCATAAATGGTCTTAACCCAAATATATTTACTTTGGTTAATACCGGAAGGCCTAACACTTTTGCTGAGGCTCTTGATCGAGCAAAGGGAGCTGAAATTGGAATCATTAGGTAGAGAGGTTTTCAGTATTCGCAACGACCCCAACAGCCACAGTTCCGACAGCATTTCAGACAGGGTAATAGTGGCGGTAACAGTGGAAACATAAGAGAGCAGTTCAAGGCTAGAGGCAAGCAATTTAAGAGGCATGGCAGTAATTTTTCGAGTTCTAGTGGATCGAGACAGTCTGGTTCAGTTCAGAGCACTGGTTATTTAGGTCTGACTTGTTGTCAGTGTGGTGGTAAACATTATACCGATCAGTGTAGAGGAATCTCGGGATCTTGCCACTTGTGTAACCAGGTGGGACACTATGCTCGAGTGTGTCCTAACCGTGGCAGTGAAATATCTCAGAGTGGGGGATCATCGAGACAGACACCTCACCAAAATCGTCAGATCCCTACAGTTCATTCTTATCAGCAATCAAACCGGACAGATCAGAACAAACAGAGTGGTGGCCACAGGGTAGGACAGCCACCTAGACAACAGGCTCGAGTTTTTGCACTCACTGAGGATGAGGCACATAATGCTCCAGATAATGTTATTGCAGGTAATTGTTTTCTTTCAAGTTATCCTGCTTATGTTTTGATGGATACTGGTGCATCACATACTTTCATAGCTGAGCACTTTGTCTCGTTGCATTCATTGCATTCTATGCCATTATCATCTACATTATCTATTTCTACTCCACTGGGCAAAGTGATGAGGTCAGCAGAAATGATAAGTGGTTGTGAATTTCGTTATGAGGATAATGTCATTGAGATTGATTGCATTATGTTGGAGATGTCTGATTTTGACTGCATAGTTGGTATTGACATGTTGACAAGATACAGGGCTACTGTAGATTGTTTTCAGAAGATTGTTAAGTTTAGGCCTGATATGACAGATCATTGGACATTCTATGGTAAAGGTTCTCGAGCTAAGATTCCTTTGATATCTGTTTTGTCCATGACTCGTTTGCTGCAGAAAAGAGCCGAATGTTTCTTGGTTTATGCAATTGATATTTCAAGGTCAGTACCTATATTGACAGATATTCCAATTGTTAGTGAATTTTCAGATGTATTTCCAGATGAGATTCCAGGATATCCTCCAGTCCGAGAGATTGATTTCAACATTGAGTTGATGCCAGGTACACAACCTATTTCTAGAGCTCCTTATAGGATGGCGCCAATTGAACTGAAGGAACTAAAGGAACAACTTGAGGATCTATTGGCTAAAGGATATATAAGACCAAGTGTTTCACCTTGGGGTGCTCCGGTTTTATTCTGAAGAAGAAAGATGGGTCTATGAGGCTTTGTGTCGATTATAGACAGTTGAATAAAGCCACAGTAAAGAATAAGTATCCTTTGCCAAGGATTGATGATCTCTTTGACCAATTGCAGGGTTCTTCAGTATATTCTAAGATTGATTTAAGATCCGGATATCATCAGTTAAGAGTTAGAGAGACATATGTGCCTAAGACTGCTTTTCGTACCAGGTATGGGCATTTTGAATTTTTGGTTATGCCTTTTGGGTTGACCAATGCACCTGCGGTATTTATGGATTTGATGAACTGTGTGTTTCAAAGGTATATAGATCAATTTGTTGTGATCTTCATTGATGATATTCTTATTTATTCAAAATCTGAAATTGAGCATGCCGAGCACTTGAGAGCTGTTTTGCAAATTTTGAGAACTTAAAAGTTGTATGCTAAATTATCGAAATGCGAGTTTTGGTTGGATAGAGTGGTTTTCCTTGGACATGTGATTTCAAGTGCTGGTATATCAGTTGATCCGAGTAAAGTTGATGCAGTCATCAATTGGTCTAGACCGACATCAGTTCCTGAGGTACGTAGTTTTATGGGTTTGGCAGGCTATTATCGCAGATTTATTGAAGGATTCTCACAGATTGCGAGGCCAATTACCCAGCTGACACAAAAGAATGTACCATTTAATTGGGTGCAAGCATGTGAGGCTAGTTTTGTTGAACTTAAGCAGAGATTGACTAGTGCTCCAGTTCTGACTATTCCATCAGGTGTAGGAAGATTTACAGTGCACACTGATGCTTCACATCAAGGACTGGGTTGTGTGTTAATGCAGCATGGCCGTGTGGTTGTCTATGCTTCACGACAGTTGAAGCCACATGAGTCTAAATACCCAGTGCATGACTTGGAACTAGCAGCAGTGGTTTTTGCGCTAAAGATTTGGCGTCACTACTTGTATGGGGAGACATTTGAGATATTCACTGATCATAAGAGTTTGAAATACCTCTTTTCACAAGCGGAGCTGAACATGAGACATAGGCGTTGGTTAGATTTGTTGAAAGACTATGATTGCGAAATAAAATATTATCTAGGAAAGTCTAATGCAGCAGCCGATGCTTTGAGTAGAAAAGTATGCAATATGTCCTTGATCACTAGCAGTGTATCTGACTTAATAGAAGAATGTTGTCTTTCTGGTTTGGATTTTGTGGTAGATACTCAACCTATAAGAGTATTTATGATTCAGGCAGAGCCAGAGTTGTTTGTAAAGATTAAAGAGGCTCAAAGGTTAGATCAAAGCATTCAGAAATCAGTTGAACTCGTTAAATCAGGACATCGATCAGAATTTCAGGTCAATAATGAGGGTATTTTGTTTGTGAATGATCGTATTGTAGTTCCTAATATTTCAGAGTTGAGGATACAGATTTTGCGTAATGCTCATTGCAGTAAGTTCAGTGTACACCCTGGAAGTAAAAAAGATGTACAATGATTTGAAGAAACAATTTTGGTGGAAAAGAATGAAATCTGACATAGCAGAATTTGTATCTCGTTGTTTGAATTGTCAACAAGTGAAAGCAGAAAGAAAGCGACCAGGAGGTCTTTTGCATAGCCTTAATGTTCCAAAATGGAAGTGGGACCATATCACCATGGACTTTGTCACGAAATTGCCGAGGTCGTCGAGGGGTTGCGATTCAATTTGGGTTATCGTTGATAGATTAACCAAGTCTTCATGTTTTATTCCTTATCAGATGACATATAGGCATGATCAGATGGCCAGATTGTATATCAGAGAAGTTTTGAGATTGCATGGTGTGCCTAAGTCCATTGTATCAGATCGTGATCCCAGATTTTCTTCTCATTTTTGGCAGAGTTTACAAGAGGCCCTTGGTACTCGTTTGCATTTGAGTACAACCTATCATCCTCAGACAGACGGACAGTCAGAACGTACTATTCAGACATTAGAGGATATGCTGAGAGCTGTAGTGATGGATTTTGGTATTGGTTGGCAGGATTCGTTACCACTTGTCGAGTTTTCTTATCAATAGTTATCAAGTGAGCATTGGAATGTCACCATTTGAAGCACTATATGGCAGGAAGTGTCGATCTCATCTGTATTGGGACGATTTATCTGAAGCACCAATTGTAGGAACTGATATGATAAGAGATATGACAGAGAAGGTGAAATTGATTCAGAGTCGTATGAGAGCTGCTCAGGATAGACAGGCTAAGTATGCGAACATCAGGAGACGGCCGTTGACTTTTGAGAAAGGTGACAGAGTTTTTTTGAAAATATCTCCTTTTCGTCGTACAGTTAGATTTGGAAAGAAGGGTAAATTGTCACCGAGATTCATAGGTCCGTATGAGATTTTGGAACGTGTTGATGATTTGGCTTATAGATTAGCTCTTCCTCCTGCGTTATCAAGTGTTCATGATGTTTTTCATGTGTTCATGTTGAGGAAATATCATCCAGATCCTTCTCATGTACTTCCACCCGATGAGGTTGAGTTAGATCAGAATTTGAGCTACATTGAGAGACCGATTCAAATTTTAGACAGAAAAGATAAGCAACTCAGAAATAAATTGATACCGTTGATTAAAGTACAGTGGAATAAACATGATGTCGAGGAGGCAACTTGGGAATTAGAAGATAAAATGAGACAAAAAATATCCCGAGTTATTCAAATGAAGTACGCTTCTATTCTCGGTTTTAATTTCAGTTATTACATGTTAGACTTAAAAGAGATGATTGATTGCGAGGACGAAATCTATTTTTATAGGGGAAGAATTGTAATGCCCGAATTTTGATATAATATGGCAGTAGTTGTGATGGTTCTTGGCTTTACGATATGGTATGAATGGTAATGATGTTATAGAATTGAATAGATAATGGATGGGTAGAATCAAAGGTGGAATTTGAGCTAAATAGGTAATGGAAGCGCAGAAACGGTATGAAAAATATGGCACAAGTTGTGGTTTTTAGAATAATGTTTTGTATATTGATCCAATTGATGTGAAGCTACTTCCATCAGAAAGATAAGACATAAGGCTATAACTTTCCAGTTTTGAGTTTTGTTCAAATCATTAGGGAAGATGAGCCAAAAGCGCCCCGAAGTGTGTCGTGCGTATCGTCGTTCCTACAATGACATATGTTGGGAGATTGAGCATAACCTTTTACTCAAACCTCCAAATGACATGAGGCCAATTGGAGATGCAAGCCAAGATATAGGGCTACAACTTTCTAGTTTACCACTTTTCCTAATTCTGAAGGAAAGAGGCGTTTCGGAAGCGATATTTGTAGTGGATGTGCGCAGAGTGCGCGCCCGGGAGGGAATTAATGTGCGCCGGGGCGGGTCTTTTTCGGGAAAAATGGTGTTTTCGCCGAGAGTTCCGCGCCCGGGCGGAAAAAGATGTCCGCCGGGCGGCCAGCAATTTTTAAAAAGCGTGTTTTCGAGATTTAAGTGATATAATAGAAGAGTAGGTTCACTTTTCCCTCATTTCTCTCCTCACTTCTCGATTCTTCACTCCAAGGGAAGCTAGGGTTCTCTTTTTCATTCATTGGTCCCTTTGATTCTCGCTACTTGTTGGGTTTTTGGAGTAAGAGCAAGAGCATTTTGGGTTCAAGGAACTAAGGTAAGCTTGTGAGTTTAGTTATTGTTGGATTTTGGTGTTGAGGAATTTTGGAGATTTTGATTGTGTTGGTTTGAATTTAAAATGAAATTGAAGCCAATGGCAAAGTAAAGGAGCTAACTCTTTAGCACGCATGTTATGTGTTTGATAAAATGATTCAATAAATATTTTTATGGCATATTACGGTTAAGAAATTTACGGATCTTGGTTCGAAGCAGTATTGAATTAATTATGAATTTTGTACAGAAACAGCTCTGTTTTGATAAGTGATCCGAGTTCTTGAGTTATAGTAGATTTCAGAGGTTCAAGACTTCTCACCTACACATTTCGATCTTTTTTTGTAATATTTGAAGGTATGTTACGGTCGGTAATATACGAGGTAAAAGTATCATTTTTATTTTAAATTGAAAACTCTATGGCTCAATGAACTATTGGTGATTTGATGATGATTGTTGTATTGAGATGAGTTGATTATGATATCGAAATGATGATATTGATTTGCATCATTACATTGCATATTGAGCCACTTTTTGATTCAGATTTGATATGGCGGAGGTCGCTGCTATGGCCTGAACACTCTTTATAGGCGCACCATAGTCCTGGGATTGTAGAACACAGCACCACACCCCGAGCGGATGAGTCGGTGGATGTTGCTGGGTGATTCTATTCCCTTGGGTACTCTATGACCATATGATTCACTTGATCTTGAGATTTATTGATAGCCCACAGCTTCTGATCATGCATTGCATTATATTGCATCTTTATGAATTTTATATGAGATATTTGAAATTTTAATTCTCATATGTTATTGATTGTATCATACTGGGTTTATACTCACCGGCATGTCGGCTACCTCTTGTTTTCATGTGCTTGACGGTAGGTGAGGCGAGGCTTAGGATGCCAGAGTCCAGCTCCAGGCGAGGAGATACGAGTTAGAGTGGGATTCTCAGGTCTTAGGAGCTATGTGATGTTGTTTGGATTTCTTTGGTTCACTACTTTTTGTTGGCATGTTGAAAATTATATTTCAAACATTTGAGACCATTAAATTATTTTGATGATGTTTATGTGAATTTGTGAACCACAAATTATGTATTTACTAAATCATTTGGTTTGTTACAATTATAATTATTAGTATTAGATATCGGACCCGGGCCCCCACATCTTCGTTGGGCCTTTCGTATTTTCGATATCAAGTTCGGCTCAATTTGCAATGCTGAGACAGTGACAGAATTCCAATTCGAGTGAAAAGTCCAACCAGAAGTACATATATCCTCATGTACTTTGGCGACACAAACAGAAGCTAAAACAGAATCATGCACCTTACGACTAAGGGCATCCGCAGTAACATTCACCGATCCAGGGTGATGCTGAATCTCACAATCAAAGTCCTTCAGGAGATCCATCCACCTGCGTTGCCTCATACTCAAATCAGATTGAGAAAAGAGATATTTTAGGCTCTTATGGTCCGAATAAATAACAAACTTCTCTCCATACAAATAATGGCGCCAAATCTTCAGTGCAAACACAATGGCGGCCAATTCAAGATCATGAACATGATAACGTGTTTCATAAGATTTCAATTGACGAGACGCATAAGCAACCACTTTGCCATGTTGCATCAGGACACAGTCCAAACCTTTACCAGACACATCTGTACACACTACAAATCCTCTGGTACCTGAGGGAATAGTAAACACAGGTGCTGTGGTCAATCTCGTCTTCAATTCAAGAAAACTAGCTTCACATTCATCTGACCAAATGAATCGCTGATTCTTCTGTGTCAGTTGAGTAATAGGTTTAGCTATCTTCGAAAACCCTTCAATAAAGCGACGATAATATCCAGCTAAACCCATGAAGCTACGGATCTCAGGAACATTCGTAGGTCTCGGCCAATTCAATACAGCTTCGACCTTAGTAGGATCAACAGATATGCCATGTCTCGAAATGATGTGGCCTAAAAATATCACTTTGTCCATCCAGAATTCACATTTGGACAATTTAGTATATAAATGACTAGTACGAAGAGTTTGAAGTACCAGTTTCAAATATTCAGTATGCTCCTTTTTTGATTTCGAATATACAAGAATATCATCAATAAAGACGATAACGAATCGGTCAAGATAATCTTGAAAGACACGATTCATTAAATCCATAAAGACAGCAGGAGCATTCGTGGGACCAAAAAGCATAACCAAGAATTCATAATGGCCATACCGTGTACGAAAAGAAGTTTTAGGCACATCTTCATCTCGAACTCGTACTTGATGATATCCAGAACGAAGATCAATCTTAAAGTAAACAGAAGTACCCTGAAGCTGATCGAATAAATCATCAATACGAGGAAGTGGGTACTTGTTTTTCACAGTAGCCTGATTCAATTGCCTATAATCGATACACATTCGCATAGTACCATCTTTCTTTCGAACAAATAAAACTGGAGCTCCCCAAGGTGATACAATTGGTCGAATATATCCCTTATCGAGAAGATCCTGTAATTGTTCTTTCAATTCCAGAGGTGCCATGCGATAAGGAGCTTTAGAAATAGGTGCAGTCCCCGGCATAAGATCAATACTAAACTCAACTTCTCGATGAGGAGGAAAATCAGGAATCTCATCGGGAAATATATCCGGGAATTCTTTCGCAACAGGAATCTCAGATAAAGAAAGCTCCTTCTACGAAACATCAATAGCGTAAATAAGATAACCCTCATCCCCGCTAGTCAAAAGTCGAGACATTTCCAAGGAAGATACCAATTGAATTTTGGCTTGGGAACCTTTGCCATAAAAATTCCACTTGGGTCCATCAATCGGTCGAAATCGAACCACTCCATGAAAACAATCAACAGTAGCTCGATTTTTCGTCAAGATATCCATGCCAACAATACAATCAAAGTCGTGCATTGGGAGGACAATCAAATTTATGAATATCACATTATCCTCATATATCATTACACAATTATGCACAACTTGCTCAGACAAAATAATCTTTCCTGCTGGCGTGGCTATCGATAGTGTATCATACAATGGGGTACACATAATATCATGCGATGCAACAAATGCATGAGATATGAATGAGTGGGATGCTCATGTATCAAATAAAACACGTGCAGGATAATTGCAAAGCATGCAAATACCTGCAATCACACCACCAGGAGCTTCTTTCTCCTGATCCTCGGTCATAGCATACACTCGAACTTGAGGAGGGACTTGAGAAGTCTGACCACTCGGTCCTCGATATCGTGGAACACTCGACTGCTGGAAAGAGGGAACAGGAACAGTAGGTCTCATCATACTAGGGCCACATCTAAATCCTGGCTGGGGTTGAGAAGAAGTCGTACCCCTATTCGGACATACATGAGAGAAATGGCCTTCCTGTCCACACTGATAACAAGTACCAAACATACCTCGACACTTCTCGATAGTATGTTTTCCTCCACAATGACTACAATAAGGAGCAATCATGGGATTCCCTCTCTGGGATCCACTAGAACTCGAAGAAGACGAAGAAGCAGAACCAGTCTTCTTGAACTTTTTACCTCTCGGATGCAAGGTAGGCTGCTGAGCTGACACTGGAGGTGGATGAATATACTGTGGACCTCCTCGCCTAAGTCTAGACTCTGCTGCCTTGGCTCGTTCAACTGCCTCTGCGTAGTTGGTAGGCAAACCAGAAACAACAAAAGTATATAAAGCAGGATGCAATCCATTCACAAACCTCTTATATTTCGCTTTTGCATTTGCCGCTACGTGAGGTGCATATTTCAACAGAGTCGAAAACTTCGAAGCATATTCTGCAACAGTCATCGTTCCCTGCTGCAGACTATTAAATTCATTCTCTTGTGCAGTATAATAAGAAGGAGGGGAATACTGCTCCAAAAACTGGGACTTGAAGACATCCCATGTGACTTCAATCCCGGCCTGTTTCAGTCCAATCTCAGCGGCTTCCCACCAAGATTTTGCTCGGTCTTTCAATTGATAAAGAGCAAGTTTCAGTCTCCGAGCCTTAGAATATTCAACAATATTAAATAAGTGCTCAATATCCTTCAACCAGGCCTCTGCTCTTTCAGCACTCTCAGTGCCAAAGAACCTTGGTGGTTTCAGTTCCTGGAATCGAGCCATCACTACATCCATGGACAATCCTTCGAACTGTCCAACTATCCTCTCAGTACTGCTACTCGCAGTTTCATTTGTGGGATCCATCTACAAATCAATGATGAATATCACAAATAAATATCAATTTCACATCATCATCATCTCATATCATCAATCTCATCAATAACTTACTCAAATTAAATCAAGTAGGAGCAAGTAATACAAATAAATCAAACACATACGCACAACTCATTTGTGCCTATTTACGTGTACACAAGACTCAATTGAGCATTCCCAACTATGCTCTTATACCATTCTGTGTGGGGCCCTTAGCTCCTAATTGTTATTACAACAAAATTTGATTAGGATTAATTAATTACAGCGGAGAATGAGTTTCAATTTTCTTTACAATGAGCCCAAAACATGTCAACTGTAATTATAATACTAAAAATAGTATATAATATAGTCTCGTCTCAACATGTCACAATATAAAACAAGCCCACACATAATCCAGATCAAACTACAAACCAGCAACTCATATCCTCGGGACATGCCTCGGTATATAGATAAATATACATATATACTGGGAAACAAAGCATGAAGCCTCAGCTCAAACTGTGACTCCCTCCAGAAGTACCCTCTCCGGCCTCCTGATATCCTGGAGTACCTGCCATTGTCCACACACAAAGACAACAACAGCCCCCCTTGGGGGTGAGCAAAGCTCCGTATGGAACAACCATCATATATACAACATATATCTAAACGATGATATATGATATGCAATGCATGTATGTCGTGGAGGTATCAGGTCAAATGCCCATCCACTGAGCACATGTCAGAATCAAACGAATTGCTATCAAATCAATGCTCGAGCTGGCACACCGGCCTCAATCAGGGATACTCGTATGATAGCGTCGACAAAGCGCCATCAAATCCCAAATCTCAATCAATCGTCGGGGCCACAAATGACTTTGCTTTAAGGGTCATGTAATACCAAACGTAGCATTGTGTTCACAAACCCCAGAATCCAATCAAATCATATCAGGTTATCCAAGGATCATAGCTCAACGTGCATGTCATGTATCGATGTATGCATCAACCGATGTTTGTTAACAAAATATTTATTTTATACATCGATACCAATCAGAATGTCATGTATGCCACATCAAGTCATCACATAAGGCATATAGACACATATTTCCAATCAATTCAATCAAACATATATCATATGATACAGATACCTGTCGTATGTTACCCGGTCGCAACATACCTCAATTCTTCGTTCCAGTTGATGTAGCTTGAAGATATCAGTATAATAATCTATCTACATCAATAACATATTCATTCCAATCAATAACATCATTCAAAATCGACAATATAAGTCTCAAATATCTTTTGAAATTTTAAAAATTCATATCAAATCGAAATCATGATATAATTCAATTCGGACTTCGAATATGAGTTTTTTGTCGGTTATTCTACCACATATAAGAATTTCGACTTCAAATACATGCTATTCCAGCACTTTAATATTTAGAGCTGCTGAAACTAGAAGAAATTTACCTCAAAAGGAAGCTCTCGACGCGAAGATTCCGAATATATAATTTGTTTCGCGTTTAGATAACGTTTCGAAGTCGATTCGGACGAAAGAAATTGAAATCTCTCGTATTCCCTCGAAGTTGCTGAAAGAAAAGTGAAGAAAGAAAGAAGAAAAACTTTTTCTTATCTCCACCGCATTCGCGCTCGGACGGTAGAATTCTCGCGCTCGGTCTGTCCCCGAGTGTGACTTACACCGCGCTCGGGCGGTCAAAAACTACCGCTCGGGCGCGGAATGTTCTGTCCGAGCATCAATTTTGTTCCACACGCCTGGCGCTCGGGCGGTCATTTTCTACTGTTCGGACGCCATACATTTTGTACAATTACACAACTTTTGGTACACTGGCGCTCGGGCGGTCATTTTCTACCGCTCGGGCGCCAGATGTTCTGTACTCGAGCTCTTACAACTTCAATTTTTTTAGTTAATCAATATCTAGTACGATATTTCATTATCAACACTTATTTTCTCATTTTCATTGTCATGATATACATCATATACATAATCACATGACAATTTCATGAATTATCGATAATCACATAAGATTTACGATAAGACGGTACACGGCCCTTATATAACTTTAAAAAATATTCGATCGCTCTAATGAAACTCTAAGGTTTTTTATCTTGTTTTCATAGGCGGCTTGTCTATCATGAGCTTTTTAACTGCTGTTGTATTAACTTTACTTTCTATTTCATCTCTTGAATCATCTCAGGATCGGTAACTACAGCTCGATCAACATCATCCCAATATAACAGATATCTACATCGTCTCCCATACAATGATTCAAATGAAGCCATGTAAATACTACTCTAATAACTTTGTTATACTCAAACTCCACCAATGAAATAGATGAAGGCCAAACATATTTAAAATCCATAACATAGGCACACAATATATCCTCCAGTGTCTGAATAGTACGCTCAGTCTGACCATCTGTCTGAGGATGATAAGTCGTATTCAATCTCAACCTTGTTTTAATCACAGTATGCAATCCTTCCCAAAATGAGAAGTAAATCAAGGATCTCTATAAAAAAAATTAATAGACACTCGAATCACATGCAACCGTACAATCTCTCGTATATAAAATTGTGTCATCATCAAGTATGTACTACTGAAGCTATAGGTTATAAAATGTGAAACTTTCGTAAATCGATCAACGATCACCAAAATATCATCAATACTCTCAGTGCTCCTTGGCAAATACGTCACAAAATCCATCGATATATGCTCTCATTTCCAAATCGGCAATTCTAAACTCCTCAATTCACCTCCTGGCCTTCTCCTCCCAGCTTTGATATGTTGAAAATTGAGACAACGATGTACAAAATCAATCACATCTCCTTTCATTCCCTTCCACCAAAATTGAGAGTGTAGATCCTTATGCATCTTCTTGCCACAAGGGTGAATAGAATATCGACTGCAATGTCCAAGTCGCAATAGGCTATAGTGCAACCCAGATGTATCATGAACTACTCATCTATCATTCACTCTAAAACTTCCATCATCAGCCAGTCTAAAACAAGTATCTTGTTTATGAGAAACCAACTCCTTCCATCACTTAACTCTCTCATTTATTATTTATGCTTCACGAATACAACCATATATACCAGGATCAGCTTATAAGGTAGATACCTTGAAAGGAATCATCGAATATCAAAATCATAACCTAAGGAACAACAAGACATCCTCATAGCTGATAAATGACTCAAATCATCAGTGGTACAACTCAATTTTCGACTCAACGCATCATCTGTAAGATTGGCTCGACCAGGATGATACCCAATCTCACAGTCATAATCCTTTAACAGATCTAACCAAAGTCAATGTCTCATATTCAACTATATTTTTAAACAAAAATCTCAAACCCTTATGATCTTTATAAATCGTAAAAGATGTACAATATAAATAGTCTCGCCACATCTTCGAGGCAAAGATAATGGATGTCAATTCCAAATCATGCATAGGGTACATTGTTTCATGTGGCTTCAATTGTCTCGAGGTATATGCCAAAACATGTCGATCTTGTATCAAAACTTATCCCAAACCATGTAATGATCCATCAGTATAAACAACAAACCTCTCATTTTCTGTAAATATTGACAACATCGGTGCGGTCGTCATTCGGTGCTTTAACTCCTAAAAACTTCTCTCGCATTCCTCAGACCATTGAAATTGCACTCTTTTCTGAGTCAATTGTGTTAAAGATCTAGCAATCTTTTAAAATCTCTCGATAAATCGACGATAGTAACCTGAAAAACCCAGGAAACTACGGATCTCTGGTACAGATGTAGTTGTAGAACACTGTAAAACAGCTTCTACCTTATTTGGATCAACACAAATCACATCTCTCGATATAATATGACCCAAGAAGACCACTCGATCCAACCAAACTCACATTTACAGAGTTTGGCATACAACTGTCTATCTTGTGATACTTGTAATACCAAACACAAATGCGCTATGTGCTCAGCCTCACTCCTGGAATATGTCATCAATAAACACAATAACAAACTGATTGAGATAAGGATTAAATGCCCTATTCATCAAACTCATAAACACAGCTGGAGCATTCATCAATCAAAACGGAATAACTAAAAATTCATAATGCTCATATCTGGTCCTGAATTTTGCCTTATGAACATCTTCCTCCCTAACTCTTATATGATGATATCCTAACCTCAAATCAATCTTTGAATACACTGAGGTTCCCTGAAACTAGTCAAACAAATCATCAATACGAGGGATGGGATATTTATTGTTAATCATTACCTTATTCATCTGTTGAAAGTCAAAATAAAGCCACATCATTCTATCTTTCTTTTCACAAATAGGACTAGTGCACCCTAAGACGATACACTAGGACGAATGCATCCCTTGTCCAGCAATTATAGTAACTGGGCTTTCAACTCTCTCAAATTTGCTGATGTCATTCTATAAGGAGCAAGAGAAATAGAAGAAGTACCCAGCATCAACCCAATCCAAAACTCACCTTGCGGATTGGTTAGAAGCCTGGAATCTCATCAAAAAACACATAAGCAAACTCATCAACTACATGTATATCTTGTATTCACATCTCCATATTCTTCTCTGTCACATCTATAACATAAATTAGATAGCCCTCATGTTAATGCTCTAATAACCGAGACACCCGAATAACAGATGCCAATGGAACATGGGGATGAGAATCCTTACCATAAAATATCCAACTCTCTTTCTAATCCGTATAAAATTATATTATCCGCTGATAACAAGAAACAGCCGCATAATATCTCCTCAACACATCAATTCTCACAATACAATCAAAATCAGTCATTTCCAAAATAATAATATCAGATCTCAGTTCGTAGCCCTCATAAGAAATAATATCATCTGATATCATAGATACGACTGATATATCAACTCTAGAGGGCATCGAAACAAAAAGAGGCATAGAAAATCGGGTGCATATGATGCTCAACCACAAACCTCGATGATATAAAAGTTTGTGAGGCACCTGTATCAACAAGAATATAAGCTTACCCACTCTCATCTCTCGTGTCTCCTCTTCATGCTCTCGTGTCAAAGCATACACATGTTCCTAAAGCGGTCTAGCTCCCTGAATATGTGGTTGTCCACCCGAAGGTCATGGTGTAAACTGTTGAGGTTATCGTCCTTCTCTCTTTGAGGATCTACCTTTGTCACCTTTGAACTCTCGTTGTTCGTCAGGACTAGAACAATGTTTGCCATATGGCCCAAACTGACACACGCATAACAGATGATCTCAGTCTATGTGCACTGTCGGATGAGATGAGGTTCCACACAACGAAAACATTTCACTCCTCTAGAATTCTCTCTCTATATCTGAATTGACTGAAAACTACCCCCACGACTCTCAACACGTCGTGAATCAAATCGACGCTTCCTAAATGAAGATGAAGAAGAAGATGAACCCTTCTGAAATTTAAAGGATTGTCCATGTGGTTGCAATGACTCCCTAGTTGGCTCTGATAATCGTACCTGGGTTCCCATTCTCCTGCATCACTAACTCATTCATCTCAGCCCTCATCAATGCGTCATCAACTGATACCAGTTTGTTTGATTGAACATGATCAAACAACTATAACTTCAACAATCTCAAGAAATGTCTCATCTTAGCATGGACATTCATAGAAACATGTGGCAAATATTTCAACAATGCAAGATACTGAGGCGTACTCAGCAACAAACATATTATCATGTCTAAACTCCTCAATTTCTCTCTCTTTCTTTTGTCTGGCTATTACAAAAAAATATTTATTGATACTCGCTGAAAATTTAGGGTCCGATTCCAGCAAGTGACACTAGTCCAGACGCAGGCTTCAAATTTGCCATGAGCCTGAAATTACGAAGAAGACCGTTATAATGGGGCCGGGAGGGTGTCCCAGCGTAGCCCCTCCGATGGTCAAGTCATAGACTGAGGATATAAGTGGAGAACAGCTAAGGATGCTGTTGAAAAATAATATATAGTGAATGAATGAATTGTACGCTCAAGCCTAGTATTTATAGGAGCATACCTGGGCCTGTCATAGGCCCTCCACCTATGTTAGGGATGGGCCCTCCACCTGTGTTAGGGAAGGGCCGGGAGTTTGGGTCTGATCTTGATGGGTCCATTCTTGGGGTATCGCCAGTCTCCCCCTCCCAAGTCAAACTGAATCGTAGGTTTGAAGTTCGATTAATTGTGCTGTCCTCGGTTTACAAGGCTTGAGTTGTGCATTTTTCCTTTGCTGCTCATTAGTCTCCACAAGTTTGGAAACATATCAAATCGCAATCTTGTTCTGAAGGGAAAGATTTGGTCTGGGCTTCCTTTATAAATAGAGGTCCCCTCCTCACTTCATTTTCATCTATCCCACACAGAATTTACTCTGCAATTCATTCACAGATCTCCCCCACCTAGCACTGGCACGCTCCCACCTACTCGCGGGCTAATCTCCTCGTACCCTCGCTCACAGCCGCGCCCCATCTCATGCCAGCATCCCTCGTCCCTCGTCCATCATCGTCTCTCCCCTAGCCTCGCCCCACAGCTACCCCATCGTGCAGCCCTCGCCCACACACAGCCATGCACGCTCGCTCTGTAATGCCCGAGAATTTTATTGTTGTAATCTGAAATGATTTATTGATAATTGATGCAATTATAGACGGAAAGGATCGGACCGAGCATAGCAGAGAACCTCGCGCATATGCGCCGGAAGAGGACGCGCATATGCGCGAGCATGTACAAGGAAAAATGCCGACACCAGTAGGTCTCGCGCATATGCGCCGAGGAAGGTCGCGCATATGCGCGAGACGTGCTGCACAAGAGATGAGCCACTTGTTCTTTCCCATGCAATTTATATGTAAAGCTGTTCATTTCCTTCGAGATTCAGCAGCAAAAACTGAGGAACAATTCAGAGGAAGCTTCAAAATTTCATAGTCTAGAATTTGATTTACGAAAGATCCGTTCGTTCGATTTTCAATCCGACTTCAGTACCGTATTCCTCTAGACAAGGACTTCAACTGGACGTAAGTTTTATTATGTTTTGATATGATTTGAAAATATAATATGGAGGAAATCCTGATATGACTGATATTATCTGTTCCTACGATTGTGGTCATTGTATAATCAAAATCAGATTGAAGAACGGATACCGTATGAAATTGTTATCATTTTCAGAATTGAATTGATTGAGATTATACAGATTTGATATCAGATTGAGTTTGTATCGATTATGAGTTGTTGAGATTGATATTTGTTGATTTGTATTGCTGGGTATATTGAGATTGTGCCGTTATGCCGTTGAAACAGGATTTGATTGAGTTCTGATTATATCCAGTATTGATTTGAGTTGTATATTGATAATGTAGTCCTCAATATTTTCATTGCCAGATTAAGTATTGACAGATTCGAATTCGAGACTTTGACTTCGTCACACCGAGAAAAGAAAGGTATAAATCAATGTCGAACCGGGGAGATACGACTCGAGTTTGATTTGACTTGAGTTTTCCAAAACCATATACTTTACTTTATTGCATTGATATTTGAAATTCATGATATTGATATGCTTAGTCTATTGATTTATAGCAAAGAATGTACTGAGTCATGGGCGGATGCGCCTAGTCATTGGCGGAGGTGCCAAGACATCGGATGTTTGGCTTACGAGATGATAACCGGGATCCCTAGATTAGAGATGAGTCGAGTATGAGATGATAAGTTCAGAGTTTGATTTACAGTTTTATATCGATTCATGTCTTTCAAATTTTGATACATGTTATTGATATCTATTTCATGATTTTATATCTGTTTATATGATTGCATGTACACGTTGTTTATACTGGGAATTATATTATCACCGGAGTTATCCGGGTGTTGTTGTGTTTGTCTGTGTGCATGACAACAGGTGGGAGAGGATCAGGGTCAAGAAGAGGATGAGAGATTCAAGATTAGCGTGGAGATCCGGACTTAGAAGTAGATTTGGTTTACTACACTTGATGTTTAGTTGTTTAACCTTAGTTTGAGACAAATGTATTTTGTACAAGACTTGTACTTTATTGTTGATATGTATATCAGATTGATTATCTTATGTTCCGCACTTACGTATTTTAAAAGAAAAAAAATTTAGACTCAGATTAATTAATTGATCCTAATGACGATTAAGAAGACGAATTAGGTTTGGGTCCCCACAGCAGGTGGTATCAGAGCAGTAGGTTCCTTAGACTGGGATAGAAGCTAGTGAGCGGGGTAGATTGAGTTTTCTTTCCTGCTTTTGCTATGCTTGCATGTTTTACTGCTTTGATACATGTTTACCTGATTATCTGATTTGATTGGAAACATGTGTTATTGAGGAATGAATCAGAACCGATTCTTGATCGGCAGTAAGATGATCAGAGGAGGACTGAAACAGATTTGTTCTATTTGGTTGCTAATCCTTTTGATAATCAGATCTGCCTCCTCGAAGAGTCCCATAACAGGGTAGTACGTCTACTAATCCGATGGATGTTACAGCAACTCCGATGGAAACACTGCTGAAGAGATTTCAATCGTTTAAACTGCCGACTTTGAAAGGCACAGAGAATTCTGTTGAGTGTGAGAGTTGGCTCGATGATATTGAGATGTTGTTTGATTCCTTGGATTATATAGATGAGCGCCGAGTTAGACTGATTGGGCACCAGTTGCATGACGTTGCAAAGAATTGGTGGATCACGACGAAGAGGGCTTTGGAGCATCGAGGTACGGTTATCACTTGGAAAATCTTTAAGACTGAATTTTACCAAAGATTTTTCCCAGTATCGTACAGGAAAGACAAAGGAGCAGAGTTTGCTAATCTGAGACAGGGTCAGTTGAATATAGAAGAATATGTGGCCGAGTTCTCTACCTTGCTACGATTTGCTCCACACGTGGCTGAAAATGATGAAGCTGTTGCTGATCAGTTTATCAATTGGTTGAATCCTGAGATTTTTACATTGGTAAACACTGGGAGACCGAATAATTTTGTTGATGCCCTGAACAGATCAAAAGGAGCTGAAGCTGGCCTGATTAGGCAGAAAGGAGATTCGTATGATCCTCCAGTACCGAGACAACAACAAACTTCTACTCCATCCCAGCAACCCCCTCCCAGATTTGAGAGTGGCAGTAGCAGTGGTGGAAAGAAAGATTACTTGAAAACCAGAGGAAAACAGTTTAAGAGACTTGGTAGTAGTTCATCTAGCTCCAGTGGTTCACGACAGAGCCAGAGTAGTACAGGGGTCTATTGCAGAACTTGTGGAGGGAGACATCCCACGGAGCAATGCCAAGGAGTACTTGGTAGTTGCCGTATCTGCAGACAGCAGGGACACTTTGCCAGAGTCTGTCCACAGCAAGGTTCCCAGAGATCCTAGGGAGCAGAATCATCTGGATCAGTGGCTCAGACTGATAGACGATCATCAGTTGTTCACTCCTTCCAGCCACCACCGACTACTCCTCAGTCACAGCAAAGGCCAGGAGGAAGCCAGACTGTTAGCCAGCCTCCGAGACAGCAGGCCAGAGTATTTGCTTTGATTGAAGAACAGACCCAGGAAGCACCAAATGATGTTGTTGCAGGTAACTGATCTTTATGTGGTTATCCTGCTTACGTATTGATTGATACGGGTGCATCCCATACATTAATTTCTGAGTGATTTGCATTGATTCATGCATTGCTTGTTGAGTCTTTATTTGTTGTAGTATCTGTCTCTTCACCTTTGGGGAGAGGTCTTATATCAGTGAATTCTGTGAAACATTGTATGCTACAGTATGATGGATATGAAATTGAGTTAGATTGTATTGTACTTGGGTAGTCTGATTTTGAATGCATTATTGGTATCGATATGCTGACCAAGTACAGAGCTACCGTAGATTGTTTCCAGAAGATTGTGAGATTCAGACCTGATATGGCTGATGAGTGAAAATTTTACGGTAAGGGTTCTAGATCGAGAATTCCTTTGATATCTGTATTATCTATGACTCGAGTATTATCTATGACTCGATTATTATAAAAAGGAGCAGAAGGTTTCCTTGTTTATTCAGTTGACGTACTGAAATCGAGCCCATTATTGGCTGATTTGCCAGTGGTATGTGAGTTTGCTGATGTCTTCCCAGATGACATTCCGGGTTTGCCTCCAGTCAGAGAGATAGACTTCAGCATTGAATTGGTACCGGGTACGGTTCCGATTTCTAGAGCTCCGTACAGAATGGCACCAATTGAACTGAAAGAATTGAAAGAGCAGTTAGAAGATTTACTGGCCAAGGGTTACATCAGACCGAGTGTTTCTCCTTGGGTGCTCCAATATTATTTATCAGAAAGAAGGATGGTTCAATGAGACTCTGCATTGACTACCGGCAACTGAACAAGGCTACGGTAAAGAACAAATATCCTTTGCCTCGTATCGATGATTTATTTGTTCAATTGCAGGGTTTTTCTGTCTATTCCAAGATCGATCTGAGATCTGGATATCATCAACTGAGAGTCAGAGATTCTGATATATCGAAGACAACTTTCAGAACTAGGTATGGCCATTATGAGATTATTCTCATGCCGTTTGGTTTAACGAATGCTCCAGCTGTGTTTATGGGTTTGATGAACTGTGTATTTCAGAAGTATCTCGATGATTTCGTGATTATTTTTATCGATGATATCTTGATTTATTCGAAGAATATGATTGAGCATGCTGAGCATTTGAGAACCGTATTGAGAATTCTGAGGGCTGAGAAATTGTATGCCAAATTATCGAAATGTGAGTTCTGGCTGAGACATGTTGTATTTCTTGGTCATATTATATCTGGAGATGATATTTCTGTCGATCCTAGCAAAGTTGAGGCCATGATTAGTTGGCCTAGACCGACTTCCGTGCCAGAGATACGCAGTTTTATGGGTTTGGCAGGATATTACCGTCGATTTATTAAAGATTTTTCAAGCATTGCTAAACCGATTACTCAGTTGACTCAGAAGAATGATCCATTTGTTTGGTCTGAAGAATGTGAATCCAGTTTCCTAGATTTGAAGAAAAGATTGATCAGTGCTCTGGTGTTTACTATCCCGTCAGGTGCTGGTGATTTTGTTGTTTATTGCGATGTTTCTCACAGAGGATTGTGTTGTGTTCTGATGCAGCGAGGACATGTTATTGCCTATGCCTCAAGACAATTGAAGCCACATGAATCTCGCTACCCAATTCATGATCTTGAATTGGCTGCTATTGTATTTGCATTGAAGATATGGCGACACTATCTATATGGTGAGAAGGTTGAAATCTATTTTGATCACAAGAGTCTGAAATATCTATTTTCACAGTCAGAATTGAATATGAGACAACGAAGATGGCTTGATTTATTGAAAGATTTTGATTGTGAAATCAAATACTATCCGGGGAAATCGAATGCAGCAGCTGATGCACTGAGTCGAAAGGTATGTTCTTTATCCTTATCGACGATTGGTGTTTCGAATTTGATTGAAGATTGATGTTTGTGTGGATTAGCATTTGAAACAGATTATAGACCGTTGAGATTGTATACTATTCAAGTCGAACCAGAGCCGATTTTAAGAATTTAAGAAGCTCAGAAAGTTGATCAAAATGTTCAGAATTCGATTTCGATGATCAGAGCAGGGCATCGATCAAAGTATCCGGTATGTGATCAGGTACTGTATGTGAATAATCGTCTAGTTGTGCCAGATGTTTCAGATTTGAAGCGACAGATATTGTCAGAAGCGCACAGTAATCGACTCAGTATTCATCCTGGTGGCAGAAAAATGTATAGTGATTTGAAAAGACAGTTTTGGTGGAAACAGATGAAAGCGGATATTGCAGAGTTTGTATCAAAATGTCTGAATTGCCAACAGGTGAAAGCAGAAAGAAAGAAACCAGGAGGTTTGTTACACAGCTTGTTTATTCCTGAATGGAAATGGGATCACATTTCTATGGATTTCGTGACGAAGCTACCACGTTTCTCCCGAGGTTGTGATGCGATTTGGGTCGTGATTGATAGATTGAACAAATCAGCATGTTTTATTCCGTACAAGATGACGTACAGACATGATCAGATGGCAGAGATTTATGTCCGAGAAGTGGTCAGATTGCATGGAGTGCCGAAGTCGATTGTATCAGACCGTGATCCTCGGTTTACTTCGCACTTTTGTCACCGTTTGCAGCAAGCTATAGGTACGAAGTTACATCTGAGTATCTGAGTACCACATATCATCCCCAGACTGATGGACAGTCAGAGCCGACTATCCAAACATTGGAAGATATGCTTAGAGCTCTAGTGCTAGATTTTTGCACTAGTTGGAAAGATTCTTTTCTACTTTGTGAGTTTTCGTACAACAACAGCTATCAGACGAGTATAGAGATGGCTCCATTTGAAGCGTTGTACGGCCAGAAGTGCAGATCCCCTCTGTATTGGGATGATATCTCTGAGGTACCTGAGATTGGGCCTGATATGATTAGAGATATGACAGAGAAAGTGAAGCTGATTCAGAAGAGAATGAGAACAGCCCAAGACAGACAGGCCAAATATTCCAATGTTCGTCGTCGACCGTTTGTATTTGACGCAGGGGACAGAGTATTTCTGAAGATTTCTCCTTTCAAAGGTGTTGTTAGATTTGGCAAGAAAGGGAAATTGTCTCCACGATATATTGGGCCTCATGAGATTCTCGAGAAGATAGGAGATCGTGCCTATCGACTCGCCTTACCGCCTTCTCTATCTGGAATACATGATGTCTTTCATGTATCTTTATTGCGGAAGTATCTTCCTGATGCATCTCATATTATTCAGCAAGACGAGGCAGAACTTGATGAGACACTGAGTTATTTGGAAAATCCGATCCAGATTCTTGATCGTAAAGAAAAGCAACTCAAAACGAAGACTATTCCGCTTGTGAAAGTTCAGTGGGAAACTGAGTCATACATGAGACAGAAATTCCCAGAGTTATTTCACTGATGTGAGTGTTCTTGTTTAGCTTCTATTCTCCATTTCTTATTGTATCTGATTTGATTGCCTGTGATTTCGGGGAAGAAATCAGATCTTAGAGGGGGATAAATGTAATGCCCGAGAATTTTGTTGTTGTAATCTGAAATGATTTATTGATAATTGATGCAATTATAGATGGAAAGTGTAACGCCCCGAAAATTTTAAGGTTCACGTAAACCACATGCGCGCAAGTTATTAAATTCTTTGTATTTTAATTAATTGTTTTAATTGCATTAATTAATTATGTTGTGCATATTTGCATGTTTAAAATATATTTTTCTACATTGTTGCATTAAAACTGTATTTTTAAGGATTTTTCAAGTTGCGATCGAAGAACGGAGACCGAAGGCTGAAAAAACGTAAAATGTTTTTATTAAATAATTATTTTCAATTGTTTAAAATATGGTTGATGGCCTTTCATATTTTTGAAAATAAGGAGTTTTGAGGTGATTTTATACGCCGGGACGTAAATTTTATCGGTGTTGGTTTTTCAACAAAAATACGAACTTTTTGACAACCCGGCTATTTAATTTACAAACTATCTTTACCAAAATCATTTTAATAATTTAATAAAATCCTAATCTAGCTTTAATGGGCCTAACTTATGTTTAATATGCTTAAGGCCTTATTAGTAGATTTTTATGTATTTAAAATGTATAATCACCACCCCAAACCCTCAAAACAAATCGGCCACTCAATTTTGTTCCTCCAAAACACTCCAAACTCACGGCACACACTTAGAGTTTTGGAAGAAAAATCGTGGGAAGCCAAGGAGAAATTCAAGCCAAGGTTCTTGTCCGTTCTTCGCAAATCGTCAACGATTTTTCGTGCGTTAATTACGCAAAGGCACGCCTATTCTTCTTTCAAACCATCAGCACATCATATTATATTTTATTTTTATGCATAAAAAGTTGCAAAACAAGTGACACTTTTTGAATAATTTTCGTTTTGCATGTGTCTTGCAATTTCAAGTAGAAACTTTGATCTGAATTGTATTGTTTACGTGCATAAAAGGGCTGCCATGATTAGGTAGTGTTATGGTATTGGTGTACACGAATTTAAAGAGTCCTAGAACCACACAAACACAAGCCCACAAGATTTGAACACAATCGAGAAGCACTTTGCTGTCATGGGAGACAAGGGTTCGGTTGTTGGGGTCCTACGGCTGGGCTTGGTAATGACTCACGTCCAAGACTAGCCAAGGTCATAGAGGGGTCAAGGGAAGAGTCCTAGCCATGCTAGGACTCGAGCTAGATATGCTGGGAAGAGTCCTTGTTGACAAGTACTCTCACCCGAGAATGGGAAAACAGCGCGCGCAGGTGCAGCGCTTGTCCAGGGCTTAGGGGCTTGGTCTGGGGACTGCAAGCTGGGCCAGGGGGTGACCTTAGGGTCCTAGGTAAGTGCTTGATACGTTGGTTCAGTGGTTGGAGTCGTGGGTAGGGGCCCTAGAAGCATAAATCGTGAGAGGAACATGAGTTGCACAGCTGCTGGGTTCCTGAACCAGGTGGCTCGCGCATGGGTTATATGGTCTGAGTTGGTCTGGGCTTGGTCTAGGCTTGGTCGAGGGATGGTCACGGTTAGGTGGGTTCGGTGGTTAAGGGTTGGGAGGAGTCCTAGACTTGATAGGAGCTTCTTTGTTCAAGGACACTACACACACACACATGCAGAAACATGGGTCGACTTCCAGCAAGATTTTGAGCGGGTTAGGATCATGTTTTGGGGCTAGGCTTGCACAGTAGTGTCTCTAGATGGGTTGGCTAGGTTTTGGCTCAAGGTGGCTCGGGCGTGGCTCGAGTAAATCGGGAGATGGCTTGGTGGGTTCGTTAGTGTGTCAAAAACGAAAATTAAAGAACAAAATTGAATTCATGGGTCCACGAGGGTGGGTCATGACTTGGAAGGGTAGAATAAATACTAAAAATGTTATATTTAAAATTTGGGATCAAAATAATGAGTTTTGGATTTATTCGGGATTTAATCGCCGCACGAAACACTAATTAAAGAGTTAATTGAAATGCCTAATTTTATGCTTTATAAAATTATGGAAAATTAGATTTAAGCTTAAATAATTATTATAAGTCTAATTTTTTAATTTGAGAATTATATATTAAGGTTTGGTTTAATTCGAGAATAAAACGCATTAATACGTCACATTTAAAGATTAATTTAAAAGTCATCGAATTAAGCTAAATAAAAATATGAGAAAATTCATGTAAGCTTAAATAATTATTTGGGACATGTTAGAGTCAATGAAATTAAGAAAATGTCAAAAATGGGAAATTTTACATCCAGGGGTAAAACGGTCTTTTTACACTTAGAAATTATAAACGTCATGGCAGTGTCCTAAATGCTATTTTATATGCTAATATGATTATTTTTATGATTATGGATGTTTATGAATTTTTATATGTTAAAACGTTTATTATAAATGTTCATGGATTTTTATGGTTTAATCTTTGACATTTAAAAGATATGTTGCATACTTGGTTTCAAAAATAAAACGATATGTATATACATGATTTTTATTAAGTGATAAAACATGTTGAAGGATGTGAAGGGATTGTGACTACTACATGTTTGAATTATCGTGAGGGTTATGGTCTCTGTGGGAGCCCGACGATTGTGTTTCCTTTGATACGGATACGAATACGAATACGTGGTACAAATACGAATATATTAATACGTTGGCCAAGGCCCAGTTGACGGGTGAGAGTATCGCTGGTGTCCCCGTTGCTCAGTACTGTGGTTTTCTCTAGATGGATCCATCGCCTAATACGTTTAAGAATACGAGTCACAATCACGATCTGAATTCAACATACACGAACATGAATATGAATATGTTAATATGAATATGAATATGAGGACATGAATATGGATATGTTTATGTTTATATGGAAATGTTTATGCATAAGATTATGAAAATATTTTTATTTAAAAGTTTTATGCATCATGAAAATGTTTACTAAAATATTTATGTTTATGCATATTCATGAAAATGATATTTTAAGTATAAGTATTTTTCACTGTTATATGTTAATTGTATTACGTATTACTCGTTATCAAGAATATGACGTGTTGAGTCTTTAGACTCATTAGGTGTGATTGATGCAGGTGATATTGATTATGAATATGATAATGGAGGTCTTGATGGTTGACTTTGCTGGACTGAAGGTGCACATAACCCGAGGACCGATGCTAGTTTTCCGCACTAGTTATGATTTATGATTTTAAGTAATGTTAAAGATATTTTTACGTCTTTTATTTATGTTATGAGAGATTTTTGAGAGGTTATAGTATGAGCTATACTTTTTGAATAATGTTTTTAGGTTGATAAAATGTTTGACGATTTTATGCTTTAAAATATTTTCCTTTGGATTTTTAAATGGCAGTTTGGATGTTTATTTTTAAAATGATGTCAAAAATATTTTATCGTTCGGCCGATGCTAAGTGAGGTTTTAAAAAAAAATTCTAGCACGTTTTAAGAAAACGAATAGCAGACGTTTCAGTTGGTATCAGAGCAAAGGTCCTGTAAAGGGTTGTGCCACCATCAGCGCCAGAAAGATCAGTCGTCAAGCCTCAAATTTGTAAGTTTACATTCTTTATATGATTTTACCATGTTACCTGCATAAGTACATGAATTATATGTTTACGTCACATGTTTAGTAGCTTCATGATAATATATGATTTATATGCTTTAAAATTTTTATACGTAATACGATATGAAATAAGAAATTATTTGATTTCATCGCATGTTGGCTTTGTGGTGGAATTGAACGATATTGATTTTTGAGATACTAGAACTAAGTCTAAACTTTTGGGTTATTAAGGATAAGTGAATTTCGAGGACGAAATTCAATTTAAGGGGGGAAGATTGTAACGCCTCGAAAATTTTAAGGTTCACGTAAACCACATGCGCGCAAGTTATTAAATTCTTTGTATTTTAATTAATTGTTTTAATTGCATTAATTAATTATGTTGTGCATATTTGCATGTTTAAAATATATTTTTCTACATTGTTGCATTAAAACTGTATTTTTAAGGATTTCAAGTTGCGATCGAAGAACGGAGACCGAAGGCTGAAAAAACGTAAAATGTTTTTATTAAATAATTATTTTCAATTGTTTAAAATATGGTTGATGGCCTTTCATATTTTTGAAAATAAGGAGTTTTGAGGTGATTTTATACGCCGGGACGTAAATTTTATCGGTGTTGGTTTTTCAACAAAAATACGAACTTTTTGACAACCCGGCTATTTAATTTACAAACTATCTTTACCAAAATCATTTTAATAATTTAATAAAATCATAATCTAGCTTTAATGGGCCTAACTTATGGTTAATAGGCTTAAGGCCTTATTAGTAGATTTTTATGTATTTAATATGTATAATCACCACCCCAAACCCTCAAAACAAATCTGCCACTCAATTTTGTTCCTCCAAAACACTCCAAACTCACGGCACACACTTAGAGTTTTGGAAGAAAAATCGTGGGAAGCCAAGGAGAAATTCAAGCTAAGGTTCTTGTCCGTTCTTCGCAAATCGTCAACGGTTTTTCGTGCGTTAATTACGCAAAAGCACGCCTATTCTTCTTTCAAACCATCAGCACATCATATTATATTTTATTTTTATGCATAAAAATTTGCAAAACAAGTGACACTTTTTAATAATTTTCGTTTTGCATGTGTCTTGAAATTTCAAGTAGAAACTTTGATCCAAATTGTATTGTTTACGTGTATAAAGGGGCTGCCATGATTAGGTAGTGTTATGGTATTGGTGTACACGAATTTAAAGAGTCCTAGAACCACACAAACACACGGCCACAAGATTTGAACACAATCGAGAAGCACTTTGCTGTCATGGAAGACAAGGGTTCGGTTGTTGGGGTCCTACGGCTGGGCTTGGTAATGACTCACGTCCAGAACTAGCCAAGGTCGTAGAGGGGTCAAGGGAAGAGTCCTAGCCATGCTAGGACTCGAGCTAGATAGGATGGGAAGAGTCCTTGTTGACAAGTACTCTCACCCGAGAATGGGAAAACAGTGCTGCTGGTGCAGCGCTTGTCCAGGGCTTAGGGGCTTGGTCTGGGACTGCGGGCTGGGCCAGGGGGTGACCTTAGGGTCCTAGGTAAGTGCTTGATACGTTGGTTCAGTGGTTGGAGTCGTAGGTAGGGGCCCTAGAAGCATAAATCGTGAGAGGAACATGAGTTGCGCAGCTGCTGGGTTCCTGAACCAGGTGGCTCGCGCACGGGTTATATGGTCTGGGTTGGTCTGGGCTTGGTCTAGGCTTGGTCCAGGGATGGTCACGGTTAGGTGGGTTCGGTGGTTAAGGGTTGGGAGGAGTCCTAGACTTGATAGGAGCTTCTTTGTTCAAGGACACTACACACACACACATGCAGAAACATGGGTCGACTTCCAACAAGATTTTGAGCGGGTTAGGGTCATTTTTTGGGGCTAGGCTTGCATAGTAGTGTCTCTAGATGGGTTGGCTAGGTTTTGGCTCAAGGTGGCTCGGGCGTGGCTCGAGTAAATCGGGAGATAGCTCGGTGGGTTCGTTAGTGTGTCAAAAACGAAAATTAAAGAACTAAATTGAATCCATGTGTCCACGAGGGTGGCTCATCACTTGGAAGGGTAGAATAAATACTAAAAATGTTATGTTTAAAATTTGGGATCAAAATAATGAGTTTTGATTTATTCGGGATTTAATCGACGCACGAAACACTAATTAACGAGTTAATTGAAACGCCTAGTTTTAGGATTTATAAAATTATGGAAAATTAGGTTTAAGCTTAAATAATTATTATAAGTCTAATTTTTTAATTTGAAAATTTTATATTAAGGTTTGGTTTAATTCGAGAATAAAATGCATTAATACGTCACATTTAAAGATTAATTTAAAAGTCATCGAGTTATACTAAATAAAAATATGAGAAAATTCATGTAAGCTTAAATAATTATTTGGGACATGTTAGAGTCAATGAAATTAAGAAAATGTCAAAAACAAGAAATTTTACATCCAGGGGTAAAATGGTCTTTTTACACTTAGAAATCAGTAAACGTCATGGCAGTGTCCTAAATGCTATTTTATATGCTAATATGATTATTTTTATGATTATGGATGTTTATGAATTTTTATATGTTAAAACGTTTATTATAAATGTTAATGGATTTTTATGGTTTAATCTTTGACATTTAAAAGATATGTTGCATACTTGGTTTCAAAAATAAAACGATATGTATATACATGATTTTTATTAAGTGATGATAACATGTTGAAGGATGTGAAGGGATTGTGACTACTACATGTTGGAAATATCGTGAGGGTCATGGTCCCAGTGGGAGCCCGACGATCGTGTTTCCTTTGATACGGATACGAATACGAATACGAATACGTGATACAAATACGAATATGTTAATACGTTGGCCAAGGCCCAGTTGACGGGTGAGAGTGTCGATGGTGTCCCCGCCGCCCAGTACTGTGGTTTTCTCTAGATGGATCCATCGCCTAATACATTTAAAAATACGAGTCACAACCACGATCTGAATTCAACATACACGAACATGAATATGAATATGTTAATATGAATATGAATATGAGGACATGAATATGTTGATATGAATATGGATATGTTTATGTTTATATGAAAATTTTTATGCATAAGATTATGAAAATGTTTTTATTTAAAAGTTTTATGCATCATGAAAATGTTTACGAATATATTTATGTTTATGCATCTTCATGAAAATGATATTTTAAGTATAAGTATTTTTCATTGTTATATGTTAACTATATTACGTATTACTCGCTATCAAGAATATGACGTGTTGAGTCTTTAGACTCACTAGGTGTGATTGATGCAGGTGATATTGATTATGAATATGATAATGAAGGTCTTGATGGTTGACTTTGCTGGACTGAAGGTGCACATAACCCGAGGACCGACGCTAGTTTTCCGCACTAGTACTGATTTATGATTTTAAGTAATGTTAAAGATATTTTTACGTCTTTTACTTATGTTATGAGAGATTTTTGAGAGGTTATAGTATGAGATATACTTATCGAATAATGTTTTTAGGTTGGTAAAATGTTTGACGATTTTATGCTTTAAAATATTTTCTTTTGGATTTTTAAATGGCAGTTGGATGTTTATTTTTAAAATAATGTCAAAAATATTTTATGGTTCGGCCGATGCTAAGTGAGGTTTTAAAAAAAAAAATTCTAGCACGTTTTAAGAAAACGAATAGCAGACGTTTCAGAAAGGATCGGACCGGGGAAGACCGAAGAAGAAATTGGTATGCGCGAGGACTGAGCCTCGCGCATATGCGCGACCCAGCAGGGCGCATATGCGCGAGACAGGCAGAGAACCTCGCGCATATGCGCGACCAGGACCGCGCATATGCGCGAGCATAGCAGAGAACCTCGCGCATATGCGCCGGAAGAGGACGCGCATATGCGCGAGCATGTACAAGGAAAAATGCCGACACCAGTAGGTCTCGCGCATATGCGCCGAGGAAGGTCGCGCATATGCGCGAGACGTGCTGCACAAGAGATGAGCCACTTGTTCTTTCCCATGCAATTTATATGTAAAGCTGTTCATTTCCTTCGAGATTCAGCAGCAAAAATCGAGGAACAATTCAGAGGAAGCTTCAAAATTTCATAGTCTATAATTTGATTTACGAAAGATCCGTCCGTCCGATTTTCAATCCGACTTCAGTACCATATTCCTCTCGACAAGGACTTCAACTGGACGTAAGATTTATTATGTTTTGATATGATTTGAAAATATAATATGGAGGAAATCCTGATATGACTGATATTATCTGTTCCTACGATTGTGGTCATTGTATAATCGAAATCAGATTGAAGAACGGATACCGTATGAAATTGTTATCATTTTCAGAATTGAATTGATTGAGATTATACAGATTTGATATCAGATTGAGTTTGTATCGATTATGAGTTGTTGAGATTGATATCTGTTGATTTGTATTGCTGGGTATATTGAGATTGTGCCGTTATGCCGTTGAAACAGGATTTGATTGAGTTCTGATTATATTCAGTATTGATTTGAGTTGTATATTGATAATGTACTCCTCAATATTGTCATTGCCAGATTGAATATTGACAGATTCGAATTCGAGACTTCGACTTCGTCAGACCGAGAAAAGAAAGGTATAAATCAATGTCAAACCGGGGAGATACGACTCGAGTTTGATTTGACTTGAGTTTCCCAAAACTACATACTTTACTTTATTTCATTGATATTTGCAATTAATGAGATTGATATGCTTAGTCTATTGATTTATAGCAAATCATGTATTGATTCATGGGCGGATGTTCCTAGTCATTGGCGGAGGTACCAAGTCTTTGGCGGAGGTGCCAAGACACTGGATGTTTGGTTTATATTGATGTTGCGTAGGAGCAGTTTGGCTTCTATTGTAGAGATTCGATATATTGTGCCAATGTCCAGGAACCGGGATCCCTAGATTAGAGATGAGTTGAGTCTGAGATGATGAGTCCAGAGTTTGATTTACAGTTTTATATCGATTCATGTCTTTCAGATTTTGATACATGTTATTGATATCTGTTTCATGCTTTTATATCTGTTTATATGATTGCATGTACACGTTGTTCATACTGGGAATTATATTCTCATCGGAGTTATCCGGCTGTTGTTGTGTTTGTAGGTGTGCATGACAAGAGGTGGGATAGGATCAGGGTCAAGAAGAGGATGAGAGATTCAAGATTAGCGTGGAGATCCGGACTTAGAAGTAGATTTGGTTTACAACACTTGATGTTTAGTTGTTGAACCTTAGTTTGAGACAAATGTACTTTGTACAAGACTTGTACTTTATTGTTGATATGTATATCAGATTGATTATCTTATGTTTTGCACTTACGTATTTTAAAAGAAAAAAAAATTTAGACCCAGATTAATTAATTGATCCTAATGACGATTAAGAAGACGAATTAGGTTCGGGTCCCCACACGCTCCCTCGCCCTCACCACGTCCACGCACCAGCCCCTGCCCATCTGATCTCGCCCACGCCCTTTGATAACTTGCCCCGCTTTCTCGCCTGCCACTCTCCGCCTCGTCACCCGAGCCCTCGCATCGCCCTCTCCCAACCTCGCCTCCCACCCTCGCCAATCCTCACGCTCGCCTCGCCTCTCCACCAATCCTTGCCCTCGCCTCCATCCACACACCGTCCCGCCAGTAGCCTCGCCCGCATCCATCTCATACCTTCACCCGAGCTCTCTCATCTCCCTCGCCCAACCTCGCCTCCCACCCTCGCCAATCATCACGCTTGCCTCGCCTCGCCACCAACCCTCACCCTAGCCCTCGCCCTCGCCTCCAACCTCACACCATCCCGCCAATAGCCTCACCCGCAGCCATCTCTCCCCTTCAGCCAAGCCCTCGCATCGCCCTCGCCCTCGCCTATCCTCACGCTCGCCTCGCCTCGCCACCAACCCTCGCACTTGCCTCCAGCACACACCGTCCCGCAAATAGCCTCGCCGGCAGCCATCTCGCCCCTTCACTTGAGCCTCGCATCGCCCACGGCTCGCCCTCGCGTACCCTGCCTTGCCTCGCCCGACGCACCACACACACGCCCTCTCCTACTGCTGCAACACACAGCATTGCCAGCCATATCCGAGCACTCACACGCTCGGATACTGCTTCGCTAGGTCGCTTCACCCACCACCTGCTTGTTCCCTCAGTCTTTTCCCTCTAGTACTTCCTCACTCTTCCTCCGGGTTAGTTTGCTCCACTATTTTTTGATTATCATTAACATTTATGTCTTCTTCTAATTCCGAGTTTAGTTCTTCGAGTGATTCCGAGAGATCTAGCGAGTCTAGCGAGAGTAGGACTTCCTTAGAAGATCCTAAATTTACCCTTGATTCCCATGAGGAGGAAGTCATCACCCATAGCCGTCATGGCAAGGAAATTCGTCATGTGACCCAACAGATGAATATCTCTAATGCAGATAACATTTGGTATGGCCACTTATCATTCCATTATCCCCATACTAGCGAGTCAAAACTTAGGGCTCTGTGGCATATTCCTTCCTCTCACCAAATCATCATTCCTACCCCCGGGGACCTACCCTATCTAGCTCCCAAGGGTTGCTATACTTTCTTTCAGCACCATTTCGATGCAGGTCTTCGCTTTCCCCTATGTGACTTCCTCCAGGAGTTGAACAGTTATTATCAGGTGCATCTAGGTTTGCTCACTTCCAATACTTTTCGCTCGATATGTTGTTTCATTGTGTTATTTCGAGCCTTAGACTTTCCCTTAAATTGCACTACTTTTTCTTATTTCTTGGTCTTAGCCAAGTCGAAAGAAGTACCTTTATACGTGACCTCTCGGTCTAGCCATAAGCTTTTTGACGAGACCCCTAGTCATGTGAAGGACTGAAAAAATACTTCTTTTTTATTCATCCCCCCAAAGAATTGACTTGTTCTACGGATTGGTACCCTACTTTCACTAAGCCTAAGATTTCCAAGGGTTACAATAAAGATAAGACATATTTGCACATAATGAGGGTACTAGAAGATAGATGCTTTAGTATTCCCAACTCTTATCTGAACATCTCAAGTGCCATGCCAGGTTAAGTCCAGCAAAAATTAAGCTGAAGGAGAATGCTGGTAGATACTCTCATCTTTTCACATTTCTTGTTTCGTTTTCACTTATTATGTCATTTGATAACATTCTCATCTGGTGCATTGTTTTTGTTCGTAGGTTCTAGAGTCATGAATAACGTATTGCTTTGTGAGGCTGCAAAGAAGAAGGCTGGGCGTTCATCCTTAGCATCCAAGAAGTCAGTCATCCCAGCAGTCAAGACAGGGATGAAGGGAAATTGTTCTACAACTGCGAAGAAACCTGCTGGCTCACCCACCACTGCGAAAAAGAAGAAGGCATGCTCATCCTCCTCCACCTAGAAGAGAGCCTCCTCCCCACCTCCTCAGGCTGAGTCCCCTCGTCATTTGGCAAAGAGAAGACGTCTACTGATCTCAGCCCATCAGTCCAACAGAAAGGGAAGTGCAAAATCTCCGAGATCTCAATCACATCAGCCTCTTCCCCAGAGATGTCTGGATCAGATGATGAGCATCCTTCTGGGCTGGCGATACATCCTTTGTATAACTCGGAGTCAGAAGCTATTATTTCAGCTCCCCTCACACGCAGACACATCTTTCTTGAGCTCGGTGGGATGGTCCGATTTAGCCCGCCGGACATGCATCAGTCTTACCGAGGTATATTTCTCCTTTCAAACTTTAACTTGATATTCAATATACGATTGATATTTTTCTCGTTCTCTCACTTTTTTCTTCTTTATTCAGGGCATCATGTATCTTGGGGAGTTGGTTGAGCACGTCGACGTTATCAAATCTAGCTCCTGCCACGATTTACGTGAAGGTAAGGCTCTTTACGACCAACTCCAGGCGACCATAAACGAGGCGAAAGCGACACATGCTAGGGAGCTTTCGGAGTCCCAAGCTCAATGTGACGAGCTTCTGAAGTAGAACCATGAGCTTCAGTGACTGACAGAAGACCAAGAGAAAGAGATCCAAAAGCTGAAGGAAGAGTTAAAGAATTCCCAAGCTGAAGCGGCACAAGTCCGCAGGGACCTTAAAGACGCCAAGGCGCAACATGCTACGGAAGCCTCCTCATTCAAGGAAGAATTCCTCGAGTCTGAAGAATTCAACGAGATTTTTTGTCCTAAAGCTTTTCATTACTTGGATGTCGGTTTTGAGGGTGCAGTCAACCTTTTCAAGGCTCACTGCTACCCTCCGCCAGGCGCTCCCACTGCCTTCATCGACATCGAGGATTTCATAGCGAGTCTCCCTCCTGATCCTTAGATCGTGCTCCTTTACTTATGCTATTTTCTCATTTACGCAGACGATGTATGCCTTCGGGCCGTATTTGTCACGCACTGCATTGCTTTAATTTCCATACTGTTATGCGACTACGGATTTTATGACGCTTATATTTGGTTATCTCTTTTTGCGCAATTTTGGTATGTACGAAACTCGGTTTATGCCACATTGAGTATTTTGCGTTTGAATTTACTGCTTCTTCCTAGTTTATCTCTAATGATTATAAACCACCAGGGTAAATAAAATCTGCAGAGTGCGAACATACCGAAGCTCTTTCCTTATGGTCACATCGTTTCTTCTGCAACACTTAACTTAGTAAATAAGATATAAATTTTGTTCCCCCTATCCTTCTCTTCTACTAGACACATCCTAAGTAGATAATATACGATTTTCGATCTCTTCACCACTTCTCCGTTATTAGCTACAGTCCAGATAATAAAAACTCCACCTCTTCACCCCATGACTCTTAGCAAGAAGGCTATAAGAACTCCACCCCTTCAATCATAACTTCTCTGGTAGGCGAAGCCTTAGCAAGAAAATAAGAATTTCTAAGCCCTCCTCTTCTAACTCATCTGCGAGGCGATGCCTTAGCATGAAAATAAAAATTTCTCTACTAGGCGATGCCTTAGTGGGAAAATTTTTATTTTTCTCTTCCACTATGCTCCTCTACTAGGCAATATTTTAGTAGGAAAAATTTAATTTTTCTCCTCTACTCTTCTTCTCTACTAGATGATGCCTTATGTGACGCCTACTAATTTAAAATGTTGCTGAAATATTTTTTTTTGTTTTTTGCAAAGCTCACATTTTCGAAATTAATCATTTAAATAGTTTGCATGCATGCAACCCTATGGAAAAATATGACATTTTAAAATAATCGTAAACAGTCGACAAATAAAACACCATAGTTTAAAAATTGCCAAATCGGCCCTCAATCATGCATGACTAAAATAAAACGAGTAAAATCCTAAGAATCAACGACATATCATAAAAAATAAAATCGTGATGTGCGGAAAAGTGTGGTCCTCGGGTCGTGTGCGCACATCCAGCCTTGCCAACTCAGAGTTCGGCACCCTCAGTCTCCTCATCCAAATGCTCATATACATCACACAAGCCTAGTGAGTATAAAGAGTCAACACACGTTTACCGAATAATAGCAAATATGTATAAATAGCACACAGCAATGAAAAATACTTTAATCAACATACATTTCATGAAGTTAAAAGAATAAACGTAAACATGTCGTATAAATCATAATGTGGAAAACAGCTCATCTTAACATCATATACTTATACATTTACTTTAATTGAATTCAGTTCATTAGTTGTGACTTTCGTAACAGCTTTATCGTTTCATAGTTAATCGATGGAAGCATCTACATAAACCGTGGTACCCGGGGGCTGTCGGACATCAGCGACAATATTAACCATCCACTGTGCCTAGGCGTCATCATTAACATTTACGTATACATCTTTAGTCACGACAAATTCCCATCCTTCAAAGCATCATCATTTTCGTCACTTAACAAAATCATGCATATATGTAAATTTTCTTAAAATCAAGCATGCAACGTAATTTTCATAATTTCATAAAAATCATAATCATGATGCATAAACATTTAAAAGCATGTTAAATTTGTGCTCAGGGCACTACCAGGACCAAAAACTCACCTCGGGTACAAAATGAGAATTTTGCCCCTCGAAACCTAAAATGACAGTTTTACCCCTGACCTCTAAATTTCAACCCGAAGTTTACCAAACTCCTTAATACATCCCAAAACATATTTATAAGCATCATTTAGATGTAAACTCGAGCCCGTTACAAAACTTAAATGATTCGTTTCAAAACTTGGACCGGGATCCCGGTTTTAACCCGAATCAACCAGAAACTTAACCAAATATTTCCCAACTCGACCCATGATTTAGCTCTACTAGACCAGCCCCTAAACAAATAATTCCATATCAGTCCCGAGAATTTAATGGAATTTTTCTGCTCAAACTAATCGAACCCTAGCCTTGACCCTAGCACACTTTCACCGACCCTACACCAAAACCGTTTGGACCAGCAACAAACTACTCACTCCTAAGCCACCTTAGTACCCTTCTGGACCTATTGAACCCACGGCCCCAGCCCCATGCAAGCCGTGAAGCGCAGCCACACCAAAATCGATCGAACCAACGCCATAAATCACAAGGCCCCTTACTCATCTACACCATAACTCGACACCAGCCATAAGACACAATATTAATGCCTTAAGCAGCCCTTAGAACGCCCAAAAACAGAATCCCCTTGCAACCACAAGAACAAGTGAGGATACATCACACGAATGCAAAAAATCATGACAAAACTTGCATAAAAACGATTTCTCATTCTAGCCGAAAAGAATCCTCATGCACATACACATATAACAGCAATAATATGGCGTGAATGAAGAGTAAAAGATGATACATGCGTGCCTTGATGTTTAGATGCTCAAAAACTCGAAGAATCGCGCGTCGGGGAAGCACCGGAGGAGCGGGGAGGTAACTTGTTTAAAAGAAAAAAATGGAGGGCCGAATTTAGCTGCTGGAAGGAGAGAAAATGCTGCTGAAAGAACGTTCAAATGGCTGCTGGTGGAATGAGGTGGGCGGCAACTGATAGTTATGTAGGTTTAAGGTTTAGTTTAGGTGCTAATTAAGTCACTGATAAGCCTTAATTATAATTAAATGGTTTAAAAGGTTTGAGCCCATTAACCTCTAAAACAAACCCAACAAGCCCAAAAATGCTCCCGAAAAATATTTCGTTTTGGTACGTTTTTTAAAATATCGCCAGAGCCCTCAAAAAGTCCCCTGAATCGTTAAAATTTGCGCACCGGTTAAAAATACGATCCGGCGAGTAAAAATACCCACCAAGGCCCATTTTTCAAAAACACCCTTAAACACACCTCCTAATAATAAATAAAAATTAAACATGTAATAAAAATAATTTTCCTGATAATTTCCCCGTCTCCGTTCCTCGATCGAGCGCGAAATGCATCTTAAAATCATAATGCATGAAACTTTTAAAATATCGTGGAATTAATCCTAGCCATGTATGCTTTAAATGCTTAAAAATAAATGAACGCACAATTTAATAAATCATAGATTGCATGCACTAAGGTTACGTAAATTTAAATTTCCTAGACCTTACAACTTAGTAGGAAACTTTTAATTTTTCTCCTCCACTCTACTTCTCTATTAGGCGATGTCTTAGTAGAAAAAATTAATTTTTCTTCTCCCCAATTCTGCTACTCAGCTAGGCGATGTTTTAGCAGAAAAAATTAATTTTTCTCCTCCCCAACTCTACTCATCTGCTAGACGATGTCTTAATAGGAAAATTTAATTTTTCTCCTCCGCTCTGTTTCTCTATTAGGCAATGTCTTAGCAGGAAAAAATTTATTTTTCTCCTCCCCAACTCTGCTCCTCTGCTAGGCGATGTCTTAGCAGGATAAATTTAATTTTTCTCTTCCACTTTGCTCCTCTACTAGGCGATATCTTATTAGGAAAAATTTAATTTTTCTCCTCCAACTTTGCTCCTCTGCTAGGCGATGCCTTAACAGGAAAAACTTAATTTTTCTTCTCCATTCCACTCCTCTACTAGACGATGACTTAGAAAGAAAAATTTAATTTTTCTCCTTCCCAATTCTGCTCCTCTACTAGGCGATACCTTAGTAGAAAAATTTAATTTTTTTCCTCCACTTGGCTCCTCTACTAGGCAATGCTTTAGTAGGAAAATTTAATTTTTCTCCTCCCCAACTTTGCTTCTCTGCTAGGCGATGCCTTAGCAGGAAAACTTTAATTTTTCTCCTCCACTCTTTGCTCCTCTGTTAGGCAATGCCTTAGCAGGAAAATTTAATTTTTCTCACTTTCATAATACAACAACATTCATGAACTGAAAATAGGAACTTAATTTTATTGAATTTTATTTTGAGAATGATATTTCCTAAAGTGGTAAGCATTCCAGGGCCTCTTCAAAGCCTTGCCTTACGCATTTTCTAAGTAGTAGGCTCCAAAATTAAGCTTTTCGATCACTTTGAAGGGACCCTCCCACTTTGGATCTAAATTTCCTCTCTGCACTTCTTGCACCTTCCTCAGGACCAAATCGCCTACTTGGAAGTTTCTCTGAATGACCCTGCGATTATAAGACTGTGCAATGCGATTTTTGTAAGTTTCCATGCGAATGATTGTGGCCTCTCTCTTCTTTTCCAACAGATCAAGGTAAGTGGTCCGTCTCATATCATTATCTTCATCATAAAACATCACCCTCATCGATTCCAATCCAATCTGAGCCGGGAGCACCGCCTCATTATCATATACTAAACTGAAAGTAGTTTCTTTGGTTCCTTCTCTCGGATTGGATCGGTAAGCCCATAAGACACTTGGTAGTTCATCCACCCAATTGCCCTTAGCATTTCCAAGTTGAACTTTTAGACCCTGCACCAGCTTCCAATTAGTCACCTCCACCTGCCCATTACTCTGTGTGTAAGCTACAGAGGTAAAGACTTGTTGGATCTTCATTTCTTTATACCAGGCTTGGATCTTAGCTCTTTGAAACTGTTTTCCATTATCGGATATCAATCTCCTAGGCACCCCATATCTGCTCACTATATTGTTTCAAAGGAACTTCAGGACGTCATTCTCAGTTATTCTAGCCAAAGGTCAGGTGAGAGCTATAGGGAAAAGCCTCACAATAGTCAACTGCCACCAATAGAAACTTCTTCTGAGCGAGAGCTATAGGGAAAGGCCTCACAATATCAGTTTCCCACTAGTCAAAAGGACAAGCGGCTGTGATAGTCTTCATCAGCGCGGCCGGCTGGTGATGCAACCGGACATGACGTTGACAACTATCACAGGACATCACTAACTCTTGGGCATCATGCAGCACTGAGGGCAAACAATAACCGACGAGCAACTCCTTCTTTGCCAACGCATAAGCCCCCAAAATAATTTCCACAACATCCCTCGTGAACTTCTCGGAGCACATAATTAGCCTCTTAATAAATCAAGCATCGAAGGATCGGGCCTGCGAAGGATCTTTGATATAACACTTCTGCCACTACCACATAACGTGAACACTTTATCTTCAACTTACGAGCTTCCCTAGGGTCATTAGGAAGCTTTTCTTCCTTCAAATAACTAATTATCACAGTCCTCCAATCCTCTTCTTCTTGTTCGACTGCAGACGAACACGTGTGAGGGGCAAGTTCGACTTGAAATACCATATCTCTAGTCTTCCAACCCCCATTGTTCCGGTCATTTTGGCTAGAGTGTCCCTCTTTCCTGGGGATCTGCTCGAATGTAACATCTGTGAACTTCTCTCTAACCCTGTCCACCTCTTGGGCATACTCGATAAGTTTTTCATCTTTCACATCATATACTCCCTTCATCTGTTGTGCTACCAGCTGTGAGTCAGAAAAAACAAGAACTCGGGTAGCTCCAACATTCACAGCTGCCCGTAATCCTGCCAACACCGCCTCATACTCTGTCTAGTTGTTGGACGCTCGAAAGTCAAACCTTATAGCTAACTTTACTTCATCTCCAGCTAGCGAAATCAATACTACCCCCACCCCACTTCCATCCTTTGAAGAAGAACCATCCACATACACATTCCAGGGATCCTCACTTTCTTGATGCACGGTCTCAGCCAGAAAATCGGCTAAGGCTTGTGCCTTGATAGTTGTTCTTGGTTCATAATGGATATCGTACTCTCCCAGCTCAGTGGTCCATTAAACCAAGCAACCGGAAATGTCTGAATGAGTCAAGATCCTGCCCAACAGACTGTTGGTAAGTACCACGATTGGATGAGATAGAAAGTATGGTCTCAAATGCCTCACCGTCATTACCAAAGCCAAAGCCAACTTTTCTAAACCATAGTATCTTATCTCTGCCCCTTTGTGCGTATGTGAAACATAATAGACTGACTGTTGAGTTGATCCCTCTTGTTTGACAAGAACCGAACTTACAGCTCCTTTGGTGACAGATAAATATACTCACAAAGGCTCACCTGCTGCCGGTTTGGCCAGGACATGGAGCTAAGCAAGTTACTTTTTCAACTCCTCCAAAGCCTTCTCACAATCCAGACCCCACTCAAATTTCTTCACCTTACGCAAAACTCAGAAGAAGGGTAGGCTTCTGTGAGCGAACCTCGAGATAAACCGTGCCAATGCTGGAATCCTCCCCGTCAACTGTTGCACATCCTTGGGTCCTCGGGGAGAGACCATATCTTGAATAGCTCTAACCTTCTCGAGGTTAGCCTCAATCCCTCTCTCCGTTACCATATAATCCAGAAACTTCTCACTTCTCATCACAAAGATACACTTCTGAGGATTCAATTTCAGCCTATAGGACCTGAGGGTGGAAAACATCTCCACTAAGTCAGGTATGAGCTGAGTTGAATCCTTCGACTTCACCATGATGTCATCCACATACAATTTGACATTCCTTCCCACCTGCTCAGAAACACTTTATCCATTAATCGCTGATACATGGCTCCGGAGTTTTTGAGTCCGAAAGGCATGACCACGTAATAGAAAGTTCCTTCAGAGGTAATAAAGCTCACTTTATCTTGATCATCCACTGCTAAGGGGATTTGATGGTAACCCTGATAAGCATCTAACATGCACAGATACTGATGTCCAGCTGTGGAGTCCACCAGCTGATCTATTCGGGGCAGAAGATAACAATCTTTAGGGCACGCCTTATTGAGATCTTTGAAGTCCACACACATCCTCTACTTCCGTGAACTTTTTGGAACTAGGACGACATTCGAATAGCCAAGTAGGAAATTGCACTTCTCGAATGTTTCTGGCCTCGAGAAACTCTCCAACTTATTTTCTTATAACTTTATCCTTATCAGGCCCGAAATGTCTTTTCTTCTGTTTTATTGGACGGGCATTCGGCAAGATGTTCAACCGATGCTCTGCCACATTCGGGGTCGTTCCTGTGAGTTCTTGGGCTGACCAAGCGAACACGCCGAGATTAGCCTGTAACAAGTAATGAGTTCTTTCCTGATCCTTGGGTCAAGGTCAGGGGCTTTTCTTAGAATCTTCTTTTCGGACCCCGATGCTATGATCTTCGATCTTCATCCATCACCTCATGAACCTCCTTCCTCAAAAAAGGCAAACCGCTTCTTCCCCTTCTAATCATATTGACCTCCACACACAGCTTCTTTCCCTCTTCCTTTACTATCCATTCATAACACCGACGCGTGACTTTCTGGTCCCCGCACAAGACTCCAACTCCTTTTTTCACAGGAAACTTCAGCTTCTGATGATATGTAGAAGCTACCGATTTGAAATCTTTGACGATGGGGTGTACACCACAGTAAATGTTATCATTTTTGTTACCCGCCGAGGGTCAGTCCCCAAGGATAGAGGAAGAACAATTTGGCCCAGCGGCGGGATGGCATGTCCTATGAACCCATACAGTGGGGTGGATAACGAGTCAAACTCAAATCCTTCCACCTTCATCTGGTCCAACGTGCTCTTGAACAAGATATTTACAGAGCTCCCATTATCAATAAAGATTCTTGCCACATCATATTTGGCAATGGTGGTCGTCACTATCAAGGCATCGTTGTGTGGAGCAACGATGCCTCGAAGGTCTTCCGGCCCAAAGCTAATGACAGGATCTTGCGGTAAGTTTGCATCCCTGGATATCTCAAAACTCTCCAACCTTCTCCCGTGTGCCTTCTGAGCTCGCCCAGAGTCTCCAGCAGTATCACCCCCCGAGATCATATGAATCATTCCTGTCTTTGGGTGGTTATCTTCATCCATTCTCCTCCTCAGATCGACAGGCTCCCGAGGAACATCTTGACCCCCCCCCCCCCCTTCTCTTCTTTGCTCTCCGACTTTCTGATTAATCCAAGTAAGGGCTCGACCTTGCCTAGGAGACAGGCGAGATCTTGGTCAACTCCCGGATGAGGATCTTTCTTGCCTGTCTACCGGAGGCATCCTAACACTGCTCTCAGTTCTCTGCGAATTCTCCCACCTTCCTTCTGATTCTCTCACCTCCATCACCTTGTCAGGGCTCATATTTAGAGGAACATGGGACGAGAATTGTCTTCTACCTCTAAATTTATCCTCCTCTCTCTCACCCGCACATCTCTTCCTACCTCCTCTTTCTGCTCCCTCCACCCTACTTCCCCTAGGTTGCTGCTCCATCCTTCTGTATAGTTGCGAATCTTTCAGATTTACATATTTCTCAGCTCGAGCTAACAGGTCATCGTAGCTCGACAGAGATTCTTGACCAGTGATTTGAAAAATTTCCCTCCTCTCGAACCTTGGGTAAAAGCACTGATCATGATATCAGGGGTAGCCACTGGTACCTCCAGCGCAGCATTGTTGAAGCGCTAACGAATTCTCGCAGAGTTTCAGCTTCTTGTTGCTTCATCACAAACAAGCTCAAATAATTTTTTTGGTTCCTTTTTCTACTGGCAAATCTGTGCAAGAAAGCAGCGGAAAATCCTCGAGAGATCGTATGGAGTTGGGCTGCAAGGTGTTAAACCACTGCTTGGATGACCTCACCAACGTGCCCAGAAACACCCTACACTTGACTCCATCTGAATAATGATGCAACAGAGCCGCGTTCTCAAACCTTCCCAAATGTTCCTTTCCAAATGTTCTTCTGGGTCAGTATGTCCATCGTACTCTCCCACGTTTGACTGTCGGAAATTTGGAGGAAGCCCTTCTTCCAAAATGGCAAGTGAAAAAGGACTTCCTCTCTTTGTTGCCGGCGCTCTGCTTCCCAACTGCTGCCTCAACATTCGTATTTCCTTCCACATCTCTCCCATCTCAATATTCTCCCAACTTGGGAGGGGCTGTGTCTCTTTCACCCTACTCTGGTGGCCCTCAGCATTTTATTCTTGCTCCTGGCGAGTGGCCTTTTCTTCAGCAAACATAGACTCTTGGTTCTTCTTCATGTCCTCGTCTACTATCCGGGTAATAAATTGACCCAACTGTTCTAGGGTCAAGTTCCCCACATTCTCATTGGGATGGTGATGGATCGGTTCGGGAACCTTTGAGGGTGCATCAAACACAATATTCTCAATGAACTACAATATCTCATGTTCTAAGAATGTATACACCGATGAATTAGATCGAGTTTGGTTACAAACCAAGCGAAAAATACTCGAAGTAATCCTTTGTTAAGAAAAACTGAAAGATTTTAAAAATAATGACTTGTGTAAACTGATCGACTGAAATACGAGAATCAGTTTTGGCTTATATCAGTTCAGCTTTAGACTTGATTGAACTGATATTAGTTGAACAGACCAAATGAGTTTAAAACACAGTTAAATAGTTAATACACAAGATATGTTTATGAATGTTCGGAGACTTCAACTACTCCTACATCACACCTTCTACCATCTCGGGTAGGATACACTAGAAGACTTTGATTTATACAACACCTTGTACAACCCACCTAGCTTAGGACTTACCCACTGCCTAACTGAACTCCTAGTCGAGACTGAAGGCATCACCTTGCAGCCAACACTTGTTTAACGTCTGTGTGTCAAAGACTACATACACAAGTTTTACGTCTTTGTTCAAGACTGTATTTGAGTGGTGGTGTGTGTGAGAACTGATATTTGAGAACAACCCGAAAGGTGCTCACACACTGAGGGAAATAAGCTTCTACACTAAGCTGATATAACTTGAAGTGTTCCTTCGACTGGGCTGATTGCTTTTTTGTAAGCTGATATGCAATAAGCGTGCCCTTTCTTGTTTTTCCACACTTCCTTATAGTTGTTTATGATCTTAATCTGTATTTATAGCAGCAATGCGATCGTACATCAAGACTCATCACATGTGATGCTTGCAGTTTGAATGTGTTCCTTGAAATTTGTGTCTCGACTTTTCCGACAGCCATTCTAGAACATTTTGTCTTTAAGCTTTGCTGCAACGTTCATTATTATGATATTGATAGTATAGTTGTTTTTCCTTAATGCGCGCATCTGGATTCCACCTTTGATAAGTTTGTCGTGTTCTACAAACTGATCGATTCCAAATTGATGCTTTGACTAATCAATTGAACTGGTCTTCAGTTGATCTGGTGAAACCAGTTGACTCGTCAGTTGAACTGATTTTCCTCTTTCAGTTGAACTGGTCAGGTAGGCTCTTCATCAGTTGAGATCTTCATTAGCTGGCCAGGTTTATGAAGGTCTTCTGCTGAACCACCTATCAGCTGGACAATTTGTTGAACTGGTTCAGTTTGATTAATCAGTTAGTACTATAATTTTGCATTCTTCGATAGCTTCAGTTACGTTTAGCTAACTGCACACTTAGGTAAGTTCATTAGTAACAAAATAACAAGTTTTGTTAACATCAAAATCAAGTAAGATTGCAAACATGAAATGTTCCAACATACGGGGTTGCTCGTCCCTTGTCTCGTGACAGGGTTGTTTAGCTCTTGCCTCATGACGAGGTTGTTCCTGTCTCGTCTCAAGACAAGGTTGTTCGGGTCCCATCTGAGGACACGATGATGCTGAGTTAGTTCTTCTGCTCCCTCTTCTGCCTACCATCTATATGTCTCGACTCAAATTTCCCACAGACGGTGCCAAGTGATACTCACTGAAAATGTAGGGTCCGATTCCAGCAAGTGAAACTAGTCCAAAAGCAAGCTTTGAATTTATTTTGAGCCTGAAATCACAAAGAAGACCTTTAGAAAGAGGCCGAAAGGGTGTCCCGGCATTGCCCCTCCGACGCTCAAGTCAGAGACTGAGAATATAAGTGGAGAGCAGCAAAATATGCTGCTGAAAAATAATATGTAGTGAATGAATGAATCGTACGCTCAAACCTAGTATTTATAGGAGAATGCATAGGCCTGTCATGGGCCCTCTACCTATGTTAGGGATGGGCCGGGAGTTTGGATGGGCCCTCCACTTGTGTTAGAGATGGGCCGGGTTTTTGGTCCTGATTTTGATGGGTCCATTCCTGGGGTATCATTTATCAAGAAAACGAGATCGAAACACATTCCAATCAACACTACGACCATGGGCTCTCAATCCAGCCTCAGTCATCTTACACCACAATAGTACATTCCTCGAAAGCTGGAATATAATAGATTGTAACCAAGCAAACCTAGCATGAGGAGCAGCTCTATCCTCTTAATCCAATCCTCTGCTTGCTCCTCAGTGTCAGAGCTATCAAAACTCGATGGAAGATAACTGCTAAACTGTGCCAAACTCAACTCACCAAGCAATAAAGTTGATTTGTATGTGTTTGTCCCGTAGGATGAGGTGACAATGGATCATTTGCCCAAACCCAGCATCAACCTCATCCATTTCCTCGCGCAGATGTACATGTTTTCTAGCTGTCATTACTGGAAATCAAATTGTTAAACACAACATTTAACAATTAAAATCCAGTAATCATCATTATTTCTTTCTCACAAAAGCACACGCGGCTAAAGAACAATCAATCATGCAAAGAAATCATCACAAAAAAGTCAAATACATTTACACACACATATAATATCGACCTCTGTAGTCCCTCATCACAAACCCAATTCATAAGCATCTTAAACATATAAAATATTCTCGGTTATCACCAATTGTTGCACCCCAAACCTTGTCACATAATCATACAATATGTGCCGTAATATGCTTAAAACATTTCCTTTAGACAACGTAATAATATAATACATATATGATAAAATAGTGTATTCAATACACTATTTATAGCAGTGTATAAAAGACAATATAATAATTACACAGCCTACAACTCAAATACGAAAGTAAGCTATAATTTCTCTATCCATTATCAACGACGAGATTTCTTTGACTAGACACATCTAGTCCTTCACCTCTATCCTGGTTTAGCACTAGTCCTGTAACATGTCTAACAGAAACAGCCCTTTAATAGTGAGTATACATAACACATAATCATAATACAAAGCAGTTATGTTAACAACATAATATATTATTGAAATCATAACACGATTACTCGTTTCATTGTTTCTAGACAACCAAGTCATCAACAATATCAACAACATCACTCGCATATTGAAATGAACAACATAAACGATATGTCTCACCACTGCTCCGACGACAGCAATATCGTCAATACGTATCTCCCCTACTACTGCGACAACAACATCAATGATACGTCGTACTATACTCCGATGACAGCAATATTTTCAAGAATTTTACCAATAAAAGACAGTCAACAACATCAACAATAATAAACAACGAAAAATATAATATTATATAACTCATTCTCGGAGATTTAACATCGTTCAACACAATAGTTTTCACAAATACTAAACAATAACATATTCTCAAACGTTAACATGTACCTAATAATCGAGTATATATAAAATATGGCTATTTATTTGATCCTGATACTTGTTATGTATCTAAAAAATTCAACAACAATTACGAGATCATTATCACAGTATCAACACAATCATAACGTCCTCAATATATAACTCAAAATAGTTCAACAATAATTAATTCAACAAAATATAAAACTCGATAATAAATTCTCACCATTCAACAATAAATATTTCGGTATATTTAATTCATAATACTAACAACAAATATACCATAATCAATTAACTTAAAATAAAAGGTCATATTACAACATCCGCTAAACTATGGAAACTTCATATCAACAGGTAGCCTATATTTCGTAGAATCCGAATATAAAATCGAAATTAATAACAACTAAAAAACAACTCCAAATTCAATTAATAAATTCATCTTTATAATAATTTAAAAATAATTCTAAATAACACAACTATAATCTTCTATTCTTTTTTAAAATCAAACACTCTCCAACAATATTCAATTTCGGTATGATTTAACAATTTATTATATTTATTCCAGAATTGAATTTAGTTCATCAATTGAATAAACTAATAAGTCTAAAGATTGAAAAGAAATCGAAACCATATTTCTCTCTTATGTTCTCTTTGCTCTCTTTTTTGAATTCTTTTGTACAATTCCACCATTTTTAATATATATATTGGTGTTGGAAATGTTTAATGAAACTTTTAAATTTTTGTGTTTTCTATGTCATCTCCAAATTTCAAATTCATTTGAACTTTTTGTTTTTGAAAGAAATTATTTTGGACTTCATATGATAAGATATGTCATATTTCATTTTTTGAACATCGTTAATTATTAATAATCTCACATTATTAAATGAACAAATTTTTATTTTTATTTCAGACATTATAATAATTGAGATTACTAAATAAACAATTTTATTTTTATTTCAGACATTATAATAATAAAATCATATTTAATATACAAAAAATATATTCACACAACATGTGTGCAAAGACTAGCATAACATGACACATGATCTATATGTTGGGAACAGGAAAATATTTGAGGAAAGCAAAATTGTATGCTCTTCCAATTAACAAATTTCGAGATGTAATTTTGGAAAAATTGTTTTTTTTTGTCCCTTATGTTTCCATCTTTGTTATTTTGGTTCTTTATGTTGTCAGAATTTCAGTTTTAGTCTGCTAACGTTGTTTTGAAATTTTATTCATTACTCTGACATGGAGCTAATGTGAAATTGATTCTCCATTGATATGTCGTTGATGTGTATAGTGTCACATCAGCATTCTCAATTGATATCCCATGGATGGGTCCACTACCCCTGGCTCATCCCTAACCCAAATGGAAGACAAGCCCATCAAGGGCCCAGGTATTCTCCTATAAATACCATGTTTGAGTGGTCAGTTGATTATTCACTATATTGTTTTCAGCAGCACCCTTAGCTGCTCCCCCCATATATCCTCAGTCACTGACTTGAGCGTCGGAGGAGCTATGCTAGAACACCCTCATGGCCCCCTTCTAATGGTCTTTTTCGAGATTTCAGGCTCAGGACAATTTCAAAATCCCGCATCTGTACTAGTGACGCTTGCCGGAATCGGACCCTAAATTTCCCGTGAGTATCACTCGGCGCCGTCTGTGGGAAGATTTGAGTTAAGATGTAGAGATGGTAGGAAGGAGAGGGAGTAGAAGAGTTAACTCAGCGTCATCGCGTCCTCAAAAGGGACCCGAACAGTTTCATACTGAGGCGAGGCAGGAACAACCCTATCAGGAGACGAGAACTGAACAACCTCGTCAAGAGACCAGGGTCGAGCAACCCCGTCCTAAAGAAAATGTGGGTAACTTGCCCTGGAGCAGTTGGGTCAATTTGTCACTCGGACAGTGGATGAGGCTATGAATAGGAACCAAAAATCTGTGTTCATTGAAGAGCAGGCCACTCGCCAGGAGCGAGAGGAAAATGTTGAGGGCCAGCAGAGCAGAATTGAAGAGACCCAGCCCCTCCCAAGCGAAGGGAATGCAGAGATTGGAGAGATGTGGAATGAAATACGGATTTTGAGACAACAGGTGGGAAGCAGAGCGCTGGCCCCCAAGAAAGGAAGTCCTTTTTCGCTTGCCATTCTGGAAGAAGAACTTCCCCCGAGTTTCCGACAACCAAATGTTGGAGAATACGATGGACATAACGACCCCGAAGAGCACTTGGGGAGATTTGAGAATGCGGCTTTGTTGCATCAGTATACAGATGGAGTGAAATGCCGGGTGTTCTTGGGCACGTTGGTGAGGTCAGCCCAGCAGTGGTTTAACACCTTGCAGCCTAACTCCATATGTTCTTTTTAGGACTTTTCAGTTGCTTTCTTACAACGGTTCGCCAGCAGCAAGAGACATCAGAAAAATTATTTGAGCCTGTTCGTGATGAAACAGCAAGAGTCTGAGACTTTATGAGAATTTGTCCGGAGTTTTAACAATGCAGCTGGAGATACCAGCGGCTACCCCGGACATCATGATAAGTGCTTTCACCCAAGGCCTGAGGGGAGGGGAGTTTTTTAAGTCGCTGGTCAAGAAGCTTCCGTCGAGCTACGATGATCTATTTGCTTGAACTGAGAAGTATGTAAACTTGGAGGATGCCCAATGGTACAGAAGGATGGAGAACCGGCCCGAAGGAAGTAGAGTTGAGGGAGTGGAGAAAGGGGGAAGGAAGAGGGGTGCGGGAGAAAGAGAGGAGGACAGAACTAGAAGCAGAGGACAATTCTCATCACATGTTCCTCTCAATAGGAATCGTGATAAAGTGATGGAGGTAAGGGAGCCAGAGGGAAGGTGGGAGAAGTCGCGAAGAGCGGATGGCGGAGTTAGGATGCCTCCGGTGGACAGACAAGAGGGATCCTCATCCGGGGACTGACCAAAACCTCGCCCGTCTCCTAGGCGGGGTCAAGGTCCTCCTTGGATCAACCAGAGGGTCAGAGAGCCGAGAAGAGAAGGGCGGGGTCAGGATGCTCCTCAAAAACTTGTCGAACCGAGGAGGAGAGCAGATGAAGATAACCACCCCACGAGAGGAGTGATTCACATGATCTCGGAGGGTGCTACTGATGGAGACTCACGTGAGGAGGTTGGAGAATTTTGAGATATCCAAGGGTGCAGACTTACCCCAAGATCCTGTCATCAGCTTCGGGCCGGAAGACCTTCGACGCATCGTGGCTCCTCATAACGATGCCTTGGTGGTGACGGCCACCATTGCCAACTACGATATGGCAAGGATCTTCATTGATAATGGGAGCTCTGTAGATATATTGTTTAAAAGCACGTTGGATTAGATGAAGGTGGAAGGATTCGAGTTTGATCCAGTCTCCACTCCTCTATATGGGTTCGCGGGCCATGCCATTCCACCGCTGGGTCAGATTACTCTTCCCCGATCTTAGGGACGTGACTCTCGATGGGTGACAAAGATGATAACATTTACCATGGTGGATACCCCCTCATCGTATAATGGAATCCTGGGACGGCCAGCCTTAAAGGATTTCAGGGCCGTAGCTTCCATGTATCATCAGAAGTTGAAATTTCCTGTGGGAAAGGAGGTGGGAGTCTTGTGTGGAGACCAGAAAGTTGCACGACGATATTATGTAGGAATAGCGAAGGAAGAGGGCTCGTGTGGAGGTCAATATGATTAGAAGGGGCGAAGCGGGTTGCCCGTGGTAGTGAGGGAGGTTCATGAGGTGATGGATGAAAAGCCGGAGATTGTGACATCGGGGCCCGATGAGAAGACCCTCAGAATAGCCCCTGACCTTGACCCAAAAGTCAGGGAGGAACTCATTACTTGTTTACAAGCTAATCTCAGCGGGTCTGCTTGGTCAGCCCAAGAGCTCACAAGGACGAGCCCCGATGTAGCAGAGCACCGATTGAACATCTTACCAAATTCTCGTCCCGTAAAGCAGAAGAAGAGACATTTCGGGCCTGAGAAGGATATAGTTATAAAGAAAGAAGTGAGAGAGTTGCTCAATGCTGGGCACATTCGAGAGGTACAATTTCCTACTTGGCTCTCGAATGTTGTCCTTGTTCCGAAGAGTTCAGAGAAGTGGAGAATGTATGTGGACTTTAGAGATCTCAACAAGGCATGTCCTAAAGATTGTTATCCTTTGCCTCGGATAGATCAATTGGTGGACTCCACAGCCGGACATCAATATTTGTGCATGATGGACGCTTATCAGGGGTACCACCAAATCCCCTTGGTTGTGGAGGACCAAAATAAAGTGAGTTTCATTACCTCTGAAGGAACTTTCTGCTACGTGTTCATGCCCTTCGGACTCAAAAATGCCGGAGCCACATATCAGAGACTGATGGATAGGGTATTTTCTGAGCAGATGGGAAGGAATGTCGAAGTGTATATGGACGACATCATGGTAAAATCAAAAGACTCATCCCAGCTCATACCTGATTTTGTGGAAACCTTTGCGACCCTCAGATCCTACGGGCTGAAGTTGAATCCTCAGAAGTGTAACTTCAGGGTGAGGAGTGGAAAGTTTTTGGGTTATATGGTGACAGATAGGGGGATCGAGGCCAACCCCGAGAAAGTTCAAGCTATCCAAGATATGGTCTCTCCTCGGGGACCCAAAGATGTTCAACAGTTGACATGGAGGATTCCTGCTCTGGCACGTTTTATCTCGAGGTCCGCTCACAGAAGTTTACCATTCTTCCGGACCTTGCGCAAGGTGAAAATATTTGAATGGGGTCCGGATTGCGAGAAGGCTTTCACAGAGTTGAAGGAGTACCTTGCTGAGCTTCCTGTCCTGGCCAAACCGGCAGCATATGAGCCTTTGTGGGTATATTTATCTGCCACTGAAGGGGCTGTGAGTTCGGTCCTAGTCAAGTCAGAAGGATCAGTTCAGCAGCCGGTTTACTACGTTTCGCATGCACTCAAAGGGGCAGAAATCAGGTATTCAGGGTTGGAAAAATTGGCTTTGACTTTGGTGATGACAGCGAGGCGCTGTGTGGTGCTCACCAACAGTCCATTGGGCAGAATCCTCACTCATGCGGATATGTCTGGCCGTTTGGTTAAGTGGACTACTGAGCTGGGAGAGTATGACATCCAGTATGAGCCGAGAACAGCTATTAAAGCGCAAGCCTTAGCCGATTTTCTAGGTGAGACCGTGCATCAAGAAAATGAAGACCCTTGGAAAGTGTATGTTGATGGTTCATCTTCTAAGGATTGAAGTGGGGTGGGGGTAGTATTGATCTCGCCAGCTGGGGAGGAGGTGAAGTTAGCAGTTAGGTTGGATTTTCGAGCATCCAACAATGAAGCAGAGTATGAGGCTGTGTTGGTAGGACTTCGAGCAGCCAGAAACGTGGGAGCTACCCGGGTACTTATTTTTTCTGACTCACAGTTGGTAGCACAACAGATGAAGGGAATGTATGATGTGAAAGATGAAAAACTTAAGGAGTATGCACAAGAAGTGGATAGAGTCAGAGAGAAATTCACAGAGGTTACCTTTGAACAGATTCCCAGGAAAGAAAATGAAAAGGCGGACACTCTAGCCAAAATGGCCGGGGCAATGGGAAGTTGGAAGACTAGAGATGTGGTATTTCAAGTTGAACTCACACCTCACACGAGTTCACCCGCAGTTGAACAGGAGAAAGAGGATTGGAGGACTGGCATAACTGATTACTTGAAAGAGGGAAAGCTTCCTGATAACCCTCGCGAAGCTCGTAAGTTGAAGGTAAAATTTTCACGCTATGTGATAATCGGAGAAGTGTTGTTCAGAATGTCTTTTGCAGGGCCGCTTCTTCGGTGCTTCAGTTATCAAGAGGCTGATTATGTGCTCCGAGAAGTTCACGAGTTCACGAGGGATGTTGTGGAAATCATTTAGGGGCTTATGCATTGGCAAGGAAGGTGCTACTCGCCGGTTATTCTTGGCCCTCAGTGCTGCATGATGCTCAATAGTTAGTGATGTCTTGTGATATTTGTCAACATCATGCCCGGTTGCATCACCGGCCGGCCACGATGATGAAGGTTGTCACGGCCACCTGTCCTTTTGACCAGTGGGGAATAGATATTGTGGGGCCTTTTTCTATAGCTCCTGCTCAGAAGAAGTTCCTATTGGTAGCAGTTGACTATTTTTCAAAATGGGTGGAAGCAGAGCCTCTGGCCAGAATCACTGAGAATGACGTCCTGAAGTTCTTGTGGAAGAGTATAGTATGCAGATACAGAGTACCTAGGAAACTGATATCCGATAATGGGAGACGGTTCCAAGGGGCCAGGATCCAAGTTTGGTGTAAAGAGATGAAGATCCAACAAGTCTTTGCTCTGTAGCTTACCCGCTGAGTAATGGTCAGGTGGAGGTGACTAATCGGACACTGGTGCAGGGTCTAAAGGTTCGACTTGGCAAAGCTAAAGGCAATTGGGCTCCGAGGGAAGGAACCAAAGAAACTCCTTTCAGTTTGGTCTACGGTAATGAGGCATTGCTCCCGGCTGAGATTGGGTTGGAATCGGCAAGGGTAGTGTTTTATGATGAGGACAATGATGCGAGACGCGCTACTGACCTCGATCTTTTGGAAGAAAAGAGAGAGGCTTCCAGCATTCACATGGAAGCTTATAAAAATCGTATTGCACATTCTTATAATCGGAGGGTCATACAGAGGAACTTCCAGGTAGTTGACTTGGTTCTGAGGAAGGTGCAAGAAGAGCAGAAAGGAAAGTTGGACCCAAAATGGGAGGGTCCCTTCAAAGTTATTGAAAGACTGAGCTCTGGAGCCTGTTATTTGGAGAATGCGCAAGGCAAGGCATTGAAGAGGCCCTGGAACGCTTATCATCTTAGAAAATATTATACTTGATTTAATTTTCTGATGTATTTCATTTCGAATTTTCCTATGTAATCATTTGGAATTCAATAAAATCAAGTTCTTCTTTTAAGTTCATTAATGTTGTTGTATTTTGAGGGCGTTGAAATTTAATTTTTCTACTAAGGCATCATCTAGTAGAGGAGCAGAGTTGGGGCGGGGAGAAATTTTATTTTCCTACTTTAGCCTAGTAGAGGAGCAGAGACGAGGAAGAGAAAAAATTTCTATTTTCCTACTAAGGCATCGCCTTGTAGAGGAGCAGCGTGCAGGATAAAAATTAAAATTTTCCTACTTAGGTTGTGCCTAGTAGAGGAGCAGAGACGAGGAAGAGAAAAAATTTCTATTTTCCTACTAAGGCATCGCCTGGTAGAGAAGCAGCGTGCAGGATAAAAATTAAAATTTTTCTACTTAGGCTGTGCCTAGTAGAGGAGCAGAGTTGGGGCGGGGAGAAATTTTATTTTCCTACTAAGGCATCGCCTAGTAGAAGAGCAGAGTTTAGAAGAAGAGAAAAAATTTAATTTTCCTACTTAGGATGTGCCTAGTAGAGGAGCAGAGTTAGGACGGAGAGAAAATTTTATTTTCCTACTTAGGCTGTGCCTAGTAGAGGTGCAGTGTTGGGGCGGAGAGAAATTTGATTTTCCTACTAAGGTTGTGCCTAGCAGAGTGCAGGAGAAAAATTAAATTTTCCTACTAAGGCTGTTCCTAGTAGAGGAGCAGAGTGCATGAGAAAAATTAAATTTTCCTACTAAGGCTGTGCCTAGTAGAGGAGCAGAGTGCAGGAGAAAAATTAAATTTTCCTACTAAGGCATCGCCTAGTAGAAGAGCATAGTTTGGAAGAAGAGAAAAAATTTTATTTTCCTACTTAGGCTGTGCCTAGTAGAGGATCAGAGTTAGGGCGGAGAGAAAATTTTATTTTCCTACTTAGGTTGTGCCTAGTAGAGGAGCAGAGTTGGGGCGGGGAGAAATTTAATTTTCCTACTAAGGCTGTGCTTAGTAAAGGAGCATAGTGCAGGAGAAAAATTAAATTTTCCTACTAAGGCATCGCTTAGTAGAGGAGCAGAGTTTGGAAGAAGAGAAAAAATTTTATTTCCTACTTAGGCTGTGCCTAGTAGAGGAGCAGAGTTAGGGCGGAGAGAAAATTTTATTTTCCTACTTAGGCTGTGCCTAGTAGAGGAGTAGAGTTGGGGCGGGGAGAAATTTCATTTTCCTACTAAGGCATCGCCTAGTAGAGGAGCAGAGTGCAGGAGAAAATTAAATCTTCCTACTAAGTATGTGCCTAGTAGAGGAGCAGAGTTTAGAAGAAGAGAAAAAAATTTTATTTTCCTGCTGAGTTATCACCTGGCAGAGGAGTTAGAGGGGCGCGATGTTGAATTTAAATTTTCCTGCTAAGGCATCACCTAGCAGAGGAGTTAGAGGGTGGGGGTGTTGAATTTTCAATTTCCTGCTAAGGTATCACCTAGCAGAGGAGTTCGTACCCTGTCGATTTTATTCACCCTAGTGGTTTAAAGGCATCAGAGATAAATTCAGAAGAAGCAGTGAATGCAAGCTCAAAATACTCAATACAACAGAAAGCGAGTTCGTACATGCCAAAAGTGCGCAAATGGAAATAACCAAATGTAAATATCACAAAATTTGCATAATATTACGGAAAGTATAGCAGCGCAGAAAATAACAGAATATGGCCCGAAGGCATTCAATGTCTGCAGAAATAAAAAGTAACAAAAGTAAAGGAGCTCAGTCTAAGAATCGGGGGGGAGACTCGCTACGAAAGCCTCAATGTCGATGAAGTCAGTAGGGGCACCTGGCGGAGGATAGCCCTGAGCCTTAAAGAGGCCGACCGCACCCTCGAAACCCACCTCCAGGAAATGATAAGCTTTGGGGGCGCAGATATCGTTGAACTCCTCGGACTTGAGGAATTCTTCCTTGAATGCAGAGGCTTCGGAAGCGTGTTGCACTTTGGCGTCCTTGAGTTCCCTACATATTTGTGCTGCTTCAGCTCGAGCACTCTTTAACTCTTCCTTCAGCCTCTGGTTCTCCTTCACATGGTCCTCTGTTAGTCGCTGAAGCTCCTGTTTCTCTTTCAGAAGCTCTTATTTCTCCTTCAGAAGCTCATCACCTCGAGCTTGGGACTCCGAAAGCTTCTTTGCGTGCGTCACTTTCATCTCGTAAATAGTAGCCTGGAGCTGTTCACGAAGAGCCTTGCCCTCGCGTAAGTCTTGGTAGGCGATAGATCGAGTGTCGTTAGCGCGCTCCACCAACTCTCCTACGTACATCATGCCCTGGATAAGTAGACAAGAGTGAAAAGATGACAAGAAAATTATACATATATTGGACATCAATCTAGAAACTAGAGGGAGAAATATACCTCGGTGATACTACTGCATATCCGGAGAGCGAGTTCAGACCACCCCAGCGAACTCATGAACGCTGCATCCGCGTCGAAAAGAAGCTGATACATTATCTTTTGAGCCAGATGAGTAGGACCCCGCCCCATGATGGCCGAATCCGGGGTGTATAGAGGATGTACCCCCGATTCAGGGGGAGGCCCCTCATCCGACCCAGACCCTTCTGGAGAAGAGACCGATACGACTGAGATCTCAGAAATCTTGCACTTACCATGCTGTGGGACTGACGGGCTAGGATCAGTGGACACCTTCTCCTTGTCAGACAGAGGAGGAGGCTTGGCTCGAGGAGGTGGAGAAGAGGCTCGCTTTGGGGCAGAGGAGGATGAGCATGCCTTCTTCTTCGCAGCAGTAGGGGAGCTAGCAGATCTCTTCACAGTAGTAGAGTCAGAACCTGTTTTCTTCTTCTCAGCAGCATGGCAGTCACCCTTTGTTCCCGTCGTGACTGCCGGAACGACTGACTTTTGGGAGGCGGATGATGAACTCCCAGCCTTATTTTTCGCAATCTCGTGGAGCAATGCAGCATTCATGATTTTAACACTTGCAAATAGAAACAGTGAATCGAATGAGAATATTATCAGAGAAAACAATAAACAAAAGAAAGACAAAAAGGGTGAAGAGATGAGAATATCTACCGGCGTCCTCCTTTAGCTTAATTTTTGCGGGACTTAACCCGGCATGGCACAGGAGATCTTCAGATAGAAGTTGGTGGATGCTAAAGCATCGGTCTCCTAGTACACTCATTATCTCCAGATACTCTTTATCCTTCTTATAACCCTTGGAAAGTTCAGGCTTGGAAAAATTGGGGTACCAATCGGTATAACAAGTCAATTTTTCGGGTGGCTAGATGAAGAAGAAGTATTTTTTCCAGCCCTTGACATGACTGGGAGCCCCCTCGAAAAGCTTATGGCTACACCGGCAAGTCACATAAAAAGGTCTTTCTTTTGATCGGGACAGAACTAAGAAGTAGGAGAAAGTGGTGCAATTCAAAGGGAGGTCTAGGACCCGAAATAGCACAGCAAAACAGCTTATCAAGAGGAGAGCATTGGGAGTGAGCAGACCTAGATGCACCTAATTATATTTGCTCAATTCTTGGAAGAAATCGCACAAGGGAAAACGGAGACCGGCATCAAGGTGGTGCTAAAAGAAGGTGTAGCAGCCCTTGGGAGCTAGGTAGGTTCGGTCCTTAGCGGTAGGAATGATGATCTGATAGGATGGAGGAAAGTGCCACAAAATTCTAAGTTTTGATTCGCTACCAGGAGGGATGTGGGATGACAAGTGACCGTACCTTAAGTTATCTGCTTCAGATATGCTCATCTGTTGGGTCACATGGCGCACTTCCTTACCAGGACGGCTATGAGTGGTGACTTCCTCCTCGTGAGAATCGAGGGTAAATTAAGGATCAGCTAGGGAGGTCCTACTCTGGCTAGACTCGCTAGACCTGCTAGACTCACTGGACTCGCTAAACCTCTAGGAACCACTCAAGGAACTAGACTCGGAATCGAAAGAAGACATAAGTGTTATGGATAATCAAACAGATAAGGGAGAAAACTGACCGGGAGAAGATGTGACAAAAAATGCTCAAGGAATAAGTCCACAATAACGAGCAGGTGAGGAGCACGAGGGCGTGCTGGCCGAGTGCTCGAGGGTGAGCGTGCGGTGGCGTGGGCGAGTGCTTGAGGGCTAGCGTGGGGCAGGCTCGTGTAGGGCGAGGGCGTCGGGCGAGCGTGAGGCGAGCACGGACGAGCGTGCTAGCAGGTGTGTTGGGTGAGCGCGCGCTTGGGCGAGCAGGCAGGCAGGCGTGCGGTGGCAGGGGAGAGCGGACGCGCGGGCAGGAGCGCAGGCAGGAGTGAGTGGGCGCACGGGCAGGGGCGAGGGCGTGCTGGCAGAGGCGAGCGTGCGCGCGCTGGCATGGGCGAATGTGCGCGCTGGGGGGAGCGGCTCGGCGGCGAGTTTGCGGCGTGGGGCGAGCTTGCAGTAGGGCGCAAGGCCTCGGCAAGGGCGGGCAGTCTGCGCTAGGACGAGCTTGGGACGCTCGGGCGAGCACGACGAGAAGGCGAGCAGGGCGCTCGTGCGCTCGAGCGAGCATGGCAGAGGGCGAGCTCGGGATGATCGAGCGAGCAAGGCGAGCAGGGTGCTTGGGCGCTCGGGCGAGTGTGGCAGAGGGCAGGCTCGGGACGCTTGGACGAGCACGGTGAGAGGCGAGCAGAGCACTCGTGGGCGAGCGTGGGTGGGGGGCGACGCTGCGAGTGACTATGCGAGCATTTGGCGGGCGGCGAGCCTCGGCAGCTGGGCTGGGCAGGCGCTGGTGAGAAGGCGGGAGATGAGGACGTGCGCTAGCACTGCGCGAGGGCAAGGCTAGGGCTATCAGCGTGGGGATGCTGCGTGTATGGTGGGGCGAGTGTGCGGAGCGCTGGGCGTGCGCGGCGAGGGGTGTGCGGAGCGCGGGCTCTGTAGTCGACTCGGCGCAAGGGTTGTTGTGGGTGTAGAGTGAGCTAGAGTGTACAACAGCTATGCAAGGGAGAAAAATTTTGTGGAAGGGAAGTGATAATAAAGTAAGGAGGGGACCTCTATTTATAGGGGGAGCCCAAATCTTTCCTTCCAGGACAGGATTGCGATCTGATATCTTTGCTTTCAGAACAAGATTGTGATTTCCCTTCGGAGCAGGATTACGATTCGATGTGTTTTCAAATTTTTGGAGACGGACGAATGGAAAAAAGAAAGTGCACTTCATCACCCTTGCGAGTGATTATTTCTGAAGTCAATCCCCGCGACCTGATCGGGCAGGTCGATACCCGTAATTTTCGCAGCGGTAACATCGTTCGTTGACGACAAACCAAGTAAATTTCTCTGACACGGTATGCCTTCGTCGCTGGTAAATCGAGCACAACGCAATTAATCAAACTTTGAACCTGCAATTCAGTTCGACTCGGGAGGGGGAGACTGGTGATACCCCATGGATGGGCCCACTACCCCTGGCCCATCCCTAGCCCAAATGGAAGACAAGCCCATCAAGGGCCCAGGTATTCTCCTATAAATACCAGGTTTGAGTGGTCAGTTGATTATTCACTATTGTTTTCAGCAGCACCCTTAGCTGCTCCCCCCATATATCCTCAGTCACTGACTTGAGCGTCGGAGGGGCTACGCCAGGACACCCTCCTGGCCCCCTTCTAACGGTCTTCTTCGTGATTTCAGGCTCAGGACAATTTCAAAACCCTGCGTCTGTACTAGTGACGCTTGCCGAAATCGAACCCTAAATTTTCCGTGAGTATCATCAATGAAAACACTAAAATCAAAAGATATATAACTAAGATTGAAATTTGATAAGATATAGAACCAAAATCGCAAAGAAGTAAACATAAAATACCAAAAATACAATTTTTCCAGTAGTTTTTATTATTTCAAAATTAGTACTCTATCTGTGATATCTATTTAAAATAAAATTTAGTGATATCATATTTTTCCATAAAAAAATTATTAACTATCTATCCTAGCAGGATAACTATTGCAGCCCAATAGAAATAGTATAAATATTAAAAATTATTTTGTTCAATGAAATATAAATAGTATTACTATTTTCTTTTTAAAAAAAATAATTATTTTAATCCACTAATTTGTCTAATTTTGGGTTTTCCTCAATTAAGTTGTTGAAGTTTGGTTTTGATATATTAACTTTTAATTTTTGGCTATTTTTTTCAATTGGTGACGTGACACAAAAAAAATCTGACATATAATCGAAAAATGTTGATGTGCTATCGAAAATAGTTGACTTGTCAGATACTCATTCAGAAATTTGATTGAAATAAACGAAATTGAAAATTAATGTACCAAGACTGAACTTGGACAGCTTAATGGCCAAAACTCAAATTGAATAAGTTAATATAAAAAAATTCATTTTTCTTGTAATGAGTCTTTATTATAATGGTAAATTAGGAAAAAAATCATCAATGCAGTTTTGACTTAGGATTTACTCCCTAAGACCTAAAATCTTAGTTTGAACTCCGCAGATTTGAAAAAAAGATTAAAAACAATCCTTGATTTTATAATTGGGCCAGAAATTGTATCAGATGCTAGGTAAAATTATTCAACCTTACAAAATTATTATTATTATTATTATTATTATTATTATTATGTAATTAAATGTTTCAAGATGAGAATTTTTCAAATAATATGGATCTGAACACATGTTCGAAATTAATTATTTGTATTAATTATTTCAAACTTTGGAATATTTGAAACAAGAAGCTCTAACTGAGATTAGATATTAGGAGAAAAGTAGAACATATCAGAATCCAAAGATAAAATTATGATTTATTCTAATAAGTTCCTAGAAATAGTACTAGATTCCTCTAAATCCTCCTGAGATATTATAAAAATCCAAAAGACGATACATATTTACGGCAGTATGTTGTATTATATATCACAAAAAGTAGAAAAAATCCTTGAAAAACAAGTTGAAATTTTTGTAATACTAAACGATATTCAAACGAGAATCTACACTCATAAACAACAAACAAGTTCTAGCAAAAGGACTTCGGTAGGAAGGTTACCATCGTCATTTGGTACTGGACCCTTATTACATAAAAAATGGATGACCAAGTGATGCCAAATATTTTAACCAACGAAGAAAAATTTATCAATCTAATTAAAAATGTCTCAAAAAGAAACTAATCTGATGAGAACTTTAGAAAAGATAGGTCTCGATGATCTTCAAGACCTTGAAGAATCTTCTGCAAATCTCGAGGTCGTGGATCTAAATAAGAACACAAATGGAGGTGAACCGCATGAAATAACCCGATCATCTTCTCAAGAACCACCAAGGAAAATGTGGGATATCATAATATAAATATGATAAGACCCCGAATAGATTTTCATGTTGGTAGAGAAGAACACTCAGCGGGAATAAGGTCAAAGAGAAGCTAAATTCCCTTGCACCAAACACCCTATGGAAAATATGTTTTCGAACATATACATCCTTATGAGGTTATGCTTAACCTTGATGTACTGGACTTCAAAAATAGAGAAGATCTCATAGATGATTGGACATCAGCTCTAAGAATCGCAACAAGAAAATTTGATGTCAATAGAGAAGGATTCATTAAAATTTTAGAAATGAATCTTATGGGATCAGTTAAAATTTCATGGGATATGACTTTGATCAAAAAAATTAAGAGTTATTCCTAGCTGGAGAATTTCTTGACGAGATAGCTATAAGAATTACTATCATATTTAAAGCACAATTTATAAGGATAAACTATTTTAACAGTCAAGGCACAAACAATAAATAAATATACGCAAGCTCTGTATAGTATTGAATTACATGACATCAATTTAGTGGATTAATATATTATGTTATTCAATAAGTATAAATGAAATTCAAGAATCGAAGAAAATATAGCGATGCAATTTTTCTTTGCCAAAATGTCAAGTTCTTGGAGAGAAATGCTGATTCGGGAATATGTTATAGACAATCCAAATACTTTGGCACGAATGACCTCTTTTCTCTAAGGAAAATTAGCAAAATTGGTGTCATGTGGCAGCATTAAAAAAGAATTTCAAACGATTAAGGGGTATTAACAAACAGACTTCTTTTTGTTGTAAAGAAAATGATATTCCAACAATTATTAGAAGTAAGCCAAAAAGGCAGAAAAGGAAGAGCTTTAGATATCATTCTTTTGCTAGAAGTGAAAGTAGTTCTTGGAAACCAAGGAAAGTATGGTCTATACTAAAAGTCAGATCTTACAAATCTGGGCCAAGACGTGAACCATCACGAATTAGGATTTCATCCCAAGCATCGAGCACGGGAAGAACACCTACAAAGAAAACTTTCAGAAGAGTTCACACATAAGCTAATAAAATTTTAAATATGGTAATTACTGGACATGTGGAGCAAGAGGTCATATTTCGACCAACTATCCAGAAAAATGACAGAAAGAGAATATAAAGCTCAGAACCAACTCCAGACATTGAAGAAGCAATTTAGTAAAAGATCTTGTTCAAGTATACTAGTTTGAGGATACTGCCTCAGAGGAAAATATATATGAAGAAGAAGTCTTAAATGAGGAAGAATCTGATGAAACTGAATCAAGATATGACTAAAGATGAAGTATTATGACACAAAATACATGAGGACTTGACTGGTTTCTTTAGCCAGCCAACAATATCTCATAATATGATCCAAAAGATCATGAGAGAAAATCATAGCCTACACAGATATGAAGGATTCTCTGCATGACAGGTAGAAAAAGTCTTAAGAAATAGAAATCATAATCTAATCTATAAATGGAAGTTACGGTAAATCAGATAGAGATTCAATTAATTCCTTCTGAAGAGATTAAGGAGAAATTACAAAAACTCAAAATAGAAGTAGCACGAACCATGTCTTGGATTCATATCACATCAATTCAGATTATGATAAAAGCTACTTTTAAAGAATGGATAAATTCACTCATTGATATTTCATATGCGATAAACGAATGGGTAACCTTCAAGATTAAATACTGGGAACTAGCTCAAGATATCTCTGTGCAGGAAAAATTGTAGGAGTGATTTATCCAAGAATCACCTACAACCTGACAGATCGAGATTTCAACCGAGCTTTGATATTACATCAAAATTTCAAAGAAAAATGATGATAAAATAAGGTAATAGATCATATTCTATCATCTATCAAATTTCATATACTTTATCTAATACACATTATTTATAATTATTTATTAGAAATGATTTTATTGAAATATACCAGAAATATTTGAAATTTTTGATCAAACAATTTATCCAGAAATGATCGAGTTTCTTCTAACACAGGAAATAGACATCCAAATTCAAGACAAACTGATTCTACAAAGGAATCAAAGTCTTAGATTGGAACCAAGAAGACTATCTTTTCAATAAGATAGGATCACAAGCTACAAGTGGAGAAAAACACTGGATGTTCAACCGGTTGGAACATCTCATGTTCACAATCTTAATTTTGATGTTAACAAAACTTGTTTGTTTGTTTTTGATAATCTACCTCAGTGCGCAGATAGCTGAAACTAAAATAATCAGTCACGAGCCAAAAATGAAGCTGTAGAAGAAGCCAACTGAAAGTATCAACTGATCAACCAAACTAGAACAGTTCAACTGATGTATCTTAAATGAGTTCAACTGAATGTTCAGTTGATTTGTGGATTCAGCAGGAAAACCTCAGAAGCCCGGCCAGCTGATGAAGTGTTCAACTGATGAAGAGCCCAACTTAAATCAGTTCAACTGAACAAGAGTGAAATAAGTTCAACTGAAGAGTCAACTGATTTCACCAGCCCTACTGAAGACCAGTTCAACTGCTCAGTTCGGAACATCAGTTAGGAGCAATCAGTTGCAGATCAAGACAAGCTGAACTAAGTGGAATACAGCTGTGCGCAAAGGTACAATGACTTTTGTCCAGTCAAAGGATAATAATGGACGTTGCATCAGAACTTAAAGACAAAAGTGTTCCAGAAAGAACAAGACAAATTTCGAGGAACATATTCAAAATGCAACGGATACAATAATTGAGTCTCACTGTACGATCAAACTTCGCGCATTTGAAGGTGAAGATCAGTGAAAATATAACGATATATACAACAGAAGAGAGAAAAGAGAAGGGCTCGCTTCAAAGTCATATCAGCTTAAGAGAGAAGCATTCAGCCCAGTCGAGGGAACACTTCAACGTGTTATCAGCTTAGATTAGAAGATTATTTCCCTCAGTGTGTGAGAACACTTTCGAGTAGTGTTCAGAGATCAGTTCTCACACACACACACACACCACCACTCAAATACAGTCTTGCACAAAAACGTTAAACTTGTGTATGTAGTCTTTCTCACATAGACATTAAAAAAGTGTTGACTGGAAGGTGGTGCCTTCAATCTAGTCTAGGAGTTCAGCTTAGGCGGTAGTGTAAGTCTTAGCTGGGTGGGTTTATACAAAGTGTTGTATAGATCAAAGTCTTCTAGTGAATCCTACCCGAGGTGGTAGAAGGGGTGACATAGGAGCAGTTAAAGTCTCCAAACATCCATAAACATATCTTTTGTACTTAACTGTGAACCCCTTGCTTTAAACTGACTTGATCAGTTCGAGTATTTATCAGTTCAGTTCTCACCATAACTAAACTGATACATGCGAGAACTGATCCCCCTTATCTTCAGTTAATTAGTTACACGAGATTAAAAGCTTTAAAATTTATCAGTGTTTCTTAGCGAAGGATTATTTCGAGTGTTTTTCGATTGGTATTAACTTCAAACTCGATCTAATTCATCGGTGAATACATTTTTAGAACACGAGCTATTGCAGCTCTTGGAGAATATTTTTTTTGAAGCACCACAAGGTGCTAGGCAGACGATCCTTCATCTAGTTAGCCTTTACATAACTGAACTGCTATTTTGGTTGATATGCGTAGATGTATAATATAAGTGACGCTTATTTGTTTAAATAAACATCTTGTTCATCTAGTTAGCCTTTACATAACTGAACTGCTATTTTAAGATTTGTTGCTTAAAGTGCTTGATTGATACTAAAACTTCATTAATCGCATAAATAATTATATTTTTGAAGAGGAGTTTTTCATTCAGTTTCTGAGGGAGAGTTTTTTTTAGAATTATCCCTCGAACTGAAAATATGTTTTCGAATTATTTCATTCAGTTGTTGAGGGGGAGCATCTCTTTATGCTATTCCTTGAACTGAAAAACTTTTTTGAAAAGCTTTTCTTTATTTTACTAATTCTCTTTTGAGAACTTCTTTTAGCTTTAATTGCTCAAATTTTGTGATCATAAAAAAGGGTGAGATTGTTGGAACATCTCATGTTCGCAATCTTACTTTTGATTTTAACAAAACTTGTTTATTTGTTTTTAATAATCTACATTAGTGCGCAGATAGCTTAAACAGAAATAATAAGTTACGAGACAAAACTGAAGCTGTCGAAGACGCCAAATGAAAGCATCAACTGATCAACCAAACTTGACCAGTTCAACTGATATATCGTAAATGAGTTCAACTGAATGTTCAGTTGATTTGTGGATTCAGCAGGAAAACCTCAGAAGCCCGGCCAGCTGAAGAAGTGTTCAACTGATGAAGAGCCCAACTGAAATCAGTTCAACTGAACAAGAGTGAAATCAGTTCAACTGATTTCACCAGCCCTACTGAAGACCAGTTCAACTGATCAGTTCGAAACATCAGTTAGGAGCAATCAGTTGCAGATCAAAACAAGCTGAACTAAGTGGAATACAGCTGTGCGCAAAGGTACGATGACTTTTGTCCAGTCAAAGGATAATAATGGACGTTGCATCAGAACTTAAAGACAAAAGTGTTCCAGAAAGAACAAGACAAATTTCGAGGAACATATTCAAAATGCAACGGATACAATAATTGAGTCTCACTGTACGATCAAACTTCGCGCCTTTAAATAGAATGTGAAGATCAGTGAAGATATAACAAGATATATACAACACAAGAGAGAAAAGAGAAGGGCTCGCTTCAAAGTCATATCAGCTTAAGAGAGAAGCATTCAGCCCAGTCGAGGGAACACTTCAACGTGTTATCAGCTTAGATTAGAAGCTTATTTCCCTCAGTGTGTGAGAACACTTTTGGGTAGTGTTCAGAGATCAGTTCTCACACACACACACACACCACCACTCAAATACAGTCTTGCACAAAGACGTTAAACTTGTGTATGTAGTCTTTCTCACATAGACATTAAAGAAATGTTGACTGGAAGGTGCTGCCTTCAATCTAGTCTAGGAATTCAGCTTAGGCAGTATTGTAAGCCCTAATTGGGTGGGTTTGTACAAAGTGTTTTATAGATCAAAATCTTCTAGTGAATCCTACCCGAGGTGCTAGAAGGGGTGACGTAGGAGCAGTTGAAGTCTCCAAACATCCATAAACATATCTTGTGTACTTAACTGTTAACCTCTTGCTTTAAACTGACTTGATCAGTTCGAGTATTTATCAGACCAGTTCTTACCATAACTGAACTGATACATGCGAGAACTGATCCCCATTATCTTCAGTTAATTAGTTACATGAGATTAAAAGCTTTAAAATTTATCAGTGTTTCTTAACGAAGGATTATTTTGAGTGTTTTCCGCTTGGTTTTAACTCCAAACTCGATCTAATTCATCGGTGAATACATTCTTAGAACACGAGCTATTGCAGCTCTTGGAGAATATTTTGTTTGAAGCACCACAAGGTGCTAGGCAGACGATCCTTCAATTGTTATCAGAGCTAGCTGTTCTAAGAACATTTGAAAACTGATATTTTAAAACATATTTTAAAATGTTATTTAAAGTGGATTTCAAAATCCTCTTAAATATTTTATGCGCATGTTATGAGAAGAGAGAAGGTTTTTAAATCTGGAACTAACATCATTAACATTGTTGGAACTAACATCATAGCTAGGCAGACGATCCTTCAAGAAGACTATCTTTTGAATAAGATAGGATCACAAGCTACAAGTGGAGAAAAACACTGGATGTTCAACCGGCAACAAAAAACTTTTCAACAATAGAAAAGCTCATATTTCCAGAAGGACTAGGGAAGTCGAAATAGTTTTTGATATTACAAGTCAAATAAATAAATTTCTTTGTAATACTAATACTATTTGGAACAACCTTTGATAAAAACTTACCAAGGAATGATAAACATCAGAAAACTAGAAGTTCATATCAAGGGAATTCAGGGAAAAGAACTAGATCAACTGGTTCTTGGGCTAGAGTTTCTGGAGGAACACAAACTTTGAAAACATCTAGAAAATGGAATGAAATTCATTACAGATGATATGATGTCGAAAATCCAATGACCGCACATACATTCTCGATAAAAATCCAATATGGATGTTATATGAACAATATAAAGCATAAAATTTTGTTGTTTATATTGATTTGGGAAATAGAATCTGTACAACAAAAAGATGATTTTCCAATATATTTGGAATAAGAATTACCTCAGATTGGTAGGCGAGATTTCACTAAAAAAATCTTAATCTTATGAAAAGGGATTAAGATGACAGAAATATTAATCGGAGCTACTGGACAAACACCTTGGTACAAGGTAAAAAAACCACCGATTTATTTTCATGATACATGAGCTGACATTCTGTTAAGAAACAATTTCCTACAAATTTTTTAGGTCCTATACACAAGAAAATAATGCTAGAAAAATTGGTGTTCACAACACCATGTGAACAAAAAGTCGTAGTCCAGAGATTGAAAGAGACATTTTGTAAAAAAAATTCAATCCAGTTTCATAGCAAGCGTGTTGATGAAAGAAAACATCTGATCCTAAAAATGAAGGATTTTAGACTGTTTTGAAAAATAGTACTCCAATTAAGAGCATATAAGGACCTTCGACCAGAAGAAATGGAATTTCATAAGATAGCTATACAACATAATAATGTAGATTTTGAATCGAAAGTATCCCCAGAAGATGTCCAGAAAACATCAGAAAAAATTACAATGAAGATCCCATGGCATGGTGGTATAAAATCAACTCAAAACTAGCCTTAAAATAAAGGAAGGAAAATAGTATGAATTTGTCAGACGCAATGTCCTAATGAACATATTTGATCAAAAGGATATGCACATTATTATCGAGGAACATCTGGGCCTTGGACTAATCAAAGCAGTAATATGACCATACAACATTCTAGGTTTTCTGGTAACAAATAATGGTGAGATCAAAAGAAACAAACTCAGGTTGATAACTAATTATTAAGAAATTAATAAAATTTTGGAGTTTGATTAATATTTCATAGCTAGCAGAGAACATTTGATTAGTTGCATATGCAACGCTATAATATTCTCTAAATTCGATTGTAAGTCCAAATTCTATCAAATTCGATACACAACTTTTTTCACACCACAAAGACACTATATTTGGGAAGTCTTACCAATGAGATTGGCTAATTCACCCTAGATATTTCGAAGAATGATATATAATCTATTCAAGGATTTTTTTTTCAAACTAATGTTTTTGTCTCAATCTGAACTTTAATGATCATTTTGTCTACGTTGAATCCCTGATACGCACCATGCTCGTCCAAGGGGGAGCTGACCCAGAGGCCATACCACCTCCACCGTTCATTCCTCCATTCCACTTTCAGTATGACTATCAGCAGCAGGTGGATGAACCTGGGTACCACCGCCAGAACACGACAAGGACGAGCCTTGATCAGGGAATTCATTGTTTCCTCTTATTTTCGATTTTATTTTCTGCTGCATTCTGTTTTGTTATCATCGTTGTTTCATTTTGTCATTTATATTGCATTTGTTTCTGTGTTATGCATATGTGTTTAGTTTGTGTGTTTCAGTCATTTGTGCAATAGGGACATTGCACACGCTTAGTATGAGGGGGTCGGAGGTCGGTCAGTTGTGCATTGCATGTATTGTCAATTGATGGTGAAGTATGTATGTTGGTGGCCAATGATGATCTTGGATTGATGAATTACATGTCTCTTAGTCTTGTCGCTCGTTATTGATATCCCATTTAGCAAAAGCATGCATTTTGGCTTGAATTTTGAAATGTTTTTATGCACATACAATAGGTTTTGGTAGTTGTATGAATGATAGTTGAGTTAAAAATTTTGTGGGGGAAACTGGAGAGACATGAGATGTGAGTAGAACTTTAACGAATGTATGTGGAAATGAGTGACTAACCAGTAGCATGAACTCGAGTAGGAAGCTTCTTTAAACCTAGAATAACCTTCTTCTAAATCGTGCATGAAGCCTGAAAATTATTCCATGGGCCAAATAAAATTACATGCCACATATTCAGAGTCTAGGGTGTACATACGAGAAAATTATGCACTTATTCAAAAATAAAACAAAGAGAAAAACAAAAGGAGATGTAAGATGGGGAAAGCCAAAAAGGGGATGAAATTCTATCCCTAGTCTGAAAAGGTGGAGATGTATGGAGTTGTGGAATGTCGGATAAAAATTCTGACAAGTGCATAATGCAAATGATCGGTGTACTCCCAATCTTTTAGACCACTTGAACACATGTTGACAATACCTCCCTAAACATCATTGTGCAACCATGAAATTCTACTACTTTGTGTTTACTAGTTGGTCACGAATGAAAAGGAACTCAGGAGAGTGAAAACTTGCATCGAATTGTTAATTTGGTGACTTACACGATTTGAGAATGAAGCTATCTGAAGTACAAGCTACTAGAACCCACAGCCCACACATGCACGAACACATTTTATATCCAAATAAAAATGTGATGTGGCGATTTAAAAGTGGTGTTAATGGAGGTTGTGATATGACTGATGAGGTGTATTTCAAAGTCCCACAGAGGCAGGAGATACTAGTTGATGTTTTACCATCGAGTTTGTTGTTTCAGTACTTTTATTTGGTGTATTGTTCGTGTCGTAATTGTGTTCTATGACCTATTTTTCTTGAGGGCAAGCAAAAGGTCAGTATGAGGGGGTTGATAGCTGTCGTTTTTACGTGTTTTATTGAATTAGTTTGTGTGTGTTTGCATTGTGTGAGTGTGAATTTCATCTACATTTTGTTCGTTTTAGAATTAACATATGCATATGATCATGGCTCACTCTTACTTGATTAATTTGTAGGTGAAATGGCCGAAAACTGAAATCGAGGGAGAAGGATACTAGCCATCAGAAAAGGGAGTGAATTTGGCAGAAAGGCTGGCACTCGGGCTGTAGAATCTTACTGAAACATCCACTAATTTTAAACCTTAAAATCTTATTAATTTTTTAAAAAAAATAAAATTCGAAATTCATATTTAAAATTACTTAACATTCCAACATCCAAAAAAAAATTTAACATCTAAAACTTTAAAGTGCATAACATTCTTAACTCGTCAATTAGCAAAATCCTACGTCAATCATTTAACATTATCAATACTAACTTCAAAATAAAACATAAAAATTTTTTAATTAAATCATTAACAAAATCTTTAAATTTTAACTATCAAGCTAATGCAAAAAATAATGTCCCTCGGGAGTGTATTACCGGACTCGATCCACTCAAGCGTCAGCGCCTCCCTCAATCTCATCCTCACCTGCAACATTCAAACCTAGTGAATATAATGACTCAGTACGTTCTGAACATCAGTAAAAAATAATATATATACAAGCACATACATTAAAAATTATACTTTTATTCAAAATAAGCTAGCATAAATTTGTAAGTATAATTTAATCATAAATCGTCAAATCATAAGTTTTACATCATTTATCGTTTAGGGTGAAGTTTGATCCTCGAAAGTGACTAGCAGTATCATGTGGTCGAGTGATCAATCTTAGCTCACCATTGCGCATGGAGATGGGCACTAGGCACCGACGTAAATGGAAATACGATCGTTAGGCTCCCTCTGGGGCCTTCTCCCGTAACGGGCTCCCTCTGAGGCCTTCTCCCTCACGATATTCCTAACAATCACATATCATATCCTTTTTGTCACAGTCAATTCACATCCTTCAAAAAAAATTATTTATTTTTTTATCATAAAACATCACGTCCTTTCCAAATTCGTAAAATAGCATTTTAACATGAAAAATCGTAAAACTTTAGCATAAATCATAAAATTCCATATTTTCATCATAAACGTTTTAAAATAACATTTAGCATGCGTTATGATTATTCTGGGACACTGCCAGCCCTTTTGTATTACCCAAGTGTAAAATGACCGTTTTGTCCCTGGACCCAAAATTTCTCGATTTTGACTTTATCTCACTTTTATTGACTCGAGCATATCCCAAATAATTATTTAAGCTTAAATTTGCCTTCTAATATTTTTATTTAACGTAAACTCGAGACTTTCGAATTATTTTCTTAATTACTAAATTATAAAACGTTTTAATCCCAAACTCATTCTAACTTAAATATTTAAAATCCCAAACTTTAACCATGAACTTTTCATACCTAAATTACTCTCGTGAACCGACCCCCGTGGACCATGATTCGAACCGCTTTTTCTCCTAGCCTCAAATCGACCCTAGCCTATATATATAGCCACGGCTCCATTTCATCGAGCCACTACCGAGCCATCATGCACCTAACCCTGACCAGCCCCTCATGGACACTTCCAGACTTAGCCTAGCCCAGCCCCTAGCTCATAGCCAAGTCGTGCGCTCCCTTCTTTCGTTTTCCCTTGGTCGCGCCCCTCACCAACCGAGCCACCATGGACCACGGCTGCACCAACTCTCCTAGGGTTTGCGCATGGCTTTCTTCACCGAGCCATGAGTTGCAGCTAGCACAGGTCCCCGCTGCCCCCTTTTACCCGAGTCTTGAGCCACGAATGAAAACCTAGAAACCCTAGGACTCTTCCTTCCTCAGCCACGCTTTGTTCCAGCCTTCGTGTTGTCCCTAAACAACCCTTTTCCCATCCCTTAAACACATCCTATTGGCAGCGTGTCCTTAGAAATCATAACATTTTTAAATAAGCGTAAAATCATCAGAATTTTGAAAATAATCTTCAAAACACTAAGCGATTTGTACCTCATTATTTTTCATGCAAAAATACATAAAACAAGCATAATATGATTTTAATGGTGAGCCAAAGAAGTTTAGAAGCTTGCCTTTGCGTTTTAGAACGCTCGAATATACGATCGTTGGCGTGGGGTGCGAAGAATGACGAACGGGCAACGAGGACTCCTTGTTTTTTTCTACTCAAAATATGGAAATTTTATACGCGTGTGTGGTGTGAATTTCGGCTGAATGGTGTCCAACGAGCCCTAGAAGTCTTCTTTTATAATTTTCGAAAATTGCATGTTAAAGGTTTAAGGTTTTTGGGCTTTTTGTTTAGGGATAATTGGGCCTTCTAATATTAGGTAAATTAGGCCCAATAATGCCTATTTAATTGTAGATTAAATATTAACAAAAATACTTTTGGTCCTTTAGAAGTGCCTCATTTGCCAAAAACTGGCTTCCCGGATAAAATCGAGCTCGTCTCGTAAAATAATTTGGAATCTACTATTTTTAGAAAAAATTAATCATATTTAATCATATTAATAAGCCTTGAAAACATTTATTGAAAAAATATTTTATCTTGGTCGTCCCCGATCTCCATTTTCCTAGCCTATTATCGAGTATTCGGATAAAATCTTTCATTTTCAAGCAATTAGACCTTTAATCATATAATATAAATCAAGTGAGTATTTAAAATTAATTAAATAAAACAATTAAGAAATTTAAATCATTTGCATGCATGTGGTTTATGTGGGTTGGCTTTATGGACGTTACACTTACCGCTTGGGGCGAAGATTGATTTCCGAATACAAGAGTTGGCGCCCGGGCAGTAGGATCTTACCGCTCGGGTGTGAATTGGTTCCTTTGAAGAGTGGAAAACAGAAGAATTGGCATTCAAGCGGTAGAATATTACCGCTTGAGCGTGAGTGCTGCACGATGGAAGAAAAAAAGCAGAGGAGTCGAAGCTTGGGAGGTAGAATCTTACCGCCTGAGCGGGACTCAAATTGGAAAAAATTTTGAGGATGATTTCTTGCCTTCCGCTGAATGCTTACCAAGTGGGGCTGCAAAGTTGGCATATAGGGAAAAATAGGCACGAAAAGAAACACATTTCAGCAGTCACAAAGTTTTGGAGAGGAGAAAAAGGCTTGGAGTTGAATAATGCAAGATTTCTGAGCACTGTTCTTCTCGTTTTCGTCATGTGTAGTATTTCTAGGTTTAAACTTCTTGTTTAAACATTATGTTACTTATTTTTATCATGAATTCTAGTAGCTAACTTTCATATTTGTTGGGATTTAAGAGGATCCTACCCCGAAACCGTGTTTAGTTAATTTATTTCTCGAATTTTCATTTATTCTTGAGTGTGCTATTATTTTCATTGTATTATTAAAGCGTAGCTAACTTTAATAACAACCTCATATTGCGAGTGAGTTCGAGAAAATAACTTGTAATAGGAACGAGTAGCATATTCCGTGGATTTATAATTTTCATAGAGATATGAAGTTGGATACACGTCGATAGTCATAATCCAGTAGGTCGAAAGTTAGGGGATTTCATAGAACGACATGCCACCTTTGATAATAATTAAAGAGATTTAATTACTTCACTGAGTTAAATTAGTTTAGCATAGCTCGAGAGGGCGTGTTCAATTGTTTAGGAAATCATGTCGAAGGTGTGGATCGTTGTCGAACGAATTAAGTAAATGAACGAGAGATAGGTGAACCAAGATTCCCAACAAATTCATTTCTCATTGAATCTTTGATTAATTATTTTAATTTGTTAAAGTCATCATTTAATCCTGAAAATATTTAATAATTGTTTATTTAATCATTTAGTATTAATTAATCATTCAAATCATCGTTCCTAAAAGTTTAATAATTGAAAATAATAATTGTGAAATATAGTTTCTGGAGGAACGATATTCGTAGTCTTGTACACTATATTATTACTTGATATCGTGCACTTGCGATTATATCGAGCTTGAATTTTATTGATTTTTACTGAGAATTTTACAATGCAATTTTCGTTCGATCATGTATATAGGGTTATACTCAATTATGGCCTGTGCAGCAAAGGCCTAGACTTCAAGGCATTGAAAAGCCATTGTTTTCCCAAATAGAGAGTTTTCAAATACAAGACTCTATATCTGTAGCATGGGATTCAAGTACCCCTAGCACAAGTGTTAAGTCGGGAACATCTCCAGATGAGTCGGCCAAAAAAATGAAACTCCAGTTCCTTATCTCGAGTCTTCAAGTCAACCCTTCACCTCGTAGATTGAAGAGGGAGAGATCAATCTTAGACGTCATACAGACAATTGTAAATCTAAGGTTGGTACTAATGAATCTGTAGTTTTATCAACAGAACTGTGAAAAATTGAAAACAAGAACATGTATTAACTCAACCATAATCCAAGTTGATTTAGCAGGAAAATATTCCAAAGTATGGATAAACCGAATTCATATCCTAAGGAGGACAAGGTAAGGTATGAATTTTGGGTTTTTGCCTCTGTTTATTATATATTACCCAGCTTCCTAGAAATATCAAAATTCCCAAAATGGATACAAGAATCAGTGCACATGACATAGACAAATGATGATTATCTATCCATATGAGATATTCTAGAACTGTATTTTTCATTATAGCACCAGAACCAGAAGGGAAAGGTTCGCGCAAAGCATTTCATATCATCAAGCTTAGGAGACCAGATGTGAACATCCAAAAGTTCATAAAGGATCCACCAGAGAACGAAACACCTCTGGTCTCCTCATTTATTGAAGACGACATTTCCACTATAAGAGCATGAGGTTATGGGTCTATTTAACTGAATTGACGAAGTCAAGTTTCTATTTATGTTTTATCAGAATTCGGTAAATGGGTTTTATTATGTAAAACAAGATGTTTTGCAGTAGACCTATTTAAAAAGAAAATAAATCTTTTGTGGAATATCAAGCTACAGGGGAGAAAAAAAACTCGTCGGAAATTCTGTAATATCGCTCATATGGGAATATGGTCATAAAATATATGTCCAGAATGTCTGAACCTAAAGGAGCCAAAATTTGATAAAAGCTTTCGATCTATAATGGACCGAAAGTATCTTGCAGAGACACTACCAAGTGGTCAGGGACCACACAAAAAAAATTTCCTTGGGGACCATCAGTGACAAGATGTTATCGTCCACAACTGGTAGAATAATTCACAAGATTTGAAGTCCGGATTTCAAATCAACCGAGGCTTCTACAAATACCAAGACAGAAGAAAGTGAAGATAACATTCAACCTCTTCATTTTTCTCTCAAAATAAACTTGTAATGGTTTTCTTTATTATATGTGTCGTAATTCCGGTTATTAGATATAGCTAAGCAAGTTCATTATCCTCTACATGAGGTTTTTATATTATAATAGTTTATAAGTTTGAATAAAAAGACCAATGCTTATTTTCCTTCTCATGTATTATTTTCCAATTGAACTACTTTATTATACACTCTGAGGTAGGAAACGAAACAAAGTTGTGCTAGGTGTTATTGAAGGGATCTACGTCAGGAACCATCTGTTGCGACAACATGGTTAGGCTATAAGGAGCAGTTTGCAAAACTTGGTAGATACAACCCAACGACACTCCGATCAAAGATGTAAACTGTTTAATTTATTTTACGGAAGCATGATGGACCATTAAAAATAAAATTTAAAATTTTAATCAAAATATATAGACTGAAAATCTTATATAGTTGTATGTCTTTAGGTTATATGTATTTAAGAACATGTTCGAAAAATATAACGACGACACATATCAAGATTATAAAGCTCAAAGATGATTTTGCAATATTTTAGATAAAGTAGGAAGTTTAAACTAACTTTTAAAGAATGAGGAGTCACCTAAATGAAACTAAGGCCTATGTATATATTTACAATTTGTATTTATTATAATTAAAGTAATAATATAAAATAATATATAAAATATGGATGATCGTGGGAAGTACCATATGATAAAATCATAAAGTTTGAGCCCACAATCCATAAGCAGTGTCAATTTCAAAATCTTTAAAAGCTTCAACTTTGATAAATTATTAAAGTAATTAGGCGTTACTCTTTACTATGATTATTGATGTCTAACTAAATTGGATCAACTGTATGGAAAAGTTAGGCATGATGGTAGCTTTATGAAGCTTTCAACCTCGTTATTGCCTCGTCACCTTCACAAGGCTACTTGTATTTAAGCATCTTCATAAGTTTGTTAGACAAAATTAAATTATTTACGAACCCGTGTATGATCAAATGACGCTTACCATTTTGCTAAAAACTATAGATCACGGTAAATATATGACTGATCGTTTATTGTTTTGGCAAAAATTATAATATATATGGTAGCGATACAAGTCAAATCGCTTAAACCCTTGGAGCAATCCAAACTTCATGGTTCGATCGTTTTCCTAGCAAAAGGAAATTATTGCACCCCAATAGTAGACATACAAATTAAATTTTTAAAAAAAAATCCAACATCTCAGACACTACGTTTCGACTATTTTTTAATCATGGATAACTATTAATTTCTTGAGCGCAATTTTCAGCATATAATTGATATTCAAATAGTATAATTTAAGGTTACATTTGGATTAATGGATTTAAATTTATAGATTTCAAATCCATAATAACAAATTCATTGATCTGTTTGGACAAATCCACTTGATAATAAATTTCAAATCTCAAATAGCTATTTTTTTATTCATTATTTATGATTTCAAATTCGTCCCAACAAGAAATCATTTCAAATCATCTGTTTAGATATTTTCTCATATCACTAAATCATTCGATCCAAATGCAACATAAGTTTCATGTATAATTTTTGTTAAGAAAACAATATTATTTAGTTTTTCCAACTTAAATTTTAAGTCTTAACTCTTTTTATTATGAACAATTATTAATTTTTTTTAGACATTGTAAATCAATAGCATCCATGTACCTAGAACATTCACATATGATATCGGTTTCACAAACTAACGGTGGTATTTTTTGTAGTCGATAGAGAATATATTTTATTATAATTGAATCTTGAACCAGATTTGATTGATTTCTAAAATATTTATAATCAAGTTATACAAAAACTATATTGTATCTATTGATTTTGAAATGAAAAATTAAAATATGGTACATTGTTAGGTAAACACCAAACTGAAAATCTACAAATGTGGGTCTATAAACGAGGGTTGCAATCATTATCAATTCAGGTTTCAGATCATTCCAAGGTTAGTGAAACTTCCAGAATATTTTTGTTGCTTCCAGATCCTAATTCCATCGGAAGACAATTTTACCCCTACCTATACCCTGCTCAGTATAAGCCTCCCTTCTACCTTGGTTGTTAAATCCACATAAAACTAACTACAAAATGGAAAATTATGGAGCAACCTAAAGAAATAATTATACATAAGAGTAAGTCTTTTATGATATGGTTTTACCGATCTATATCCATATGACAGTGAAAAATAATATTATTGATATAAAAAATAATTTTTTTCATGAACCGAGTCGTGTTTGATACCAATCTCACAAAATTGAGCAGTGAGACGGTCTCATGAGAGCTTTTGTGTACACATAAAATTCAAAGAATTTATATAGGTAAAATGATTGATTATGCATATTATATTATTGTGATCTTGATGAAATAAATAATATTATTATATTTTTAAAATTTATAATATATAGTATTTATAAAAGTTGAGGGTGTAAAACCATTAATTTTGATATGGTTGTAAGTCAATTTTTTGATACCCAAAATGTCCCTCACATTAATTATTGTGTCATGTTATATATATCTTGGGTTATAAAGTGTGTTTATAATGAAAAAATTATACTAAATATATTTTTGAAAGTGTTTTTCAAATAAAATACAAGAATAATTTGTTATTTCAAATATATTTTATAACTCAGTTTGTAATATTAATTGTACATACAGCATTTTCCTTAATTATTCTATGCAAAAAATAATTTACGTAATAGTCGCCCACTAAAATAACATAATAATCATTCTAAAAAATTAACTGCATTAATTGTAAACAATTTAAGAAAAAAATCATCAATTAAAGTTCTTAATATTAATGTAAGTTCTGAATGATCATTTGTCACTAGTTTAAAAAACAAATTATAAAAAGGGAAAATTGTACTTTTTGTCTTGTATAATTTTTTTTTCTATTTTAATTTTTTATATAGTCAATTTCAGTATTAGTCTTATATCTTATTATTTTGGTAATTTTAATAATTTTTCATCGGGATGGTTAATGTGATACTACACGTGTCAGTGTCGCATTGATGTCACGTCAGAAAAATGACTAAAATTATCGAAAAATAAATATAACAAACCAAGATTAGAATTCGAGAAGATACATGTTAGAATCGGAAAAGAGTTTAAAGTGTGTGAATGAACTCTTTTTCTTAGAAAGCTTGAGCTGACTTTAACCGTTGTTAGCTATTAAAACTCATTCTTTAACAACTAGGTTTAATTGGATCTTTTAAAAATAATTTTGAGTGAGAAAAACGATCCGGGTAGACTTAGTATTAAAGTGTATATATATATATTAAATATGCGAATTTTAACAAAAATGAACATAAAGTAAAAGCGATTAAAGTAAAGAAAGTGAAAATTTTTATGGATGTTCGGAGTCTTAGAGGGATGTATTCAATCTTGAAATTTTAATTACTTTTATTGACTTTTGTAGAGTTTAAAAGTATAGAGGTATTGAACATAGACTTTTATAAACTCTATAAAAGTTTAGTGGTATTCAAATTAGATTTCTCTGGAGTCTTGAAAAATCTAGTGGTATTCAATCTTAAATTTTTAAAAATCTATAAAAATCTACAGGTATCCAATATTTTCATAGATTTACAATGATTCTAATATAATTTTTTATGTACAAACCTTAAAACTATAGGTACAACTATAGACACTCAAAAATTGTCTTCTATTCACCCTAAAGATTTTGGTAGACTTTTAATCAAATAAAATATCTCTTAGTCATATATCTCTCTTCTTCATTCAAAGATGACGTTTTTCTCCTCTCTAAAGATAAGTCGAAGGTTCCTCAAATTTCAGAGGTATGATTCCTCTCTTGAATCATTACTGATTTGATAAAAATAAATATTATGATTTCTATGTATCTCTTTTTGTGTTCCGTTCGTTGTTTGTTTATTTCCGTTTATGTGTGTGCTCCAAATTTTTGCATAGATGTTTATTGTTTGAATCAAACGGTGTGTGATAGACAAATAATTTTTTTACTAGATTGTTCTTATAACGCTGGAATACTAAAAAAAGAATAGTTCCAAATTCACAGTTGTTTTCATAATTTACCAGATACATTTGTATTGAAGTTTGTTTTCAAAATCTGATGTATTGAGTTTGTATATATGAATACAAGCATTTGTTTTGTATTGAGTTTTGTTTTCAAATTTTCTCGAAAAAACAGCTTATCTTAATCGTCACGGGACAATTTCTCAAAATTTTTTAGCATCTTTTAACTTTAATTTAGAATTTATATATGTGCTCAGTGGCCGGGAAGGATCTGCCAATGATTTCAAACATATTTACAGATGATTTATCAAGAAATAACAGGCTTAAGGTGTTACAAGGTTTTTTTTTGTTCTATATGCTACTTGTTTTAAAATTTTGTAATTTTTCAAAATTATATATGTTATCTCATGATTACTTGATTATACAAATACTGTTTGATAGGAAAAAAAATTTTAGTGGATTGTGGATATGCAAATCGACGTCAATTCTTGAATCTTTTTAGAGGTGTTCGTTATCATCTCCAAGAATTCACTGGTCAATGTCGTCACCCTGAAGATGCTAAAGAGTTATTCAATCTTCGTCATGCCTCTTTGAGAAACGTCATTGAGAGGATATTTGGTATATTTTAAATCGCGGTTCAAAATATTCAAAACTGCTCCTCCATTTCCATATACAACACATGCAGAGCTTGTATTGGCTTGTGTTGGATTGCACAATTTTCTTCGAAAGGAGTGTCGATATGCTGAATTTCCAGTTGAACCAGAGAATGAAGTTCCACAACCTTCATCAGAACAAATTTATGAGGATAACAACTTTGATCAAATATTTGACACTGAAGAACAACAACGAGCAAATTCAAATGCATGGAGGGATGCTATAGCAAATCGAATGTGGAGTGACGTTGATCATATCGACATTAACGAATCTTAGGTTTTTTTCATAAAAAACTGCTTAAAATTTATCAAATTTCATAATGTTTTAATTAGTTATTTCTCTATATTGATTAAATTTTTATGTATGCTTATAAATTAAAATTTTACTG